>NC_024310.1:13911414-14095067 GCF_000523025.1 Cynoglossus semilaevis
CTCAGGGAGTATTAGACAGTATGTACTGTATGTACTGCCATGTGTATCTGATAAAGGTCTGAGTAACTGTGAAGAGCTTTTCTGAATGTCCTCATCTCTCATGTGATGAACCTGGCGGCCCATATCAGCAGGATGGTTAGCACACCAGAGCTAACAGGCCACATCAGATGTAGGATAATGTGTAGGTGTCAGTCTGAGCTGAGCTGATGGAGGTCATACACATGTCTGCCCACCTGCACATCCATCAGCCACTGACTGCATCTCTAAAGGGCAGTTAAAGAGATGCTATTCCAGTACTGGCCTGAGGGGCACCTGGAGGCTCAGGTTTCACCCCAAACCTGCCAACTGCCCCAGGTGTGTAACAAATTAAAGTTTAGTCACACCTCAGTAATATTCTTCTTACACTTTGATGAGAATATTTTCTTCAAATCTGTATCTGTCGAAGCCTCAGTTCAATCAGAGGCTAATATTGTTACATTGTTGGTGAATAAACCAATGTTCATTCATCCACCTTCCCTTCTTTCTCTGACCTGCTCAGGAGGACGACTCCTTATTCTAACACATTTCTCACCACCACCTGTTCTGTCCTGTTGTACTGACTGCTTCAATCGCCTGATTGGCCAGACCAGTCAACCATGATCTGAGTCACTTCCTCATTCAGCTTTAAATCTTCATCTATTTCTGTTTAAACTTTACTGCTCGTCCTTGTCCTGTGACTTATATATTTATTTCTTTGCTGTCTACCAATCCAAAAAAAAACAAAAACAAAACAGGAACTTGACACAGGAACCCTGTGTCAGAATGTTCTGGAATTAGACATTCTACTGATCACTGACACTTTCAGCTATTTATAGGCAAACATTTCATAACCTGACGTAACTTTGAGATCCTATAGTTGTATGAAGTTACACAGAGTTCCAAAGAAACTCGTGGTTATATCCACAGTATCTTTTAGCTGTTTGATGAGGCCATAGTTATATTTAGTTAACCTGAAGTGATCAGTTGGCTGAGTCAACTGACAAAATGAAATAGAAATGATCAGACTACACAGAGTTCTGATGCAACTGGTGGTTATATCCACAGTATCTTTTAGTTGTTGGTTTTTGTTTTTTTTTTTTGAGGAGGAGGATAACAAGTATTCACTTCAGTGATCTCAGGTTATATTTTAGATAACTCAGAGTGAGATAGCAATTTTTTTAACCTTTTTTTGTTTTGTTTAAGAATTTTAAGAGCTGCACAGACACACACACACACACACACACACACACACGTCCACAGCTAACTCCACATCTTGGAAAAGTGTTGAGAGCCTCTTTAGGGGGGAACAGAGCACACACACACACACACACACACACACACACACACGCACACACACACATATTGTGTGTCTAGCTCTTGTGTGTCTGGATGTCAGGGTGGGGGTGTGTGCAGGTGGCTCGCTGCACTGTTCTGCCAAGAAAGAAGAATACCCCGGGGTGAGTTGGAATAAATGAAGGAGTGGAGGAGTGCAGCAGGGGGAGGAACAGAGCGTGGTGAGGATTTGATTTAGAAGCTGCTTATCATAATCGATTACAAGTTGTTTTTTCCTTGGTCTCAGCACCCTATGTTTTGGGTGGGGTCTACGTAGACCGGGCCAGGCCGGATGACTTCATTGCCATATGGTGTCTAACCTCTTCGTCACACTCATTTACAACAATATTCTCCATACCCATGCTCCAAACACTCCCTCTGTCAGGAGTGTAGCACAGAGTCATCTGATAAACCCAGCCCTGGTCCTCACTCAGACTCAGATCGGGTTTTCAGACGACCAGCTCTGATGAACAACTTCCTGAGAAGTGGAAAATGTATCAAAGTCACAACAACTTCACCATCTGCAGTTACATTAACTACAGCTGATGGAGGCCACTGTTAACACGCTCTGAATTTGACCCTTCAGCCCCACCACCTTCAGAACTTCCTCAATTATAGTACACTCTGGAGTCAAAGCTGCCGGTTTGTTCAAAACCATTAGAGTGTGACAGTGTTTTTAATTAGAACAGTAGGTGAGAAGATATTTACTGAAGATACGTTATGATAAAATCACTGATGCACTCCGTACATTACAGGTTAAAGGTCGTGTCACTGTGACACTGCACACCACCAAATGTGACCTCTGACCTCTTTTAACTCATCACCAAAGTGAGCAGTGTTAAGCAGTGTGTGGGGACGGTGCCATGCTCAACTTGGCAGCTGGTGGACTCCAACCTGAAACCTTCCAGACCCAAGTCCGCCTAGCCACCACTGCCCCACTGATTAAGATGACTGAAGTTTGTTGCATACATTTGTGTTGTTACCTCAACCTACACTCAGACCTAAACCTCTACAGCAGGACTAGGTTACTGTCATATTGTCACGGTGTGATTTCTAAACATCTGATTCCTGATTTAACAACTTGAATTAATAATAATCCATTCACCACCTGTTTAATTTCAGACCCTGTGGCCAATTATACGGTTCAACAATTACCCTACTTGGTAAATAGAGAAACGTGAACCTGAATATACAAACGAAGCCATGACCACACGTCTGATGCAGTTCTAGAGGAAGTGTTGGCGTGGCATGAGAGAACTTAATAAGTTTGCTTAGAGCAGAAAATGTTTTCACACTTGAGCAGCCGAGGCAGGCAGAGAGAAGGCTGCAGCCGCAGCAGCACTCGACTCCTACTGGTTACAGCACAAAATGTGGAATGCATTACGGAAGTGATAAGAGCTGAGGACAAAGTCACAAACAAACACATAAATTCGCCACAGATAGACATAGAGACGTTCGCAGAGACAGGCAGGCACCCTTCTGCCATTGCTCTCGTTTTTTTTTACTCTACATCAGCATTTCTCAACCAGCGTTCAATCAGTGCCACAGTTCTCCTCTCAGCACCTAGTTCTCTTTTTAAAGACACAGTCACACTGACACCTTGCTGCTGGGACCGACCCTGTCGCTGTTCTTTCACTTTAGGATATTGTCTGGAACACGTTTCCTGTTATTAAAGATGTAATATTTACTCAACACCTTTATTTCCAGAACCATCATCTGATTTATTATGACTGAATTAACATGTTTTTCACACTAATCTAAATGATTAAATTATGTATTTGGAAAAATGTAAATAAAATATGCAAAAGTGTGACTGATAAGTGTAGTTTCATAGGGTTGGTGGATTTCAGTCATTAACGTGCGTCTTGACGCTGGCTTTCAGAATGCATCTTTAAAACTGCCGTCCTCAACAATATTAATCAGTCTACGGTCTTTCACAGTCTATTTGACAGTCAGCGTGTGAGCGGTGTAGTTAGCTCTGATAATAATTTATTTACCCTTTAACATAGTACATTTATTTCTTCATAAAATATATAAAGTTTTAGGAAATACAAAAACAAAAATATCACAGTAGAAAGTCTGGAAAATAGCAAAAATGTGTCGAAAAATAGTGAAAAATTTTAATTTAATAAATCTGTCAAATAAAAACACACTTAAAAACAACCTGAAAATACGTTTAAATCTGTTTAAATCGGAAATGACAACAATGTGATGATGAGTTATACAAATGGTCCAAAGATTCATGATAACAGTAGAAGTCATTCAGATGAAGTAGACAGAAGTATCCCTGAAACTGTGAAAAGTACACTGAAGGTAGTAAATCAGTGTGTGTCTGACGACTACTTCACAGTGAGTGAAGGAGGCACCTGTTTGATGAAACACTCCTAAAGCCAGTGTGTCACAGCAGCTCTCCTCAGACTGATGAACATGACCAGAACACGGCTCCGTGTCGTTTGTTGGATCGCTGAAAAGAACATGCGTGCAACTCATGGCTGCTGTTCAAAAAGGTAACTTTTTCAACCGCCCGGTGTCGGAGCGTCTGTCAGCCGTTACACTGAGCAGCGGCCCTTTAAAGTCAGCCTGAATACCTGTCTTTATAAGGCAGTATTTGCTGCTGCGCACACACACTGGTGACACATTGATCTGCAGACCGGGCCGTTCTGGTGCTACAAAGTAATGTATGTGGACAGATGGAGGATGAGGAGGACGAGGAGTGTGGCTTGACTCCGCCACTGTCTGTGGAGGGTTAGTACAGTCAGGAGAAGAGACGGGGACAAGGAAGAGTAAAGAGGAGACCAATCCCAGGATGTCAACACGGAGTCCACGTTTTTACTACTTTGACTGAGACACAGATGCAGGGGAGATGATGATGAAGGTTGATTGATGACAATAATGTTAACAACTGATTGGAAGACGTCAATCAAAAAGAGTATAGAAAACAATTTGAGGACAAATGAAAGTCAGGAGCACACTCCTGACTTTGAATGAATGAAACTATATGAAATGAATTATTTTAATTTCCTGCACGTCCTACAATGTTTCAGCCTTTAAACCAAGTTGTATAATAAACCTTATTCCAAGTCAATGATTTAAAAAAAAAAAAATCTCCTCCTTAAAACCTGAATATTTAATCAAATACCAAGCTCTCCAGACTGGTTTTGTAAAGAGAGCAGGTAAAAGTGCTGTGTTTTAACCTCTAATCAAGAAATCCACACTAGATTCTCAATCCTCGTCATGTTATAGAAAAGACCAAGGCAAACTATGGCCCGTGGCCCACATACAGCCCACTGGACTTTCTAATCTGATCCACCAAACACTAGTACTAGAGTAGAAAAAAATCTAGAAAAAGCTGTTGCAAATCAGTCTCATGATTAGTTACACAGCAGCTACTTCTATCACTGAACAGAAATGGAACATGGAAAAGTTAATAATCTACTGAAGAAAATTAAAAACTAACCTCTTTACTGGACCTATTTCAGCATTAGATATTATTGATCATAATTCACTGATAGAAGTCGTTTCCTTTCCTCCAGCATGCTGCAGGAGGCGATAGTGTCCCTGCTTACATGTTGTTCAAAGTTGAGTTTGAGCCTTTGGGCTCAGGTACGGGATCGGACGGACTATAAATGTTTTTTCGGTATTCAATCCTGGAATTCTGACCAACATCGGACCATAACTGATCCTGAGTATGGGATCAAGTCATCCCAAGTACTGAGACATGATTTTTGGGGAAGTGAAAATAACAACTTTTAGCAAAATACTTGATATTTTGTCACGTGTTGAAGAGCCTTGTGGCCAAGTTTGAAAATAAAGAAAATAGTATCTTCTCTTTGAAAAAGACGTTTATTCTAAAAATTAAAAACAATGATCAAACACCAACTTACACCGCCGTTACTCATACAGCTGCGTTAGCTTCAGAACCCTAGCTAGGTCTTCTAGCCTCAGGTTCAACAGAAGTTAACGTTGTCTGTGAAGGAACCCAGCAGAGCCCAGAGCTGACCCAGTGTGAGGGGCATTTGGCCCCAGCATTTGACCTCAGTGAGGACAGGAACACCACCAGGACTGGGCCGAGACTGCGTCTGTTCATGGAGTAAGACAGTGTGAGAGCTTTTCAAAGTCAGGGTGACAAAGCAGAGCGAGGTAACTGGTCAACGGAAGGGTTTATTTTATTAGCATTTAATAAATATTCACAGATTTCCAGAGGAAATATCTCAAATCACATGCAGAATAGTTTAAGACTGATGTCAACTGCTGCAACATATGAAATCTATTAGCTGAGGAGCCACAGCAGACACAGGGCGAGAGAGAGAGAGAGAGAGAGAGAGTGGGCTACAGAGCAAGGCATGAACAGCGAATGACTGAGACAGAGAATAGGGGGAAAAAAATCTCACAGCCTTTCCAAATTCTTCGAGAGGTAAAAAAGTCAGCCAAGACGCAAAATCAGAAAAAGGAAGAGAGAAAAAAAAAAGAAGGCGAAACACACACACAGGCACATGCATACATACACACACACTCACAAAAAGACACACTGAACCCACTTAAGCACTGATTTCAACATCCTGTTGTGTTCAGGGCCAGCTGTAAAACTAGTGCCCAGACAACTCTGCCAGCCCCAGGGAGAGAGATGGGAAATGGACGAGCACACACACACCACGCACACACACACCACGCACACACACACACACCACGCACACACACACAAATACACAGGCGAGCGCACACAGGAAGCAGTTCCAGAGGGCTGGCAGGTGAACAAACCTGCCAAGAACGCTGTACACTAACATGATTTCTCTCTAAGCTAACACACACACACACCCACACACACAAACACACATGTATATTTATACTATTTCTGTAGTTTCTCCTTTGATATCGATCAGAACATCATTTACATAGAGACCATGGTTAGCTAAAACTAGAGCCATGTAATGACTCCCATCTAGTTTTTTTGTTTGTTGTTTGTTTTGCTTAGAACTAAATAAAGATTAACTACAGTAGTTAGTAAATTTAAACAAATATGTGCGACCCATCACCAAGCATATTCTGTACTTTGGTAACTGTCCTGTATTTGACTATGCTAATGATGATGCTAATGTTGTCTGGTTTAGTCCATGTATTCAATAATGTTACCAACATTAATTTTTACAGAAATACACATTTTCATCCATAAACAAATACTTTGTATATATTTGTGTGAGCTGTTTCTCGCAGAGTTTGAGCTACTTTTCTAGAAATGTTATGATAACTTCTTAACTCTTCATGATAACGTTTTTTTTTTTATCCTTTATAATCAAGCTAAGTCTTATCACATATTTATATGTAGGAAGAGTTCTGTTTCTGTTTCCTCTTCAGCTTCAGTGTCCATGATCTAGAAAGAATGCCTATCCTGTCCATGACCTTCCATAAGAGCCAAAACCTGTGATTATATCTGTTAGTTAAAAGATTATCAGTGGCAGAGAGATAGTAAAAAAAACCACAGGGCCATCTCATGGTTTGGTAACACACACACACACACACACACGTGCTCCCACATGCACGCACACTTACAGGCAGTCACACATATGCAGTGAGCAGCGATTGTCTTCTTTGGAAAGAGGAACTAGAACTGTTTCACTGGTGCCAGTATGTCTGTGGCAGTGTGGCAGCGATGGTGTTCCACCACCACCCTCCTCACCCTCGCTCCAACCCAAACCACAAGCCAATACCCACAAACCGAGGCGGCCTGGATGAATATACCCACACACACACACACACAAGTGTGCACAAGCACGCACACACACTGGAGCAACCACACATACCAAGCAAAGAGGTAGAGTTCTGGAAAATGAGAATGAGTGAGGTTTCTGCTTTTTCTTTCTCTTTTTTTTTTAAACATGTAGGACTGAAAGGGCACGCAGAGTTCAGCGGGGACAAGAAAGGAGGCGAGTAGGCGGAGACACGGAGACACTGCTGCAGAGATGATGAGCAACAGCCCTCAGACCGAATGCAAACGCCTTGTCTGGGAAACAGAGGTGATGACTGGGCTGTGTGTGAGTGAGTGAGTGTGTGTGTGTGTGTGTGTGTGTGTGTGAGTGCCTTAAAAGTAGCACTGCTTCATTAGAACTAGAAACTGATGTGGTCGGAGTTCATTTCAGCACACTGGCCTCAGGGCTCAGGGTCTCTGACCTCCGCAGCATCAGAAACTGGAACCTGTGGCAGAGCGTTTGTTTCTAGAACGTGGTCCAGTCAAGAGCGATGATGGGTTATAGACTCGATGTTCGTACGGTTCAATAGACTGAAGTTTTTATTTTCTAGTTCCTCCGATCGTCACTTTGAGTCAGATAATTAAGACACATTTCAATAGAAACAAAGAAGAATTTTCCAAAAACACGTTTTTCAAAGTAGCTGATTAAAAAAAAATGTTTCCGACTCAAGAGCGTGTTCTACTAATGATATGGCTGAAAATTCCAGAACCTAATCTCAAAGTCTTTTTGCCGCTTTCAGATTGCATTATTAATAATAATAAAAAAACCCAACTGGCCCCCTCCTCCTCAAAGGCCCAGTGGAGCAGAACATGATGAGAAGCTGTTGTTGCAGCCCAAACAAGGTCCTTATATGGAGCTCCAGAGCTGTTTTCTCTCCCTTCTGAGCCTGTCATGGTTCCTTCCAACAAGTGCTACAAGGTCGTATGAGACAAGGACCATCTTTCCAAGTTAACATATTTACATATTTGCTGCAGCGATGTGGGGATAGCAAGTCCAGCAGAGCGCTGGCAGGCGAGGCAGTGGTTAGGGCAGGGCAGCGGAGTGTGGACATCTGGGTCCTCGCTGAGATTCTTATCTCGCTCCATCTCTCACTTGTGAAAACATGATAAATCTGACAGCCTATTGCGGCCCGTGGGCCATTGTCAGATTTTTATCGCGAGTGGAAACATAACGTAATATACGAATGAGGTCTGTTTCACACAATTTGGCCCTTCTCTTGATATTATTTAAAAAGAGAATAAAGATTTGAAAAACATGTTTTAATCTATAAGAGATAAAAAAGAACACCATTTAGACTTTACCAAATACAAAATGAAAAATGTTTCCTTATTTATACTTCAAATGTACTTCATACCTACATCATCCTAAAGTGCAGTTCCTACGTCTGATGGTTCTCACGACTGCTGTGACTGTAAAGATTCAGAAAAGAGATTTCAGTTTCTTTCTTGAAAAGCTACGAAAGAAGAGACTGAAATCTCTTTTCTGAAATCTTACCGTCCCGGCAGTCGTGTCAGTAAGGTTTCTGCATTTAATAATGTTTCCTGATCATCGGAGAAACTTAATCAGAAACTTTGGACAAATGTTACTGAAGTTTATACTCATTTTTAAAAAAATACTTTAGTCAATGATCAGATATATTTCCACAGCATTAAATGAATGAAATCAGACGTGTTTGACTCAAAGTCAGTACACCTGTAGCTACTTTAAAAATATTTTTAATGATCTCAGTCGGCTTAAATTTGAACCGGTCTAAAGTTTGTAGAGCGAGGTACACGGGGAATAGAAACATGTAGTGGAGTACGAGAAGCTGCTGCACTGGACCAAATAACCTGTCAAAGGTTGGAGGGAAGAGACGGGGGTGCAGTGGAGAGTGCACCAGGGAGGAGTTAAAATGACACAGGTGGAGACGGTTAGGGCAGCAGGGGGCACCAGATAAATGTTAGAGTTACTTGGACTGCGGCCCACTCAGGTTTATAAGATCACGTCCTCATGGGGGAGATGCATTTTACTGCATTCAAAGAAAAAAATACACAAAGTCTCGATATTGGTATTGGTATCGAAAAGGATTGCAAAAAAAATCTCCGGTATGTACTGAAAAAAAACCTCTGGTATCACCCATCACTAGATCTGAGCGCCTGACGGAGGAACAAAAGTGAGACGCAAGGCCAAAAAGAACAGACCTGTGAGCAACACTACACTGATTCAACAGAAAACATACAAACACACATTTGTGAAATTTAAAATACTCAACATATTTACTTGTATAAAAATGTATTTTCAAATACTGGATAAAAACACACAAAGTGATTAGTTCATTTTTTTCTGTATTTTGTCAATACTTAAATTATCTTCTCAATTTTCTCACCAACACATTTGGAGACAACCAGACAACACAAGCCGTCTCTTCCCACTCCCTGGACTTGTCCTGTTCCCACCCTTGGTCCTCTGACCCTGTATCTCTTATGAGGAATACTGTGTTTCTCCTGGCAGAACTCTGAGAGCTGTCCCTGCGTGCCTGAAAAAACGGCCGCTCGCTCTCGCTCTCTCTCTCTCTCTCTCTCTCTCTCTCCCCCTCGTCCCTGCAGCCAACGCGCACATTTCTCACATTTTCTTCTTTGAACGCTTCACTCCAGCCCCAGTCTCACATCCTCCAGACAGGCTGCTACTGCAGGACAGGGCGAGGACGAGACTGTCCCGCTCACCTCCATCATCTACGTCCAGATCATACTCATTGTTTAACACTCCCCTGTGATAGTGTGCCGTTCAGTCCCACACAGCCTGCTGCATACATGTATACACCACTGATATTTAATGAGCAGAGTTGCTAAAATGCTCGTCGTTTGGCTAATGTGGACAAATTCCAAGAGACAGTAGTTGTCAGACAATCGTCAGTTTTATGTGTTGCAGATGACTAAGTGTAATGGCTGTCCAGCTGCAGGGTGTGGAAGATATGATTTAGGTCAAACAAAGAGCGCTCAAGTCCAACAAAAAGTCATGAGAGCAGAGTGGTGGAGCAGGGTGTCAGAAGGTGTCAGAGAGTGGGCCAGTGACCACAAGACACCACAAGACGTTAATGAGGTGAAGGCTACGGAAACTGTGTACTACATATACAACAGGGGTATGTTTTATGTGTTTCTAAAAGCCTTTCTTTTTTTTTCCTTTTGATGAACCTAAAGATTGGGCTGTCTTAAGTGGACACTCACTGCCCTGATGAACGACAATGAGCTCAGATTATCTTTGAAAATCATGGTGTTTAGGACTGATTTTATGGCTTTGGGTTTACGCCTGAGAAGAAAAAGGAAAATGAATCAAAGCAACGCCCTCAAACTATAAGGTGATGAGCTTTTTGATAAAACCGCAAAAAGCTGGAAGAATAGAAAAATACAAAGCATAAAGGGATAGAACTGGTCTATAGATAACTTAAAGCCTGACTTTGAGCTCACTAAGCTAGAAGTAAAAAGTATAAAGTCACATGAAACTAATCAAATTATAACCAAAAAAAAGGAAAGAAAATTAGATTAAACATGGTCAACTGCACTCGAACACATCCAGTGATTGATTCATGCACATCTATATGATCCCACCTACTAGAGGATGGGTGTCCAACCTCTGTCCCTTACCCTCATACGTCCACACAAGGACAATTTGAGGCTCTTTGGCAGCAGATCGCTGATTATTTTATTTCTCTTTAAATTTCTGTCCAAACTCAGTTATTTCCTGTGTGAGGCTGGGGTCTGGGCATTGCTACATTAATGAAGGTTCTCAGAAAACAGGGCTGGAGTTAGTAGGAGGAGAAGGAGGAGAAGAAAAAGCATGTCAGTCTCTTGGGTGCCCTTTTTGCCATCCCATTTCCTATGCATCTGGTCTGTGTTTGCGCTGAGAGGGAGAGGGGGAGAGAAAAAAACGAAGAGGGACGGCCGTCTGGGGCCGATTAATAACCAGTGATTTATAGGAACTTTTATAGAATAATACAATAAAAATGTGTGCACGTACATGGGTGTACTCTGTGCGTGCATGTGTGTGTGTGTGTGGACCAAGTGTGCACACTAACACACACATGCACTTACACAATGCTTTTGTCTAATTTTGGGGGAATCAAAAACAAATTATAGAGGGGAGAGACAGAGACACAGACCGTGCTTGGCAATAAATTGGCCACAGATGGAGGTGCAGGAAATGGAAATAAGTGAAAAGGAGGAGACACTGGAGATAGGAAGGAGTAGAAGAAAGTCATAGAGCAAGGAGGGCAGGACCGGGTGAGAAAAGAGTGAAGATGAGGGGGAGAAAAAAAGGAGAAGAAAAAGGGACGGAGGGCTGAGGGTGAGCAAGAGGACAATGATGATGTGGAGAAAAAGGAGGACGAGGAGGAGACGAGGGGAGTTCCCATGCCTAGCACAAAGCAGAGGGGCTTATGAAAGGTGATTTTCTGAGCGTCTGTGTGTGTGTGTGTGTGTGTGTGTGTGTGTGTGTGTGTGCGGGCAATGAGATGAGCAGACCACTCTCTGGCAACGAGATTTCTTTGCAAAAATGCAATCCTTCCTTTTTTTTTTTCTTTTTTCTTAACAAATCCCTGTTTCTCCTCTTCACGTTTCACTGAACCCCCTCATGCACAAACAAACACACATGGAGCTGTGTAATTGCTGGCGAGTGAACTAATACATGCTCCTGTCACCTGCATGTGGTTGTTGTACAATAGGTTACAAAAGTCTACCTAAGCTTGGTCATAAAAGCTAAGAAAGATTAACTATAAATATGCTACAAATCTACTTTAAAAAAAAAAAAAAAACTTGATTCAACCTTTGTCTACATTTTTCTGAGTTTCTTTCTTTTAGTTTCTGTGGCCGGTTGCCTCATACAGCCACATAAGATGTCCTACTTTTTGGCTCCAGCGATCGGCTTCAGCAGCAGATTACAAAGACAGATTGGAGCTAAATCAGGTGCAACACAGACGACACAGACGACACAGACGACACAGACTCAGCTCTCACTTGGTATATTCTACCAGGTCAGGCGACACAGACGACACAGACGACACAGACACAGCTCTCAGTAGTGGATTGGTATATTCTACCAGGTCAGTTTGTTACTTCTTAGGTACAGACCAGCATTTTGTGTTTGGTTTCTCTTTCTACGATTGAAAATCTTTGTCTGGAGTCTACGGCCTCTCTGTTCACTCCAGCAACATTTTGACTTTGTTTTCCTCCCAGCTGTGTGGCACTTTAGTCTAAAAAAAAGATTCTTCCTGCTTCGGTAGAAAACATAATTCAAGCCTTATTCCCGACTTTCTCACTGCCCTCCCACTCTTTCCTTCTTCTTCCCTTTCATTCCATTAACCATCCCTTCACGCTGCCACCCACAAACAACATCCTGATTCCTCTCTGCCCCCTCACTGCCCCCCCGGTCTCTTCTGATTGCCCCCAAAGTGAAGGAGTGGGGGAGAGAGGTAAGAGGGTTGGTGATTATTGGCAGGGCAGTGGAAAATTGAGAGGACCTCTGCTGGAAACTCCATCAGTTGCTCAATCTTTCTCAGCTGTGCTTTCCAGGGAAATCTAAGAGAAGGTGGTCATGCACTCGGAGCCTCTGGCCCAGCAATAGTTTATGTTTCTGTCCAATTTCCATATCTCAACATCTTCATCCCAAACACTCAATAATGTAGTGGACGGCAGAAACTACAATATAGGGACGTAGCATTGTAGCTAGTAGATGTATTTAAAGCTTTTTTACTAAATCACAGAAAAGAATGGAAAGATTCCTTTGTGTTTCACCATGTGTAAAGTTTTACAAAAATCCCCAAGAGCTAAGTAAACATATAACTGTTACATTTTATATGTATGATCCAGGTAGAAACACATTTGAGTAGAATATAAAATACACCTCATAATTATTTTACATTTACAGAGTATCTATTAGTCTCATAAGCTATCGATACTATTTAATAAATGTAAAAAGTCACTGCCACATCTTTATAGGATTTACGGTCATTTAAAATTGAACATGACCACTGACCAGGAGAGAGCAGTGACTCCATGTGATCAAGTCCAATAGAAATCTTTGACCATTAATGGAAGCAAGTAAACTATTTAGGTTACATTGTAAAAAAAACATTTATGACTAGTATGTTAAATAAAGTAAAGTAAAGTTAATAAAAGTATCAATATCAGTATCAGTACTGAACTGCCAAAAACATAATTGGTGAAAATATCAAATCAAAAAGTCTGGTATCACAGAAATGGGGAGTGGCAGGAGTGTACTCAGTGTGGTGCAGATGGCACTGGGGTCTGTCTCAGAATGACAGATCAGTTCAGTTATGATTACACACACAGGCTTCGAGCTACTACTATTAGTAAAAATGATGCCTACGTGTTTGATCTCCTCTCACCTCCTACAGTAACACAACGACTCAGACTCCAGACCAACAAATGCTTTCTCTTTATCTCCTACCTCTGGCTGCTGAGCTAAACTCCCTGTTAACTAAATGAAGTCTTTTACTAATGACTCCAGACCAACAAATGCTTTCTCTTTAGCTCCTACCTCTGGCTGCTGAGTTAAACTCCCTGTTAACTAAATATACAAATGAAGTCTTTTACTAATGTAAGACTGTACATTTCATTATGGAGCCTTAGTAAAAGCCCAGATTTAAACCTCCAAAGACCTAGAATAGTGTTGTTTTAGCATCAACTGTAGTCTGCCTACTTCTCTTGGTGTCATTTGTAACACGATGGCTGCAGCATGGACCCTTTCTCTTTTGTAACAGCAGGATGTCAGTAGAAACGCTCGCCTGCCTATGTCTAATGTGACTCGTAAATGTCAAAGTTTTTTAGATGAAAAAAAAAACTGCTGTAGGTGAGGAACCTTAAAAAAAAGAGAGACTTTCACATTCACATCCTCTGATAGCAGACATGGCTGTCTGTGTGAATCTGGACCTTCGTGCCTTCCCATGTACGAGGAGGGGAAAAAGAGGCACCTATACGTGCACAAACTGGGTTGAATACGTGCCGACCTACCCGTATTTGTGTGTGTGTAAGTAAATGTGCGTGCATGTGTCCCTTTGACCTCACAGTGACGGCAGCAGTGTCACCACACTGGAGTCAAAATGGTCAAACCAAAGAGAAAAAAAATAAAAAATTAGAGAAGTGTCAGGCGTCAGAGAGCTGCAGCAAAGTCTGTGCAACCGTGGGTATTAAACAACATCACACACACACACACACACACACACACCAGGCTGCTGCTGACACATAACCCACACCCACAGGTTTCACTTCTCTGTAGTGTGGCAGCAGCTCTTGAAACACCAGTGAAGGTTCACGAGTGAGGGTTCATGTACAGGTCAGCACACCGAGATCGACCAAAGTTAGTTGAAATAAGAAGATAATAAATACGTGTGAAAAGGCGTAAGTGGTTCATAAGAAAGTGTTTTATCTTTTTTTATATTTCACAGCGATCTTTCTACGATTTGTTGAAAGTTTTTGTCTCTACTATTGACAAACTAAAAAAGACAAACTGAAAGAACCCTTTTCTTCTTTACTGTAGTTCAGGGGTGGGGGGGATTTGTGGGGGGGCAGTTTTATATCAAAACACTAATGTCCATCAAGGCAGAATGTGTTTTGTGGAATCAGGCAATAGTACAATTGACCTGTCTTGACCTCTGTGACCTTGTAGTGTTGATCTTTAGCATTTATATATTGGTCAGTATATAGTGTCCTGTTCCTTATACCACCAAAAGGACCCTGACTCTAAAGACAGGTGTTAGGACCTGAGAGAGGAGTCCGTTATACCGTTGGAAGTCCTGGATGAGAACAGTGAGAGCTCGGTAAGAGCAGCACTCACTGATGGAGTTAGTTGAGTTAGTGTAAGGTCATTGCTACATCAGGTCTAGACATGAGGCTCCACAGGACACGAGGTGTACAGATCATACTGTAATACAGGTACGTGGAAGCACAACTGAGAACTGCAAACCGTATGATGATGTGAACTCATCAGATTAGCTTCACATTCTGTTCCTCAAATGTATTTTAACGCTGTTGCTTCTGAACCCTAACATTTCTATACTCTGGTTTTGGATCAGCTTGTGTTATTTCCATCATATGGACAGGGATTTTTAGAGGGATGGACCAGGACCTCATCATTTTGTAGATTTTTTTAAATACCTATGTTTTTGTCAGCTAACTTATTTCTTTACATTATATTTATTAAACCGTACTGATAATAACTACATACATTCAATTAGTACGTCACATAATCACTGAAAAAAGTACTGCAAAATAAAACCTGTATTGGACAAACAGCGTCACTGTCAAATATGGGGGTGAAACGACCAGTGAAATATCCATTGTTTTAACAAACCGATATGAGTATTTTAATTTGTGTACAGGTTGATACTGTGTAGGGATACAGTTCTTTAAAACGATAAGTTCATCATCTTTTCTTGCACAGAATACCTCTGAATACCTCAGCACTGCTCACACTGTTGACCTACTTACTGACTGTTGGGCAACTGGTCGTGTTGAAAAGCTATTACAGTGTTCCAGTGGCTGGATCTGCATGTTTTTGAGTACTCATGAGTATGAGTATTTCAGTAAAGTCTCCGGCCCAGTACCGGTTGTTATCAACGCACCCCCACCTGTGGTACTCAACATGAGGCTCTGACAGAAAGACCTAAAGATAACCAACTGTAAAACTAACAGACTTTCACAAGAACGTGTCTCTGTGCCAGTTATGAGAACATCACTTATTATTACCCAGAGGGCAGCACAGGGATTCAAAGCAGGGGCTGGCAGGACTGTCTGACACGGCTACAAGGAAAACTCTCTCAATGGGGGGAAAAAAAGTGTCAGTAAAAAAAAAAAAAAAAAACTAAAAAAAAACCCACATTTGATTGAGATGAGGAAGCTGAGCCTGGGAAATGAGCAGCAGCTGCTGTTGTTTGTGCCTTATTTGCATGATCACACTGTTTGACTGCTTCCTCATCTGCTTATCTATGTGAACTTTTGCACTTGCAAAAAAGAAAGGAAAGAAGATGTACAGAAAAGGGATTTAGAGGATCTTCTTTGAACGTTCGTATCAGACAGTCGTGTTCAAACAGCCTCGAACAACAACCAAGAAAGTAGAAAATACTGCAGCCCAGACTGCAAGTGTAGAAAATGAAAGATTCCTAGAATTGAGCCGTGTACAGTTTTGTTTTGGTTTTTTCCTACAGGATAGGCCCTCTAGTTTACGGAACAACAGAATTCATCTTCTCCAAACCAAGTCGTAGTCAGCTAAGAACAAGTTTGATGCATATGCTTCAAACAGGAAGCAGATATTTTTTCACATGAGGCAAGACTGGAGTTTTTTTTTTAAGAATAAGAAGAAAAAAAGGGGGGGGGCAAAGTCCAATGAACCCCATCCCCATGGTGAAACACAGACATGAAAGTACGATACTGTCTTTTAACTTAATCCATGATTTGGAAAGTCATTGGAAACTACCTTGAAAATGCCACACTCGATGTAAAAAACTGAATTTCATGAACTCTTACTTAAATGTCAAGATCTGAAGTAAAGACCAGGGCCAACGGTAAAAGACTAAAAATGGATGGAAACAAACTCAAGAAATTTAGAAATTAAACTGAACCAACGCACTTTGTCATTTACTATAATCCAGTCACAGCCGACCAGGATCACTGGGGTAGATTTCCTAGGATGCCTAAATATTTCATCCCGAGATTGGGACAAGAGTTCTTCTCCTGCCTTCCGTTAAAGTTTGTAGAACACACTCTCCTCCACACATCACAGAAGAATGAGGAGAAGAAAAAAAAAGAAGACTGATGAAGACAGATGATAATAGAGGCAGTAATTTGAATAGGAAACGGTGGGTGTAGTGTTTAACATTACATGTAGGGAGTTTTATGTGTCAGGTCCTTTTCACAGTTAAAGCTGCAGCAGCGGGGCGGCCACAAACCACAAACTCTGCCAAAGCAAGAGTATGCCCTCTGCTGATGGATCGCTAGACTGCACTTGTGAACCGTGAGGTCAGGTCTGGTGTTGACAGGAAAGAGGAAATTTGTTCTCACAACGCACTCATAGCTGAGGTAGAGTGAGGGGACCGGATATGTCTGATAACAAAGAGTAAACAAAATATTGTCCGTACAAGACCTGACACACGCGCTAAAATAACCTGATGACATCACAGCTGGGATCAAGAAACGCCTTTCACTTACGTAAGTAACCATACTGGAGATATATGTGTATTTTTACACAGATGCTACATTAGGTGTCAACAACAACAACACAAAATCACCAAAACACTGACAAAAAGTCTAAATGAAAATTACTGAGAATAAGTCAGTACAGATATTGTTTAGAAACAAATAGTGAGTGTCTCAAATTGAGGACAAAATTGTGCAAAAACTAAATAACAGCAAAGAATGCAGTCATTCTAACGGATTAAAATTAAAGTCAAAGTCAAGTTGAATATACTGTCGTCCAAGTCCAAAGTCATATTTAGGATTACCAAAACCAAAAAGGTTTGCTCAGAAAAACGTGTTAGCTTGTTTTAAAGTTTTAAAAAATTATAGAAATTACTGTAAAGTTAGAGCACACTTCTTTTTTAGAATTAAAAAAGAGAAAAAATAAATAAAATAATTAAATTGGTATTTGGAATGACATGATAAAGGGAAAAAATCTCTGTCATTTACAACTTACACCAAATAAGAACTTCATAAAAATGGTAGCAACAGTTCAGTGACAGCACAAGTGTTTAGTAAAGTTAAGTGTAAGACTAGAAAAGGTTGTTGTAGTGAGAAAATAGAAACGAATAATTAACAAGTCCACGTCTACCACCAAAGGTTGGTCAGGAGGAGGCAGTGGGTTCAAAGGCAGCTGGTTCAAAGGCAGTTTGTTCAAAGGTAGGCCCCGACGTAAAGTGATGGCCATTAGTCAGCAGCTAATGGCTGTTTCTAATATGCTAATATATATAGTGGGTACTGTAGACAGTGAAGAAGTCCCTGAGCCCAGGCTCACACCGTCCAAACATCAGTTTATCCAGTAGCCTTTCCTGAGCGGCTTATAAATCCCCCCCAGTATCACTACGTGAGGTTGTTTTTGTAGATTATATACATTGTCACTAGTGGCTGTTTATACAGGAGTTCTCCAACAGGTCTGGTTCTTAACTGCCGGCACTATTGTCAAGGCTGTTTATCTTACTGTCTGCATATTCCTTCTGTTAGTCTTAGTGCTGTCCTAACATGGGACACGCACTCTAGAGGTACTTCACTTTGTGGTGGCACTGTGTTTATTAGGGCAGTGTATTACTTCAAAAGTACTCCTTTATTGTACCATTGTAACACTGTCTGTAGTTCCTGTCTGTAGTGTGTAAGCTCGTCTCTATAACGGACTGAAGGATGGATTGTTGGGGCCACTTAAGTAACACAAAATATGTGTTACTTAAGTCACAACACCAAAGCTGAGAAAATGATGAGAATATTATTTTTTTGTCTCAAACTCGTAACGTTTCTGATCCTCACAGAGAACATCAAACATTTGAGTAATAATTTAACTTTTATAAATATTTCACATCCTTGTTAAAAGATGTTTTGAATAATAGGAGTGAGTGGAGTATCAACTAGTATCAACTCTGTTCAAATTAAAACATCACTCCAGTGATACATTACTCCAAACCAAACTTCACTGAAAAAATGTGATATTTTAGCTGAAAGTGATAAAAATGAACCTCCTTTTTTTCTCCACGTTTTGGTTCAGAATCCTATCATTTCTGAATCTCTCTCCAGACTCTCCAGACTACTTTTTCTTCAATGTTCCCAAAACAGCATTAGCTTCTGCGAGGACAACTTTTAATCCCACAGACAAGGCTATTGTATATGTAAAGAAACATCAACTTTCAGAATTTATTTTCTTACTTTTATTCACTATTTAATAACTATCATAATACAACCATACTGAATAACTGAACAACAGAAATCAAACCTCCGCTGCATCATTTAATAATGGTAGTGTACCTTTAATATTTTTTAAAGAGACCCCTGCCCTAGCTTCACCCCACTGGCTCCTTTAAGTCGTACACACTACATTACGAAGACACTGACTGTGTGTGCTGAATCTGTTCTCCTCCCAACGTTCTTTAGAGTAAGGCACTTCTCCAGGTGGAGGACAGTGTGAGGAGCCAGCGCTGTGATCCAGCCTTCATTATCCAGAGAAGATAAAAGAGCAACACCCATTCATGACCAGCAGCAGAGGCAGCTGGTCTGGTACACACTCACACTCATCTGTCAGATTTGGCCCCAGACTTCCACATTAGAATTATTACACCCATTCATAGACTCAATCACCATTAGTGGAACAGACAGAAAAATAAATGCTGCCTCAGAGTCCAGCTTTAATTTAATTTGGAATTAAATAAATCTTTTTTTTAATCTGAGAAACATTAGAATAACGATGTGTCCTGTAAAATACTCTCCCATTCATGTATAGTGAGATGCACAGTCAGAGGAAGGCGCTCAGCCCTGCTCTTGTGCAGGAAAAATCTCATTCTGACGGCACACACTTGAAGTCCAAGTACAGTGTGTCCTCCAAAGGAAGGATCCTGCATAGGCTGAGGAAACGTGAAGGAAAATAATTAATTCTGTCAGTTTATTTAGTTTTTTTTTTTTTTTGGTGGATTGCTGCAGCCAGGACAAGACGTCCTGTGTACAGCCAGGGCTGTGATGAGCAGAAGAGGGGGGGAAAAAAAAAACAGCACAGAGACGGAAAGTATGAGAAGATGCTATGTTTGATTATCTCCGTTGGCTCTGTGAGTGCATTCATCTTGTGAGAGCAACTCATGACATTTATGGCAGGAAGAAGATATTTCCAAGGGTTTGAGGGCATGGCAGGAGCACAGAGATAAAGGATGCAGCCGGGGTCAGAGCGACACCAAGGCCGCCTGACTCTGGGGACCTCTGGGAATTGCTAAAATCCCTGTGGAGACAGTGGCCACTTTGGGTTTTCTGTTCCTGACACTTTCACAATCACACACACACGCCAGTGTGCAAACGCCTTTGGTGTGCGGTGTCAATGTTAAACTTAATAGTGACAGAGAAGCCAATAGAGCTGGCAGCAGAATAAGGATGGGTACAGTTAACTGAGGATTTAGCTCCACAGAAAATGAGAGGTGTCAGAAATGAGTTACACTTGTGGCGTCGAGTTCCACAGACTAAAATGATGCACAAAACATCCAATGACCACTTATTTACTTTTGCTTTTAATTATAGTTCACGCTCTCTTTCCTCTCTCTCAGTCGGTCTTTGTCTCCCTACTCTCTCTTTATCTATCTTTATTTTTATCTTTCTCTGTGTGTGCGCGCGTGTGTATGCATATCGATGTGTGTGTGGCGTCTGTGCGGACTAGAATAATGTAACATACACATAACTTATAAAAACCCCACTAGAGTGGAGTCACTTCTTCTAACCCAGTTTCTGTTCAGCTGACTTTCCTGTCACTGCAGGGTCTGTCTGTGGAATGCACTGTTCCTCTTTTTTCATTTTTGGACACGTGTTCAGTTCTGTTCAGTAGCTCAATCTGCCTAAGTTGCATTATTTAATTACATAAAGACAAATCATGTTAATGTGGGAGCGACCTCAGTCAAATCTGGACTGGACTGAAAATACACAGGAAACAAAACAACATGTCTTTATGGCATGTAGGGATCATTTTTAATTTTTTTGTCAGTATGTGTCAAAAACAGATAAAAAAAAAATTTTACTATTTGAATAACACTGGTGAGAGCAAAGGCTCTAACACCAGACTTATCTTTAATCTAAAACTAATACCAGAGGCAGAAACTGATCAAAAAAGTAAATAAATAAAAAGAGAAAAGTAGATAAATAAATTGTGTATATATATATATATATATATATACACATATATATATATATATATATATGATCTGTATCCAGTTGCTTGTTCTCCCTGTCTGTGTTGGTTTCTTCCAGATACTGGACATCTCTAAATTATTATATTTTTAAATTGTGAGTGTGAAAAAGTGTTTAAATTTGACTGTTTTTTATACCTGTCTAATGATCATGTGACTAACTGTAACTGTAACTGTGACTGAGCTACAGTCTGAGGAACTGTTCATCAGTTACCTTGTCATCCAGTGACTGAAATGATTGGAAACTAAAACAGAAAACTAATGATTAATCCAACAGGACGTCAACCAGTATCAGAGCCTCCTTGCCATCAACTTTTCACTAAAGAGGATTGGAGAATAACTCTTAATGAAACGTCTCCGTGCTGTGGATCCTCCACAATGGAGTTACTCTGTGACAACACTGCAGTTTCATGAGAAGACTGTGATTCTTGGTTCAGGTGAAGTGAAACTGGTCACCCAGTGACAAAGTATGGCCAAAAACCTTAAAGTCCTGACCTTTCGGGTCAGCTGAGCTGCGGCCTGCGTGGTGAACGGAGAAGAATGAGTGGGAGAGGCTAAGCTGAAGCTGGTGGCCTGTGTGGCTTCCCCTGTTGGTCGCTGCTTCCTCGCCTGCAGGGGAAGCAGCAGAGTGCCAGTGTTGAGTGTTTTATGAGCTGCTCTCAACCAAACTTCCCACATTCCCACAAGCAATACAGTTAAAGGACGAGACTCTGGTCGAGCAGCTGCTGCGTCCAAACCACAGAAAATGTACACACAAACACACACAGTTGCAAAGAAAAAAAACCACACACACACACACACCCACCCACACCTACGTGTTAACCTGTGTGTGTTCTTGAGGCCAACAGCTGCTTGTAGATTGAACGCTGTGTCTACATTGACCGTAGTCTACAACATCTACCTGCCACTGAGACAGCAGCTCACATCAGGGAAGACCAAAACACAGACAGCATTTACAAGGATAAGGGCTGGCCTCCTCACAGTATGACCGTCCCTGAGCGTCTACTGCCACTCCGACCAGAGAGGAAGACATCCACACAACACAGGACCTGCTTATCAAAGGAGTGAGGATTCTGATCTCTGGATGCATACAGAGGGAAACGACTGAAGGGCTGCATGAAGGCCATCAGGGTGAGACTATGGCCGTGCCACACAATTTGGCCCCTCCCCCGTCCCGCTCTTACCCTCCACTCTCATCATCCCAAAAGCTAGCGTGCTAACGCCCGGTTGCCTCCGATACATACAGTACGTCGGTGACTATTGTTTATAAGGAGTGCGATCGAGAGCGAATCTGAAAACACTGGCTCCAACAGCCTCTGATCAACACGATGTCATCATTACTGTGAGCTGTTGTCACTCAGAAACATGATGGAGCACAGAATCTGACTGAGATGTGCACGTGCAGGAGATTTATTTAACCGCACCAAACAATTAATGTCTGCCGCCGTTTTCCCCCAAAACTACTTTTCACAGCACATCTCTCCTGTCTTGTTAAACTAATGCATGCTTAAATATTCACATTCCTCTAATTGGGATCATTTACAAAGGAATTTAACGACAAATCTTCCTCTGGGGATTTGGACTAAGGTGAAGTGTTTACGTGTGCATGTGCACTGTTGGCATTTCCATTGTGAAGTTGGCCAGAGATGCTACACACACCCTAAAGTGGGTGGTGAGCCAAGCTGCAGCCAACCAGCAGTGGTTTAAGTTGTTACACTAAATCATTCCACATCACAGCTGTGAGGCTATCTTCTCCTCCCATGGCAGTTAGCATAGGCCAAACAGGAACGTACCAGAACACACTGTAAGTCAAGTCAGCTACATGAAGAAAGAAATGTGGAAAAAGATGCACAGCATTTTGATGTTGTTGTTTGATTCAAAAAGTAACACATATATTCTAATGGATGGGTTTTAAAAAAGCTGAATTCAAGAAACAGAAATGATTGAGGTAGCCATTATTCAGCCATTATTGGAGAAAAAGCTGAAATAATTATGCAAATCGGTTCAACAAATCTTGCAAACAAACAAAAGTTAGATTCAAAGGAAAAAGAAAAAATAATTACGCAAGAAATTCAAGACAAAAATGTCACATTGTCTTTTGATGACCACACATGACAGAACTTTTCTTCTCATGTGGTCTTCAACAGCCATGGTCACAGAAACAGATCATTTATCTGCATCAGTGATGTTTCCTTCTTCGTAGTCTAGTGCAAATGACCTTATGATTATTTCTCTGCAGGAATGTGAAGAATTTGGGACTTAATCGTTACAACTTGTCAGTTCACGCAGGAGATGGAAGTCTAGAAAGACAGCTCAAAGTCGTCACCTGGTCTCTCTGCCTTTTGTTCAGCTGAGATGCTCTCTATAGTTACATCTTCCAAGGTTTCTATATTTACCTACAGCTACAGTTACCTAGTTACGCATCTTCAGCTACATTTATATAAAACTCCTAAAAAGCATTTAGTTAAAACTCACTGTCGTCTTTACAGAGCAGTTTACTTTAAATATAAATATATATGTGTCTACAGCTGAAATACTTCTTCAACAAAATACTTCTGAATAGTTAAAGATGCTAATGAAAACCCAGATTTCTGCTACTTAAATTATATTATCAACGACAAAAGGCTTGTCTGTGAATTTTAATCAGAGCAATGCTGACATCTGTCGGCGGTATTAGCTATAAACCACTGGGAGGCGGATGCACTATTTTCATTTACGTTTCTCTGTCATATATCTTCTTATATATGATATATATTATATCGTATGAAACTTACATAATATATATAGATAATTTCTACAGAATAAGGATTTTCCATTTAATTGTATATTTAAGTTACATTTAATTAAATTATAGTCTTTTTTAAAGTAGACCTTATGTTGGTAGAACTGCTTGTTGGTCACTCTACTGGCCTTTTAATATTCACTTTATGAGATAATGTATAAGCAAGTCCAGAAATGTACAATCCACCACAGACAAAGTCGTGGGTATCAGAAAAAGGAAAGTTATAATTAACCATTTTGTCCCAAATTTACACATTTCTAACACAGACATAAAATAACATAACAGTCAATTAAATTAAAGGTGACCTTATATTTCATGCCTGTCTCCAGTCCCGGTGGTTCCAGACATTTACATATCCATTAAAACAAACCTTTTAAACAATATTCAACTGCGAGTAAAAAGTTGGTGTTGTTGTTGTTGTTGTTTAATTCCTTCATTCACTGAATAACTGTTTTAAATTTATAAGCATTTCTGTATTACCTGTATTTTCACCTGCAGGTCCACGAGGGTGGTCTGGACCTGGAAATGTTGTTCTGTGGTAGTTGCATGGCTGCATTCAGCTCAACTCTGACTCTCACACTCCCCCTGCTGGTCACCTGCGGTGTGCCAACTTTCTTCTTCTCCGTTTCATACTACAAACACAATGAAAGGCATTCTGTTTTTTGTACTGCACCAACATCACAGTAACAATGATATGATTCTCTGTTCACTCTGAATTCATGTCACAACACACTCAACGGATTAGGTTTATCCAGATGTAGCGCTAACTAGGCTAAAGTAACACACCTGCAGTGTTGATTAAGAAACGTTTCCCAAGCAAATTGAACCAAATGGGACAGACGTTGACAAAACAATGTTGTATCAGTCTTAGAGAACCTGTCGTTTTCTGTTTTTACGTCAACTCAGTGTACTTACTGTTGTAGCATCACATTGTAAAGAAGTCCGTGACTGGTGAAGTTACACATTAGCTGATCCGCGGAGCCACTTCCTTCGTCTTTATTCCAAATTAAAAGAATTTATGAGTTTGTGACGGTTGGTGTCACGCAGGTAGACTCACGTCTACACATTTACAAACCGTCACTGTTTTATTAGGACAAACCAAAAGAGTTGTTTTTAAAAAAAAGAACAAAGACTGCACGCAGGCAGCTGACGTCACATTTCTGCTACATGTCCCCCAAAAGTCTAGTCCCCAATCTTTGATTTTATTCCCCCCCTGGTGGCCATACAACGTAGAGGAACAGGCCAAACCTAAACTACCTTCACACACAAGGAGACAATTTAGCTGTCAGGACCAAAGTGAGAGACATACAGTGAAATATCAGGTAACTGACGTACATGACAGTGTATGTCAGTACAATATTTTTTCATAGCACATAATAATCACATTAGGACACAAGTATATAACTCCTTTGCAGTCTGAGTGGAGGGAATATCTACACAAATATTATTTACATTATTCTCTTGGTCATTCATGTAACATAGGAACATTACTACTACCAGAAGCACTTGAGTATTACAAAACATTCAACCAAAAAAGAACAATAAGGGTTGGTCAAGGTGACTCTGGGGGTCCATCTAGGTCTCAGGTTCTAACAGTCAGCCAGGCCAAGGGAGGGCCAGAGGGGTCAGAATGATGCACATCATCAGTGACCTGTACAGTCCACAGAGTCAGTGGGATCAGTGAAATCATTAATGACAACTTATGAACAGGCTCCATGTTCACATGGAAAACACCGTCGTCCTGTCCTGGGTGAACTTCAGTTAACATCAGACAGTCTTATGGAGATGGGGCCGGGCTGGCAGTGAAGTTAACTTGTGCAGCTGACTGTGGTAGAGTTCTCACTCTGACAAGACCCTCAGTGATGTAGGAGACCTGACGTCGTCTCAGGTCATAGTGACGCTTCTGCTGAGCACGACTCTCAGAGAGCACAGCTCGGCCGTGATCACGTGCCTCCTGAAGCCAAGCTGTCAAACCTTCAGGGCAGGGGACTGTGACTAACTCCATATAATAGAAATAGTTTTCCTACTTATGATAACGACAACATCCAAGTATAATCACAATTTGGTGAAAATTAGAAAATATAAATGCGGAGTCTGGTGTACTTGCAGTTCTTGTGTCAAATACATCCACCAGCGAAGACAGACAGAACGCTGTTGCTGATGTCACTGTTGCATCAGCCTGTCTCTTAAAGGGGCAGTTAACCTGTAATAACTGGGTGGAATACAATTTTAGGGACATGGAAAAAGGTTTAATGATATTACATTATTTTAATTACAGAAGGATATGTGACTGATTATTGGATAAAAAATATTTAATGTTGTGATCGTTAATCACTGAAGTGAGCAGAGCAAAACCAGCTGCAAGAATTTAGTATGAAATGAGGAAAATCAATTTCAAGAGAGTTTTCATTGCACTGATATAGGTGTAAATAGTTGGTCATCAATTTCAAAATAATCATTTATGAGGTCACTTTGACAGGACAGCATTTTATTAGTATTGACCCAACATATGTTGATTAGGAATCAATCATGATTTAATCAAGAATAAGGAGGTTTAATTAGGAATAAAGCAAAAAAAAAAAAAAAAAAGAAAAGCAGAGAAATTAGTCAGGAATTCAGGATTCAAAGAAAACTTCATAAATGAAAAGTACTTTCATAATCAAATGGAATTAATCAGAAGTTCAAGAGGATTTAATAAAAAGAATCACTAATTACTGAAACAGTAATCATGTACCTTGTTCAATAATGACCTTTTTTCTGTATATTCAACTTATTGAAGCTCCTAGTTTTACTCAGGTGGACAAAACACTCTCAAAAACAGAATAAATGAAATGTTCCCATTAAAAATGTATTTATATTTTGGTAATTATACCCATGTACAGTAAACATGCTTACAGTAAGGATGACATTGGTTCCGTGCCTGCCACACTGCAGACTTCCCCAACAGGAAGGCACTAGGACTCAGTACATACTGTACTGTTATGTAGCATCAGATGAAGTTTTAAAGCTGGTGCAAGTTTTGATTACGTAAAGAAACTTCACAACTTTTTTTTTTTTTTTTTACCATTCCTGAAATCTCTTCAAAGCCAATGTTACAGACACATTTAACATAGAGCTCGTTTTCTGGATCGGTACGAAAAAATGTGGAAGAGGAGGATGGAGAGGAGGAGGAGGAGGAGGAGGAAGAATAATGCTGTTGATCAGCAGCTCCACCTCAGTACACCAGTATCTTCTTTGTTCGTCCTTCAAGGTTAGCCAGGGGTAGATAATACAGCAGGAGTGTGTGTGCGTGTATGTACTGTCTGTGTGTGTGGAGAAAGGAGAGGTGGAGTGAGTCATCAGGATGAGTCATGCACTGTGTGTGTGTGTGTGTGTGGGTGTGTGTGTGAGTGTGTGTGTGTGAACATCTTGGAGAAAGGCTGGATAGATGGAAGGATCACATCTTATTATCAGATAATTATATATTCTGACATAATTGGATAAATGAAGCAGCACTTCATTATAATTCTTATATTTTGTTTTTGTGGATTCAGGTTTTAGAGTGCTACTGTTTTGGCTATAATTGACAAAGACGTTACACATGCTGACGTACGTGAAGTTTCAAAAACCATAATTCCTCAGTGTCTACCTTGTTATAGCACTTAGATGTTGTGATGGTTTCTGAAATAAAATGGAAAAATGATTTAAGTGAACAAAAAACAAGAAAATAACAAGAAAATCATGAAAATTTCAAACAAGAAAAAGCTATAATTTGTATTTACTGTATACAAATGGAAATGGAATGTATCGTCACTGACCAACTCTGCACTGACCGACACAGAAATGATGTGGTGCCACCGTGGTGTCAACAAGAAGAGCTTCGAGACAGTTGTCTGACATGTTTGACTGTCAGTCTTTGTTTGGAGTTTAATCATGAAACCTGCAGTCTGCTGAAATCTTTGCCCACGACAGACCTTGGTGATGAGTCTGTACCAATGTTCAGAAAACAACTGAGTGCTTATGGTTTCTACTGCAAATGGGAAAGATTCTGAGGATGTCTGCACCAAACACCAGTCCAGGCCCAGGTTGGAGTACAGAGACCTCTGTGTCTATCACATGGCAGGAAGAGCCAGGAAATGGACCAGACATGTGATGGCTGTTTGATGTTGCTGTCACAAATGCCTGGATGCAGTACAAGTCTGCAAGAAATGCAAGAAACCTTGCCATGATTGCAATGGCAGTTGGTACAGACAGCGCCCCCTAGAGTATCCTGTGCCGTGAGGAAACCTTGACACCTCCGTGACATTACCATGCTGGATGATGCCCCTCCTTCTCCTGGGCGTGTTGAGGTCTTCTAGTTAGGATTTTAAAAATCTGAATAAAATTCAGTACTGACCTAAACATGGCTTCAGATAATGAACTAATATCTATGAAAAAACATTTCACAGAGGCTGTAAATGTCTAAAAAGATGTTAGAAACCAAGACAATTCTGTGATATACGTAAGTCATACATATGTGTGTATATATATATATATATATATATATATATATATACATATATAAAGAGAGAGTATATACGTATACATGTGTGTTTGCAGTGTTTGTTACTTTCCTAGAGTAATTTCAAAGGGGGGGGGCGAGTACAACCACACTAACCCCCTGGAGCTGATCTCCTCCTGGATATGTGCAGCACTCACTGCTGGAAGAACTGAAAAAAGAAACATATTTGTTTCTGAATAATTCATTCAGACTTTTCCCCCTGATCTCATCTTTCTCACCTCTGCTCCTCCTTTGATTCTTCCTTTCTCTCCTTCCGCTTACGTTCCCTTGTTGCCCCCAATCTCCCAGATGACGTCACAGCCCACGTATATGGTCAGCACTGAATGAATGGGGCGAGAAGCCCCAGCCCACCTGCCTTACAGTCACACTATTACTATGACAGAGAGCGAGAGAGGGAGGGAGGGAGAGAGAGAGAGAGAGAGAGAGAGCAGGAATTAAACCAGGCGGGAAAGACGCGTCAGGACAGGAAGTGAAGCTTCTGATATTTTTATAAATGAGTCCGCGGTGTAAAAGAAGCAGCAGAGGAGAAAAGGAGAAGAAGAGAAGAAGACGAACAGATGAACTTTCCATGAAATGCGTCGCAGACTTCAGACTATCATTACAATTGAATCTTAAAGGAGAGCTGTGACACGGATTCCTGAGGTAAGTTTACTTATTATTTTACATTCATAATTTTTTGGTCAAAAATGTTTTATCTGTTTTTGTTTTGTTGGCTTTGTTTATTTATTGTTTGTTTGTTTGTTGTTGTTTTTTAATATTCCCCATTAAGTCATGGACGCCGCTGTAACTGATTGTGTTTCTGTATTGAGTTGACATTTTCCTCGTGTGTGGGCTCCGTGTGAGCACTTCCTCCAAAGACATGCAGGACTCGGTTGACTGTTCAGTGTCAGTGTGAATGGTGTGTTCACTGTATATGTGTGGTCCACTGATGGACCGGCGAACTGTCCAGAATGTTCTCCGCCCTGACCGACGACTGCTCCCGGTGGATCCAACTCCACTCACGACCCGTGTGAAGATAGAATGGTGGTTTATTGGTGGTGTTTTAAATCCACTCACGACCCGTGTGAAGATAGAACGGTGGTTTATTGGTGGTGTCCGTGGTTTCAGGACCACGGACAGAGACAGGGACAGGCAGCGGCGGAACATTGTCCTCCACTTCTTTCCTCCTTTTCCTTTGTTTTCATCTACACCTGTCTGTGAGCGGATGCGTTGAGGGTCGACTCTGACAGATCTTTGCCTCTGCTGCGTCTTGTTTGGTGATAAAGTTGCTGCAGTGTGAGTCACTTTTGGCGCACATGTGCAGTGACAACTGAGAGAGGGAAAAAAATAAGAACGCGTCTGTGTTGTAGGGAGGAGGGGACGCTGAGAGCATGTTAACCAGACTGCAGAGAGAGACAGGGGGAGAGACAGGGAGAGGAAATCACGACCATCACAATGTTTTCTTTTTATTCCTAAACAGAAATTAGTCGATTTGACTGATATTCAAACGTGGTTTGTGGACCACGGGAGATGGTGGAGTTACTGAGGTCCACATCTCAGAGCTCTCTCTGTGATTCCCTCTCCTTTCCTTGTATTGTAAATGACGTGATGACGCGCTCTCCGGGATGAAGTCAAATTTGCGTCATTCCTGCGCACATGCAGATCAGGCGTCTCCCAACTGCTTTACGTATCTTTTAAAGACACAGCGTATTCTGTACACACGCACGCACTCACGCGTCGGTATACGAGATCACGTACACACACGTACGCGTGCAGAAGTGCGTTGATGAATTTTCTGTAGAAGGCAGGGAAGAAAAAGTGAGCGGGGGAGGACGGGGGTGGGAGACAGGGTGAGGTTTAGAGAAAACAACACGAGAGAAAAGAAAAGACAAGATATGAAAATATGAGACAAAACGACATGTGGCCAAAAGAAATAGACCAAAAATACAAGACTAGACAGAAAAACATGGCAGAGAAGTTAAAAAACGAGAAATACATGAAGAACAACAGGAAGAAAGCTGAGCAGAAGTTTAGGAAAAGTAAAGAAAAGAGAAGAAAGAAAGAAGGAAAGACCAGGAGAGATGAAGTTTGGTGTTCATAAGACACCATAAGTCATATTCCAGAATGAAAAATTTGAAAAAGTTTGATCTCTAGGAGAGAGATCGTTTCTTCAGAAATGAAGGGAAAATATAATCAGTGAATGTATGGAAAAAAACTCCATTCGTAAAAGTAATTTCGTACAGTTTGTCTGGAACCACGGACGTCGTTAGGTCCGTGTTTACTGTCAGATTTGACTAGGATTTTGCACTGAACTGGTTGTAGTTAAACTAATTCAATCAAGGACCAGGAGTTTAGGAAGAAATTATAGAAATTATAAATGATATTTCAAAATAATTTACATTTCAATCTTGATTTTAATTGATATATTTGCAAACATTTTTCATCATAAACATACGATTTGTGATTTAAAAAAATATAAGAAGATATCCTGCAGACTGAGGAGAGAAGGGAAGGAAAGAAAAGAAAGTTCTCCAGAAACCAGGTTCTGATTGATGTTCTTCATGAAAGTTCTCCAGAAACCAGGTTCTGATCGATGTTCTTCATATAATGAATTAATTGACGAAGTCTTTGTAGGAGAAGGAAACTCTTTGGATCGCTGTGCGCGCGCATTCTGAACCCCCACAATCCCCTGTTTCCCAATCCTAGTGACGCCCCTGCCTGGAAACAAGACGGTGTTTTAGGTCGAAGACACTTCCAGGACCATGGACAGCGACACGTCCAAGGATAAATGATCTCTATAGTGAGGCCTTAGACAGTGTTTTCGTGTTTTTTAAACGAAATTTGATACAGATAAGACATTTTATAGGATGTCTAAGGATCAGGGGACAAAACAACAGAGTGTTGGGTTCAAGTTGAAACAAGACCAGATAAACCACTGTGGTATTAGAGCCAACATCAGCTGACAGTGACCGCAGTGTCAACGCAGTAAAAACAACCAGCTTCACTCACATTCACACCCATGTCGACATTTTTAATTACATACAATTAATGTTAATAGTATCTTGTTGTACTATTTTCACCACATTTTTAGGAATGTTTCATATATATAGGCAGTACGCAGCAGATAAGTAAACTGGACTTTTCTTTTCTTTTAAAGATTTCTGCTTTTTGAACTCCTGTACTCCCACATCCGGTGGCTGAGTCATGGATAATTATAGTGAAAATCAATAAATCAAATTTTAGTCCCATGACTGTGTATTCAGAGAAGTAGCCAACGCTGCTGTGGTAAGAATGTTCAAATGATCACAATTAAAATGTGAAAATAATTAAAATAAAAAATATTTTCTCCTGCAATGCACATGCCTTTAGTAGAAGACTTTAGATGAAGACTAAAAACAGTCCTACGCCACAGTCCTTTTTCTAATTGTCTTGTTTGTTATTCAGTTTAACACTTGCTGCATTTTAACTTCATTAAGCTTCTTTTCTCTACAGACCAGTGCTCTTTTCTGCTGCCGCTCTTTTCATTTCTCAGTCAGTGCATCTACACCTTGGCTCTAGACTGCTTACTGCTAAAATTGCTCTAAGGTACAGTAACAGTCTACAGTCATGGCTACAGATGTCTGAGTAACCTCTGCTGCCTATCTGAGGCTGACTCTGTGGAAAGACCTTTGCTGCTGCCGCTGACACTAAACCCTTGGCAGACATTACTGAAGCTGCATCTGTTAGAGTGAGTGACGCTCACTTTGAAACAAACGTTGATTTATTTAAGTTCAGTCCCACTGGGCCTCTGCCATCGCTTCCATCTCTTCTGAAGACTTCACACAGTGACATCATCAAAAGCAACAATGACGTTAGTGTTGCTGCAGCCAATGCCGCAGCTGCTCACACTGTCTCCATGGTAACCGTGGCATTAGATTGTTACTGTAGCAACAGCATCTTGTAGTAACAGTCTACAGCCATGGTCGCTAGGGGGCACAAAACACAACAACTGCGTGCACAAAAATAAATCAGAGAAGTGCTTCACATCGGAGAACAGTTAACAGAACAGAGTAAGACGTAAAACCTTGATTTGTGTTATGTATATTTTTATTTTAAGGTAAAACAATTATTTAGAGTAAATGGTTAAAAAATACTTTTATTTGTTAAGTGTGATGTAAATTCCTGACTTTTCTGACGTTTCTTTAGCACCAAGCATTTGTATTACGTATGATGAAATTGTAATCAGCTCTCCGTCATCAACACAGCACATAAAATCATTGGTCAGTCACTGCTCTATCTGTGAATACTGAAAACAAAAATACAATTAAACAGTCATTAAACAATGAATTCTGATGGTTTCTTGTCTTTTTTTCTGAAGTTATTTAAGTATTAAGCAAATGAAGCAAATTTTCATTGTCTTAGTAACATTTCAGTTATTTCTTGACAACATATTGCTCACATTTAGATAGTCAAATTTTTGATTTTTAAGTCGTATATTTACGTCACTCGTCATGGACTACTGCCAAATACTGCATTAAGTTATGATGCAGACATGATCATGACTGATTTCCTGCGTGACAAATGCATCGACTGTAATTACATTTGATGCCACTAGATGACGCGTTACTTTTGTTGGGGTATGATCATCTCTCTGGTGTTACAGAAGATACTGCCACCTAGTGTATGTATAAGAGCAGACGAGCACGACGACGATAACCTGACGATGAAGTCTCACACCAACTCTGATGCACTGGAAACACATTTTTGAATTCTTTGAATTTAAGGTTTAATCTTGTACATTTCATTTATTTTATTTCACACAATTATTTTACATCAGGTTTTTTGACCACACATTATTTTAAAGGCCACCTAATGGTACAAAGCTAACCATTCAGAATAGAGTTTCATGATCACATGACCTAAAATATTTATAAGAACAAAAGTGATCAGCTGGAACTTTGTGCTTCTCTCTGTTGTAGTATCAGTATCTAGTTTCAGTTCATGCTCAGAACTCAACACCTGCAAATCCTCAGAACACAGCAACTTAATCCGTTTCTGTCCATTTAACTTTATGTCTTGACTTGCGTTGAGTTCTTTGTGAAAAGATCGATTTTATGTAATTGGTTTTGTCTTCCTTCCAGAGACAAAGTTTTCAGTGAAATAATCCCCTCTGTTCGCCTCGTCATATTCCACCTTCTCCTCAGGTCGGATTAATTTGTTATTTACCTTCAGTGGAGCTGCAGACATCCAGGCTCAGGTTATCTTCTGTCATTCCCCCTGACAGCCACAGGAGGTGCACTGGTTCTGCCCACGCTGCTTGTCCACAGAATGAGGTGGATTTAAGTGAGGTTTCTGCAAAACACCAGACAAATGGAGACAGTGTTTGTGAGGATGTAAGATGTCAGAAAACCTGAAAAACAACAACAAGAGAGATTACAGGTAAAAAGTGTGAAGGACAAATGAAGAGGTAAAGTAAGAGAGAGGAAATAAAAGACTGGGAAGTAGTGAAGACGATAGGAGACGAAGGATAGACGATAAGGGTGGAAAAAAGAAGACTAATGGTTTTTGTATTTTCTCACTAACAATAGAAACATGGAGCATTAGCTGAACTCGAGTGGTGGTAATGAGGCCTGGGTTTTCAAACAGTTACAACAACAGATCCCTTTTTCATTTTGACGTCTATTTTTAGATCCATGTCTTACTGCCACTTGGTCGCTGGGGGCCAGTGTTGTTCCAGATCCAGTTTGTGTTTCAGTCTCAGAGGCAGAATAAAGTAAAATGCAACTCTGGAACGAATTTGAATCCTGAAGACCTGGATTTAGGACTTATTTTAAGTGATTGTTACGTGTGAAGGGTGACAACAGATCTGTTTTTAATGACAGTGTGTGACTGAAGCCACATGTTCAGAACCATAATCCCGTGAGCACAGCTAAACCACACATTCTCCGCCTCTGTGACTGATCACCACTTTTGAACTGTTGAACCTGAGTAACACGGGGCACAACTGAACATATGGCACACACACACTCACCCGCGCTGAAGTGCGTGCAGGTCGTCTAGGTTGGTTGTCGGGATGGTTGGGCGTCCACGGCCCGAGGCTCTGATTGGAATAGAAGTCCATGGGGTAAGTGTCGTTCCAGGCTGTGTCTTTTAAAGCTACAGCTGCCTGTGAGACACAGAGGAAGATGATGGAAAGTATTTAATGATGAAACAGGAAACAGAACTAAATACTGTGTCAACAATTCAAAGAGAGAACAGTTGTCTGTTTTTTTACCCTCCACCTGCCTCAACATATACCATTTTCTTCACTAAGGTGAAAGAGTGACAGAATGGTACGATCTTTCATCTGCAATACAGAAAATCCTTAAATCACCATCTCCCCAAATTAGTACTCAGATAAGAAGGGTTATATAAGTGAGGGCGTCAGGCATCTTTGTCACATGATTATTAAAATCTTATTCAAATTGATCAATCTTCACCAACCTGAGTTATACTTTAGTTATGCTACTACAGGCCTAGACTGCTGGGGGGACTGTTTGCTCACTCCCCATTTTTCCCATTAATCCTTGTAATCATTTTAGAAAAAAAAGTAAAAATAATCAACAATAACAGGCAGAAACTAAGCCTTATCTCAGGTGTGTCTTCTGTTCAATCATGAATGATATCATGAATATGACATGACTAAGGACAGGTAAGAGGATGGATGAAAAGGGACAAGAGATTCAGAAAACTTTGAAAAGACGATTAAAAGTTTCTGGGAGTTTCTGCTCTCAGGGATCAGCAGAAGTCCAGCAGGACGTGGCTCAGCACAGGCAGCCTCATCAGGAGGAGGTCCAGTTTGATCCTTCTAAGTTGAAAACGGCATCAGGATGAGATTTAGTAATGGGCGGTAGCCACATTTTGGGAAGGGCAGCGTGGTGGACAAAGTAAAATACGACGATCTGAACATTTTGGACATTAAACACAATTTGTGAAGCAGTCCTCAAAATAAAACTCACTACCTTGACGGTCAAAAATGTGAGCACTTTGTCTGTTTCTGTTGGTATTTTAAAAGAATACCTTATTACATAAAGGGTGTTATATATTTGAAGAGTGCAGTTTATTCTACTGACAGACGTGCAGTATATTAATTATAACTATTATATTTCATGGGAAACAAAAGCTGCATCATGTGCAACCTAAAGATGAAAAAATGGTTTCATTTTATCAGACTTGTCATTTTCATAATCTAGCAATATAAAAAAAAAACAAGGTCGCTTAACAAAAGAAAGAAGGGAAATAACAAAGAATTACAACAACCTGGGTGGGTGGGTGTTGTCCTGGACTGTAGGTGCTGCACCAGATCTCTGAAGATATGCTGTATCTTGACTCAGTGTGAATCCATTAGTTTTATACTGTATATATATAATGTTATGTTATGTAATGTAATGGTCAGGTTATTGTTTTTAAGACAACTGGAGGTTTTCCAAAAACGTTTTGATTTAATATCAGGTTTAGAGGTGTACTAGAGTAAAAGTATATATATATTAATATAGCGCCGCGTCTATTCCCTCTCTCCACAGACTCTTCCTCATCTCTTGTCTCCTTTGCCCTTGATTCTCAAACCCTGCTGCTCTCCCCACCTCTCCTCTCTTGGTCTTTCTCTGAGGAGGCTCGCTTCTCTTACTAATCCACACACTGACAGGAGCAGAGGAGCCGAGTGTGTCTTATTGACTATAAATATAACATGAGGTGCACTGAAAATAAATGCTGCTGCTAAAGCACCATCCACCTCCAATACATCCCCAACACACTCGTCTCTCCCAGACTTCTCCTGCTCACCTCAGCCTATTATCTCTGTCCTCCCATCTTCATTCTTAATGCAACAGCAAAAACGTTATCCATGAAGTGCTCGCTATGAATGAAGCAACGGGAGGGAAAATGATGTTTGCCTTTCTCTAATTACTGCAAACTGACCTTAAACTCATCACTGTGACCTACCCTCCTGGGGAATAATGAATATTGTCACCGATGATTTTGGCTTTCTTTTTTTAAAGCAGCAGGACAGTAAATGTAAGAAGATGCTGTTAAGGAGAAAAAATGCATTTTGACATTTATAATATTCCGGACATGAATATCTTATAAAACACAGTACGGGGGTCCACGGTTTACAACATCCTGACTTACGGAGTACTGTGCTTACGTCGCCATCTCCCATAAATGTATTAATAAAGTGATGGTTTTTCATTGCGGGGTATGGCATTTAAATAACAACTAGTTAGTGAGTGGACAAGTACATTGTCACGCAGTGCCATATACGGAAGATGGTTTTGTTTTCATTCGCTGGTTGTACACCATACTGTGTGTAGTGTATTCATAAAACATATTTCTACTGTTTCAACTGGACTTCTTTCTAAACAGTGGCTTGAACAACATTGGTGTGTTGTGTAGGTATGCTGTATGTACATATACAGTATGTGCATCAGGCTCTGAACCAGCCACTTTAGTGAAGACCCATGGGATGCATGCTTACCTCGTATGGAGACAACAGAGGTTTGGAGAAGGCAGAACCCCAATCAATAGACAGACGTGGACAAGCTATCTGGATCCATCTGAAACAGAAACAAGACACAGGTCTGTGAACCTTTGAATTCAAATGTTAAAGGTTTCTAACCTGGCATGGAAATGTGTATGTTATGTATTTGCACAATGTAAGTGCTATGGAACAGAGCAGTGATCATGAACAACCCCACGATTGGATTACAAAATAAATATCACATTTTTTTTTAGACAGAAATTTGACTTTTATTTCATTTTATGTGAGTGTCCAACGCCCAAGTTGTAGTTGTACAGTTGGCGACCCCTGAGGTAGAGGCTAGATAGAGGTTAAACAGAAAGGTAGCCAAAACAAGAACTGCTAGTTGTGCTAAGAAATAGTACAAAACCTGATTAGAAATACTTGTTAACATACAGAATGTAAAAGGATAAGTTCACCAAAAATAGGTAACAACGCAAGAAAAGGATAAACAATCAACAGGTCTGGGAGTATAATCAATAATAAAGTTGAAGATTTTGCCGGCCTCAATATATATTTCCATGTTTGTTTTCCTCCGTTCGGCCTCCAAACAGGCTGTGAAACTAACAAACCCAGGTGCAGAGACTGATGCAAAGAATGAACCTGAACTCTTGACAGTCTTGCACTCTTTGCCTCTGCAGGGGGAGGAGTGCAGCAAGTGAACCTAACGATGAGCAACGTAGGGTAACATGGTAGGAAAGGAGGCAAAAAGATGATTGTAAAGCCAAACACCACAGCCCCAGAGTGGCAATAATTTGGTTTCAATCCAAATGAGCAAGATTAGCCCATCAACACAGACGAGCCAGTAGAGGGCGCAACAATTAAGGCAGCACAAAAAACATTTATGAATATCTATGGACATAGAGACAGTGTTGGAGTAAACGCAGCAGAGACAGGGGGTAGGCTGAGATGGAGGCAGATGATCCACTGTGCCCCCCCTCCACCCTCACCTCTCCCTCCCCCGCCCAGGAGTGATTACAGCGAGAGTGATGTGAAGCTGGCAGTAAAGGTGTTAAATGGTATGTAAGTGGTAATGAAGAGGGAGTGGAGGTGATAATAAAAGTAGGTACTGATGGTGGAAATGTCTGAGAGTGGAAGCTGTGATAGAATTACTAATTACTACTTACAGTGAGGAAGTGGTGGTGAACGCAATCACAGTGAAGAAGATTGTCAAGTTGATGAAAAGAGCAGTTGGTAGAGCAGGTGGTCTGGGTCGTAGTAATGGTTTTCTAATTGTAAAGGTCACCAAGGTGGTCGTACAATGGTTGTGGTGAGTAAGAGACTAGTAAAGGTGGAGAAAAGGAAGTGATGGATGAAGTCAAGGTAGAGACGTTTACCAGGTGGTGAGGGGGTGGCATTAGTAAAGTTGATACTGGTGCTTGTGAAAGGGCAGAAGGTCAAGTACATGATGGTGAAACAGTTCCAGTCACTGCTGATCAGCCTGTGCCACTAAGACACACTAAGGTGAGTAAATATGAATAACAATAACGCATACTGAAGAAAACACCGCAGTAGCCAGGTCTCTGTGGAGGTAGCCTACATAGCTGGCAGACAGTGTGGTGGTGGGTGGTGCAAGAGAGGTACGGGGGGCGGGAGGGGGGAGGGGGAGACACAGATACTACATTTTGAGCCTTGAGGATGGAAACAGAAAAGATGATAATGAGGCACGAGGCACGAGGAAGGACAGAGAGATTAGCAGCAGAGGGAAGTGTTTACACTGGAAAGTCATGAAAGAGAAGGAGTCTCAAAGACATACTGGGGAGGGGCAGGGGACGGGAGGGTGGGAGAGAGACATTTACACAGCTAGGGGGGAAAGTGAACAGTAGGGAATGGAGATGGGTGTAAGCATCAGGACTAGGAGCTGATCAACAGTTCTGTTGCCTCAGTGCTGCAGGAGATTCTACGTCTTTGTAACTGCGGTGCCTATTGATAACGATTGATGTCCATCAGAAATTCTGAATGAAAAGTAATGAATGAAATGAATACAAATGCACCAGAATATCAACGTCTACGTCTGTCAATATGGTAACATTCACTGCACCAAGTACATAAAAATAACTTGGGTATTAACTTTCCCTGATGATTTGCCAGAGTGTGTGCCAGCACTGGCATATACAGCAGGTGATTATTGAATTCATCTGTAGTGTCACTGCACCAACGTATACTTAGCTAAGAGATTGTTTGGGCCTTTTTTTCTGCTCAGTGTGTGTGCTCAAAGAACTTCAATGGCAACTTGGCAGCTGGTGGACTCGAACCTGAAACCTCCCTTACCCAAGTGCGCTTCCTTAACCACTAAGCCACCACTGATATACGCCTACTTTTAATCGCCTTAAAAATGACATGTCATCAACCTTCACAGGGTGGATCAGTCATCCAGGTCAAACCCAGGCTAATCCATTGATGCTCTCCAATACATTTGAATTCAGCATTAAAAAACAAACCTGAAACACTGTAAAAACACTGTATCTAAATTCTCACACATTTCAGAACTGAAATATAACTGAACAGAAATAAACCTTTTTTTACCTATATATAAATCCTTTAAGATGACAGGCTGTATGAGCTCAGTGAGAGGTTAAAGCAGAAGGCTGATAAAATCCTCCCGGCATAACACTGAGAGGAACGACTGCAAAGGAATGAAGAGAGATTTTCTCCTGAGCAGTTGATTGGTGACAAACCCATAGGAAGTGTGTCTAAAATTAGCACTGAGACTGTGTGAATCTTGTTCAGTTCAGGAAAAGACCTGCCAGGTATTGCTCCCAGAAGGAGCAGTTATTTAATTTCCCTTCCTTAATTCATTATGATGCATAACCTGGTTTCTGGCTCCATGACTGTGTAGCCACAGATGCTTCCACTGTAAAAGTTGAGCTAAATAAAAATGCATACATGCAGTGACCCTGTCAAAGTCAGCTGCAACAAAGTCTGTTTTTCTTCTTTACTCCGGACATTTTCTGAAACTTTATTGTTGTAAATAATGTGTGAAAGAATGCAGCCAGGGTGACATTTTTGATAAGTTCAGCACTCACGCGTCCACATCAGGCATAAGATCCAACTTCCCTGGAAAAATCTCAGAAAGGAGCACTCGAGTGAAGTCTTTGCCCAAAGAACTCAGCCTTGACTCCAGGTGCTGCAAATGAAAAAAAGAAGAAGAAAAGAAAGTAAAGTAAAAGTTTAAATGATTTAAGAACATTCCCTCAAACAAAAACCCTTCCTAGAGGTTTCCAACTTCACAGCACTGCTGCAAATCGAGCTTTTCTAGACTTCCAACGAAACCTTTTCTCTGCCTAAAGCTTTTAAATCGATGGGAATCCTACGGCTGTTCAAATACTCCACCAACTTCAGTTTGCAGGGAGCAGGAAAGTAACTTTACAGTCAAGTTTCCCCACGTGTGTGTATGCATTATAATGGAAAACCTCCAAACACACACACACACACACAAACACACACCAATGTTCAGAATGAAGCCCGTCCTGATATGTAACAATATGTAAAGAGACTAATGTTATGTCTACATTTTGTCACTTGGTGATGCCCTCTGCAACACTGAACAGGTGGGTGGTTTCTTTGTATGTATTTGTCCTGTATAACTTTAATGTCTCAATCTGGTTAAATCAGGCAAAATATTTATTTTTTATAAAAAGAGTTTTAGCACAACAAAATATTCTCTGTCGTGCCCGGCCAACCAAAGTTCAATAAGGAATTATTTTGATACTTTGTGAGTCTCACATTTTCTAGACCTGACCTTCTAGTCCTTTGTGCCAATCATCATGAGGTCTTTCATGGTCTTTCTACTGCTCAGTGATCTCAGTGTTAACCATTGAAATCCTCAGCAGAAACGCCCAGATGCATACTTCAGGTATAAAGATGGATTCTTTACCAGCCTTCAGTAACACACTGGTACTAAATACTGCCTCAGTGTTCTGAGGACCAGCTGGACAGAAACAAACTCTCACCTCCAAGACTTTAGGGCTGCCCTGTCGACCCAGCGTGCCCACAATCAAACCCCATCTCTGAGCATGGCGAGCAGTGTCAATGGCCCTCAGTCTTAAAGCACGCATGGCCTGGTGGTCGTAGTACTCCCTTGTGAAAACTTTACTGTAGGGGTCATATCTTCAAATATAAAAAAACAGATGAATAATTAAAATAAATGGACATTTTGTGTCAGATAAAAGTATGATGAAAACATATTACTTGTCTCCAACAGTTACTTGTACTATATTTTAAAACCAGAATTTAACTACATTTATGTCTCTACAAACCTGTATGCTGGGATGTCTGGATTTGCAATCATAATGGACTCCAGATGAAATCTTCCATCTCCCAAATAACTGAAAAAAACAACGCACCAAAACAACAAAACAATTACAACACACCAGACTTTGCCAAAACCTATATATGAAATTCTCAAAGAATGAAATGATCTTTAAACCTAGCAAAGACAATGCTAAATGGTACATGCTAATGTAAAATTAGCTTTAAGGCAAGCAACAAATTTGGTGAATCTAAAAGTAGATCAGTAACAGTCACACCTAGAGAGACAATACAGACAAATGTCTAACGCAATATAAAAGAAACCTAAACATAACATAAACACAGATACACAAACCTCCAGGAGCCTAAAACGTGCAGAAAAATGTGATTTATGCACAAGGGGAAAAAAAGCTACTGTTACCATAGTTCTAGTGAACGGAATAAAAAAAAATATTAGCCCTGAAAGGTTTTTTCTGTTTCTGACTTTTATGCAGGTATTTTTACCTTTGAAAAATTTGAAAAAGTCAAACAATTTGCTAAGAAAATAACTACATGAGATTTGGAATGCAAGATACTGGTTCATAAGCTGAGTTCAACAAGTTCTTGCTTTTTTGAGCCACAGAATATTGATATTGATGTAATGTTTACTAGTATGCAGCAAGTAGTTTATATATATATAAATATATACACTTGCAAGAAAACAAGAGTGAAGAGAAGCACAGTGGGCACTATAAGTCTTCAAGTGTTGAAAGAGTAACTGTGAAAAACAAGTTTCTCTATGAAGTGGAGTACATCGTGTGTAGCTGCGTCTTTCTGCCTGTGCTCATTACTGGATCTACAGTCACACAGAGACGACGCTGGTGTCACAGCCAGCTGCTGTGGGTTAGGATTAAAACTGAAATTCTGTCAAATCACAGGAAACAAAACATGCAAAAGTAAGGCGTGAAGGTGACAGCTGCACCAGCAGAGACTTACATGATGGCATCTACATGTTGATCCAGGCGAGGGGAGGTGCAGCCCAGGATTTCTCCTGGTGACAGAGGTCGACACTGGGGGACCAGGACGTCAAAATCTGATTTGAGAGCTGAACTTACAGCCTGTGTTGTCGAAGCAAGAAAACAAGTTAGAAAAATACCTTCTTTTTTTAAAATGCACATTTTGTCGATGAATAATTCTCTGAACTTTAATGATTAGTAGCAAGAAAACAAGTTAGAAAAATACCTAACCATAACGTCTATAAAAAAGAAATATATAATATTGATTAGGGAGTTAAATACTTCATATTATTATGTTATACTAACTTGTGCAGTATTTGCCAAAATTAAAAACATTTGGGGTAAATATTTAGTGATTACTAAATACACAACTATTTAGGTTACAATGTGTAAAGATAAAGTATCTAATGTTGTTATGACTAATATGTTATGATCACAATGATGAGACATTACTTCCCTGAAAAGGATTAAACAGTTGATGACAGCTTTTCATGACATCATCATACTTTGAGATTGTAAACTCAGAGATGAACTTTTCTTAACTTTGATTAGAACCTAGCAGAACTGTTAAATTACCTGCAGCGCTGCTACAAACTGAATGGTGCTAACTAGTACCAGAGACTGTCCGGGGCTAAAGTTAAATTTAACTGTGTCCAGGAAGTGAGCGTTGTCCATCTGGATGTCCACAAACACGTAGAGCATCTTAATGCTGGCAGTAGAGTCGATGGGAACTGAGGAACACAGAGAGGGAAAAACTATTTCTCATGTCAGGGGATTGTGAAATACTTATGAAGTCACTAACATGTGACACAGAACATGCCGTTATCTATTTATACAGTCCTGACAAACACACATTGGGCTGAAGCTCGACATGTGTGACGACCAATATTTATTTAATGTTTCCACTCATGCCTGACGTCGTAACTTCTCTATAAATAGCTCTGTTAGTTAAGATAGCTAGGAAGAGAGTGGGCTCAAACACGTGCCACATGCACAAGCTGCTGCCTAACACATACAAGGCCGACGCCATGGAATTAAAGCTGCGCATGACATTAATTATATTTCAGTCAATTAGTTGTTTTTGAGGAATAAGGACACTGTCCACAGTCACTGAATGACAGAGAACTCTGAGGAATGTCTGGGACATAAAGTGACCAACAGGACGCCCCAGATAATGGAGGTCAGACAAGAAAGGCAGAACAACAGGTCACCTGAACTAGTATACATACATATACATTATCTGTTTGTTGTAGCCTTAGCCATGACTTGGTTAAAGAATACAAAATCAGTTGTAATCGAGATGTAGTAAAGGCTAAAAGTATTTATGTGAGTCAAACGTTTGGCCACTCCTGCTCTACACAGTACATTACATGATGTTTTCCCATATCTCTTATGTACCTTTTGTTCACTTCATTTTAGAGTTAGGAGACAGAAGATCTATAGTGTTTCTGTTATGGACTATAGCAATAACATACATATTCATACAGCAGTGTTGGTAGAAAAGACTTGGTCCTGATAAGAAGATAAAGGTCAAACATTGGAATAGAAAAAAACAAAACAATCCCTGCCCTTGTATAAGTTTACATTTATAAAAAATATCATACAATTGAGTATGATGTTTTTATTTATTATAAGATAATGGTAATTATTGTTCATAATAATACAACACCTACAGTATAAGAGTTTTCCACTACAACTGAGGTAAAACTGCTGACTCTTAGTCTAAGAACCACTTTGGAACCAATGCAAGGGCAGCTATTATTTCAGGGACTCGAGGGCAGTCATGCAGTTACTATTAATGACATTAATTTCACAGACCAGCTACTATTCATGTAACCCACGGTGACCACTGATTCTTCCTGAGGTAGGTGATGAAAACCAGTGTTAGATTCAAACAGAAAATGAAAACTGTAGTACATTATACTGGTGGAATTGCATTAGAATTATGCTAAAAAGATAATAAACCAGGGTTCTACTTGTACTTTGTTGAAATAATATCCTGTGTGGACTGTCAGAGGCCAACTGATATTGTTTTGCAGCCATTCTAGGTAAAGTAATAAGGATTAATTCACCTTATTTTTATTTTAACTGTGGACAAGCTATTTGGTTACCAAATTCTCTGGGCATCTGTATCAATAAACCTATTTGTAAATTGTGCCTCAGCGCAGTTTTTTTATAACGTTCCCAAAATAGAAGCACCTCTTGTAACGCAGACATCAATCCAGTTAACCTCAAGCTGAAGCAGCTAGCTTGTCATTATTTAAGCAAGTGAAATGTGGCCTGTTTCATTCCTCCTGTCCTTCATCCATAAATAAGAGTTTGCTGATGTTGTTGAGAGTGGGGAGCCGACATCTTCATTTTTCTTACAATATTGCTATTTAATGCCATTACAAATTCTTCTTCTGCAACAAACCCCTATTTCTTGTATGGGAAAAGTGCAGTAGCTCACCAAAAAACTGCCATACAATGACACCTTTGCTGTCTTTGTGACAAGGAAAGACGAGAAGAACTCCAATATTCAATAGCTGAAGCCTCAGATGAAATGGAAAGGAAATAAAAGAGCGCCCACAGATGGGTTCTCTCTGCGTCAGCCGGCGAACAGCATCTTTGATCTCACAGGTGTATGACATTCAAGGGTGAAGACCAGGCAGAGTCATTGTGACGCAGTAACATTGATCAGAAAAGCTCACACACCACAGAATTTATTCTCACCATACTTTTAAACCTCATATTCATAAGCAGGCAATAAGAGCACCACGTGAATACAGGATAACATCAAAGTAGTTTTGACAGAATTTCGTTCTTCACAGCAATAATGTGTCCGTGGACACATCACAACACTCTATTTTCTCTGTATTTTCTCTGTTCACTGCCCAACGGCTACACTTTAATATCAGCAGCACACAGGTCCATGAAACCAAAATCCTGTTCCACTAGTGATGGCTTGATCCGATACTCGGGATCAGTATTGGTCTGATAATGAGAATCAAATGTGAATGAGATCAGTATCCGGGTTGCAGTATTGGTATGGGACATGAAGAAGTTCAATGGAGCCAATCCTTGTTTTCAACATACAGAAACGGGGGCTTGATTGGATCTAGCGTTTGGAGAAAGCTAAAATAACCTATTAGAAAACCTATTGTCACCTCTAAGAAACCAATTTAAGGTGATTTTATCATGGTGGATACTACACAGGAACTAAGTGAGCAACAAAAGCTAACAGTGATAAGATTGTGACATTAGACCCATGTGTTTTTTAACACAAAATGAGGGGGGGAAAAAAGAAAAATATCTTTGCACAGCTTTAAAAGAGGGGAAATGGCACTAAGGGGAAAAAAGGATCTGATCAAGAATCTGATAAGCCGCAGGTAAAGACAATGCTATGGATAACAAGGCAGAAGCTTCCAGCAGGGTAGGGTAGGACAGAGCAGACCAGAGCAGGACAGGATGTTTCCTGTTGCATTTTTAATTACTGCATATTTAATTAAAAACTAGGGCAGTGGTGGCTTAGTGGTTCAGGAAGCGGACTTGGGTCCAGAAGGCTTCAGGTTTGAGTCCACCAGCTGCTAAGTTACCACTGAGGTGCTCTGAGCATGGCTCCGTCCCCACACACTGCTCCCCGGGAGCATAAAGCTGCCCACTGTTCACTTTGGTGATGGGTTAAAAGCAGAGGTCAGAGGTCACATTTGGTTGTGTGCAGTGGTGTGCTGTGTCACAATGACAAGGTGTTCATTTTTCTTCCCTTCCTTGTATCTGACTTAGATATTTAATGTTCTCTAAAGTTCATGTTTTTTTTTTTTTTCAGTTGCTTTAACAGTGGCGGCTGGATGACTCTGTGGGCCACAGGCCGCTGGTTAATGATCACTGGTCTGGATCGTTGTGTTGTAGAAGAATCTGTAGTCACAGCATTAGCAGCATGAGTTACAGTAGGTGTTTAGCAGTTTCACTCATCTGTCTTTCTCTAACTGCACTGATGCAGAACAGTTGTTGTGTGTCTAAGATTGAGTGATTTATTGTTACTGATGCTCCTTCCTGATGCTGCGACCTTCCGGTTTTAAGTCAGCTTCCTTAACCACCAGGCCACCAGTGCAGCGCAAATCCTGTTGACCTTAAGTTACTTTGTGTGGTCTATTCTGACAGTGGACTGACAAAGAGAAAACAGAGTCATAAACAGGGACTCACTGAGACAACTGTGTCCATAATGTACCAAGAAATCAGCTCCCAGGGCTCGGGCCGTGAAGTCGTCCACACAGCAGGCGCCGTAGGTCACATCTCCCATCACAATTGTGTCTGCTTCAGTGAACCTTAAGAACACAGAGAGGCATTCATCAGTCATCACACAAAGTGCCTAAATTCCTGCCTAATGCCAGTCTAATGCTTCTTTGTCACAGCGGGGAAAAATAATTGAAAATATCTGCCTGCAGTATCACTAATGGACTAAAACTAATTAAAATTAGCACAAGTTTTTAAACACCGAACGAGGCTCTTCTGAATGAGTTATAATTAATTTCAATTAATTATCACTGAAAATTATTTTACCGCACATTATTAAAACTATTAATTTGTATTAAACAATGAGGTGAAGACACTGGTGGTCATGTGGTAAATAGACATCTCTGCCAAACGTAAACACACTGTTTATATGGTCAACACATGACTACACTATTGATAGCAGAATGCTCACAAAATGCTAAATGCTAAAATATTGTCAAGGAATAAAACAAACCTACTCATTTTGTAGTCAGTGTGTGTTGTTTCTCCTCTGCAGAGATTAAACACTGACCAAAGAAGGAACCAGTAGATGGATACTTTGGGTTTTAGGACAGATACTACATGGAAATGTTCATATGTCCCTGAAAATTGGACGATCATACAGATTAAAGGTTGTAAGGTAGTCCCTCAAACTCAGGGAACACCACAAGCTCCTCAAATGAAAGCTGATTTTAAGGCAGACCTTAACTACTTCAAATGTGATAGCATTATACATGTAACTGCAGGTGATGGATCGTGAGGACACTCTCAGTGAAAGACTATTTAAAGTCTTGTTATGTTCTCGCTGACCTCAAATTTATTGGAGCTTCCTACAGAAAAACCGCTGCTGACATCTCCTTAAAATGTCCTTGGACTGAAACTCTGATATAGTTTACCTTTGTACAGAGGAAGGAAGGAGCAGTTTAAGATTATTCCCAAGTATCTATACTATTCCATTATCTCTGCTGTCGACCAGTCAACAATTGATCGATTAATAAAAAACATTTATTGAAATTGTACCAGCAACTTTACCTACAAATAACAAAAAGCACATTAAATAGCATTGCACTTTATTGGGATAAATACATGGCATCAGCATGACACGATTAATGATTTGCAAAAGTAATTTCAAAGACAATTATTCCTAGCTAGAGTAAAACAGCTGGCATTCAGCATTCTCCATAGGCGACAAGATTCTTCTTTGAATTGTATATACTGTTTATACACTATATGCAGTGTAATGCAATTTGCAGTGATGGAATGTTGTAGTTAAGTACACGTTCACTTGCAATTCCTTGCAACCTTTACCAGCTGGATATTTGAATCTTAAGGCTTCAGATTATGTGCTATATTCCAATAATCAAGTGAATAACTGCGGCAGAATTCAAAAAATTAAAAGGTACTGTATATAACCTTGGATGGTTATATACAGTGTTTAATATAACACAACTAAATTGAAAAGGATAAACTCTGCATGGTATCCTGGATATATGCTGCCTGCTTTAGAAAGTGAAATACCTCAAAACAATTTTTCTTGTTACCTCTCAATGATGTCAGCGATGACACAGGCAAACATTTGCAGTCCCTCTGGAAGCTGCAAAGCCACTGGTTGGAGAAGGTAGAGAAAAAAAGAAACGAAAAAAACAAAGGCAGAATCAGCACTATTGTTTTGGATCCATGGTCATATCACAGCCCTGTAAACATGGCCAAAGAAGGGCTTAGGAGTTAAATGAGTAAAAACTAATCTCCTGCTTAATTCAGCCATGCAGATGACATTGAAGTGCCAACACTCCTGCTGTAGCTGAGTTAGCAAATGTTGGGACAGTCATGTTAACATAAAAAAAAAAAATCACAATAGCACATATCATGACTTTTTAAAGCCATAGTCCTCAACTTCTGATCAGCTGATGATTAAGTTCTGATAACAAACTGGTTACAATCTACCAATGTAAAACCAAAAAATATTTTGTCAAAGAGTGTGTGTGTATAGTGAAAACTCTTACCTCTCTTAGCTTTAGCTTGTCTTACTCGCCACACAGTCTTATGAATCTCAAAATTATAATTTTGAGGCAGAGCTTTAACTGCTTCCTGTAACTCAGGGTTTTGCAGGATTTCATCTGGAATCTGATTGGCTACCCGGCGTGGTCCCCGCACTGAAAAACAAAAATTCTTTGTTATCCTTAGGCCACAAAACTCGGCACCTAATGCTGTTCATCAATAAACATCAACAGCAGATGTTGACAGTGGTCTCTCAGTTTAACACCATCATACATGGGATATACTATGGAAAATGTGTTCGTTTTTTTTGTACACATATTTGTGTCTCTTGAGGCTCTGCCCACAATGTAATTGCCAGTTTAGTTCCATCCATACTACCAATACAAGCCATTTGTTTCACTCACACATGGCTGCTAGACAGATGTAAATGTACAACCCTAAGGCTAGCTGTAGCTGCTCATTTGACAGAAAAGGAGCACTAGCTTTATTATGTAAATGCTTGAGGCACAAGAAGTGGGTTGTTACTGTTACTGTTTTTACTTGCACCCATTTCTGTCTCACAGCTCCACTGTTGTCACTGTTGTGGAGCCGTATTCTGGTATTTTCTCTGCTGCAGAGGTGGTCAGAGCATGTAGATGCTCATTAACATTTAGAGTTAATAGAACAGAAATGGTGCATTCTGACTATGGCTATTCAACGGGTGTGTAAAGAATTCTGTGATCAACTCCATCTTATTTTTCCAAACCATGTTTTATTTGATTGAGAGCTACGAGATATAAACACAGCAACCTCATCACTTATGGGATTAATCTTGTTGATACAGTCAGTCAAAAATATAGGACGTGAAAGAAGGAAGAAAACAAGTCCTCCCTTTGGATCTGTATAGGGTGTGTTTTTTATTTTATGTATTTAGGTTGTATTTCACTCATTCATTTTCTTAATTGACTCCGTCTTTTTCTCGTTCTCTCAAACACACACACAAATTATTGTTTTAAAATGTTTGAAATATATTCATAGGCTACAGAACTCCGTGTTCAAAGCAGCGAACAGGCTACACAGATGCTCATGAATGCCGTCATTTTTTACCAAACAACATTCGGTGTTCCGTCTTTTCGAGGGACAAACTGTTCGTAGCGACATCGAACGCAAAACAAACAGTCAATGTCAGATACCTGCGGACTTTTTGACAGCTACGGTTTGCTGCACTTCACTCGCCGTCGACGCCATGCTGCTTCTTTTCCTCAAACACATGAAACGAGTGAGGAACAACTAGACCAAAGCAATCGACCGCATAGAGCACAGGATGGTGAGGTCGATGGCCGATATAACCCAACCCTAAACAAAACACTTATTTATTTATTTTTTTGTCGGGCTCCACCCGCAGATTTGTAACCTGTAATGGCACTAATGCACTCCACTGACTGAAGAAGGTAAAAACCACAAAAAGGACAAATGAGTTTGTGCTATACCCAACACACAAAAGTGAAAGAATCTACATTAGAATATATAAATACATTCATTTTTATCTTTTAATTTCTAAAATAGTAGGTAACGGACATGAATATAAATGTAAGAGTATCTCTTAATTAGAGATTTAATAGAAACATGTTTAATGTATTACTTATACATATTGTCGATTACTTTTAAGCCATTTATGTTTGTGAAAATTGATATTGACCTTCAAAACACAGTAAAGTTGTAGATCAGGGACATACAGTAGATGCACCAGTGTTACTACAGTGAAAAATTAAAATAGCAAGTCAGAGTGAAGAGGTTTAGTTTTGGTTATAGTGGTATTTAACCACAGGTAATTAGTGGTTTAGTTTTGGTTATAGTGGTATTTACTTTAGTCTGTTTTTCAACCACAGGTAATTAGCCAGCTAGTTAGTTATTTAGTTAATTAGCTTATCAATAATATCAGCCATTAGATTCTTCGTCAGTCAGTTAGAATGAAAATAACTAAATTTGTCACTTTGGCAGTCAGTCTAGTTACAGGACAGTAACCTTGAAATGGTGTAGTAAGGAACTGCTAATACATTAGTTAGTAAATAGATAGATGGATGGATGGATGGATGGATGGATGGATGGATGGATAGATAGATAGATAGATAGATAGATAGATAGATAGATAGATAGATAGATAGATAGATAGATAGATAGATAGATAGATCAGAAAGAGATGATGATGACGACGGTAATAGAGAGGTTGAAGATGACGAGGAGGATGATGGAGCATTCTGCAGAACCACAATAACAACTGGCAAGAAACACACACACACAGAGAGAGAGAGAGAGAGAGAGAGAGGCAGGCAGGCAGGCATGGAACGTATGTACAAGCACACTAGGGGCGGAATGTGAGTGGAATAACTTCATGTTCGTCACATATTTGGAGAAGTGACAAATGGTTGTAGTTCATCTTTACTGCGCCCTAATGGGGATTTAAATATTTCACGCTTTTATTTATTTTCTCCATGAAATGAAATAGAGAACATTTCTGCTGCTGCCACTGCTGCATCGTGTGTTTTTCCACTGCTGGTCTGACTCGCAGCATCTTCTCAAGTGTGGAACAGGAGCACAGGCTGGAACCGCGGGACGATCGTGTCTGTGCCGCTAACACAGGCACGTCGGACTGCTGTCACATTGAATGGACTCCAAAATAAGATCACGGATGCTTTAGTGTTTTATTGCGTCTTAATCTCACAGTAAAAAAAATGTTTTTGTGTTCGAATCTGACCTAAGGCACGGGAGAGTGGAGCTCAACCGAAAAGGGAGCAACATTTCAGTCATTAAATCCGCAGGAGTGACTGGCAGACCTTCACCGAGACCAAATTCACCTCAGTGTTTTCTCACTCAAATTTGACGCTTAAAAGTTCGTATCCTGGAATATAATACGTGATTCTCAGAGGACAGAAGAGGAAGGACATATACGAAGTCCAAGATGTTTCAGAAGGGTGAGTCAAATTTTGTTGTTGATGTTTTTTGCCTTCTCACATCGGCAATGAAGTTTCGAGGTTGACTTTCATGAAGGATCTCTAAATTGTATTCATTTAATGACGATAATATTTTATAATACTACAGAAGAGACTTTTAATCAATTTACATTTTTTTCTGTATTTATAGGATTTGATTTTGTCTCCATAAAAACTAAATCAGCCGTTACCCGGATGTGTTATTGTTGCTGTTTTAAGGGCTTTGTGTTAACTGACGATTCATTATATTTTCTTAGTTCATATTTAAAATAAACAGACATCCTTGTCTGGGCCACTACAGTTTTAAATGTTTCCAAAGATATTTATGTCTAAAAATGCTAGTTAAAGATAGTAATACTTTATTAAACCCATGATGTGACATTTGATAATATGCTTGATTAATGCAATTTAGATCAACATACTTTTTACTACTGCCTTCAAAGAAAAATATTTATTTCCATAGAAGTATATGAAATACCTGTGCCTGTACCATACATTTGAAATGTGTCCTACGCTTCAGTTCAACTCATGTTGTTGCACACATTTATTATCACAACGAATCCTCTGACATCATTAGTCTCCAGATTTTGTTTTTGATTTTGTTTTTGTGATATCTGCTCACTGGAAGCTGCTGCTCTATCTTTCAGGGCATCAGTTGGTTGATGTGCTTTCTGCTGCTGATATCTGATTACAGCTGAGAGAAAGATACAGTTCAAATGAGAATATATTTCAGAAACAGCCTAGCTTTAGAATGGAGAGATTCAAAAGTACATTGTGTACAACATTTTCAAACTTCACATATTAAAATGTGCAGCAACGATTATCATGTTAGTTTGACTTGGACGGTCTTGAAGTGTATGAAAACACTGTTGAACATTTAAATGGTGGGGTTAATTACAGTAATATATTTCAACCATAGACTTCTGGGCTGGGCTACGTTTATGGAAGGGTTTATGGAGCCCAAATGTATCCAAGTGTATTGACCTTGTGGATGTAGGTGTCACAGGTTTGAGTCTTAATGACTGGTCATTAAGAACGAATCACTTTGGCCTTTTCTCCATTAATCAGGAGTAACTACAGTAACACTCGGCATAATGATTTGTTACAGTTTTATGCCTTCCTAGGAGTCAGAGGCCGGGCTTTGAACCCGGGACCTTTTCCATGACATGGTGCGATTCCTACCTCTGCATCATTATAGTCCTCTCCACTTTGGCCCTTAGTTAGGCTCATTAGACTCAATTTAAAGGACAAGTTCCATGGGAATCCCAGTGTTGCAAATATGCAGCAACATCCAAACAAACAAACAAATTCATCAGTCATTCCTGAAGTTAGCTCTGCAAACTAATACAACTACTATTATTATGATTACGACTGTTCAAACCAAAATAACCCTACTGTCAGATGTGAAGATGGTTTGTTTCGTCCGATGCCCGTTCGTCCTGTTATTGTCCTATCTGAGTAGAACTAACCCTCAGTCCCTACCATCTACACTGCTCCGTTCAGTGGTTATTTTTTCAGTATTACTTGCTTGTTTGTTAATTGTACATATTTCTGGATACTTCAACAGAGACCGTCCAGTTTACTAAGTATTCATTCCTCCTCTGGGATTACCTGTCATCAGTGTTATTTGTATCTGGATCCTTTTCTCAGTCCTGATTTTTGTTTCTGTCCCCTAATATCTTCTGCGTCTCCTTGTCCTCAGTCACCTCGCCTCTGTGACCGTTGCCCTTTCCGTGTTTCGTCTGGACTCATCCTTAATGTGTTTACAGTCAGTCTCAGATTTGTCGCTAAATAATTTATCCACCAGCTGCTGACAGTTCACATAGCAGTCCACAAAATTCATGCCTTAGCGGCAACACACAACATGGAGGATCAAAGATAGGTAAAGATGATGACGGTTTGATGTGTGCGATTTAGGAGAAGTAGATGTACATGCTAGCTTATGTGTTGATGTGTGCGATTTAGGAGAAGTAGAAGAATTCTGTCTCTTACTGTACATGCTAGCTTATGTAAATGCAACAAAAAGTCAGAAATAAATCAAAGTAGCTGAACAATAGACAATAGCAAAAAATTGGTTAAAAAGAAAGTTGTTAACCCGGGGCCAAAACATCAAGTGAAACAAAGGAGCAATAATTACTAATAATACATCAGAAATGTGACAAGGACATGACTAGAATAGAAATAACTTAGTCTTTTCTGATGTTATGTCATCTAGATTATGATGTTACTGCTGTGTTAGCATAGGTGAGTGACACAGGTACGTTCGGACTTACAGCGAAAATCGGGTTATGTTGCGCTGTAGGAACGGAATGCCAAGTTAGTCGAGGACTCTTGTCATAAGGTTGACAGGATGACACAATCAACGCAGGTTTAAATTGTTGTTACCTTAAAGAGAGTCGTGTGGATTTGTTTATTAATTGAATCTAGTTAAGCACCTCACCTAGAACGTTCTTCGGCTGCAATTGTTGGCTCAGTGATTCAGTTGTCTTGGCTTTTCTACAGTCACAGGCAGAAAATCATTTCATTCAAGACAAACAACCTTGCAGTTCAGATTTCATTCGGCTGTCAGTGTAACTGCTGGGTGCACAGTGCAGCAGGCTCGAATCTTCACTGCTGCAGAGGCAGCAGCAACAGCAGGGCAGAAAAATGCATCAGCTTTGGCAGGAGTACAGCAGGAACCCACCATTCACACACACACACACACACACACACACAGGCAGACTGTAGGTTTTCTCTCTCTCTGTCTCTGGTCTCTCTTGAGCAGATATATTATCATGCTTATTAATAGTTGATTAGGTCTTTTCTTAATTACGTTAGGTTCCAGGCTAAATACTCTGAATGTCTGAATTTACATCTGAAATTTTAATGATTGATATTTTTTAATTTTAATTTATTTTTCTTTCTTTTTTTGTACAAGGTTTATGTAGCTGGACTTTAGCCCAACAAATTCTTCCAGCATTTTCATGTCAGGGCATGTTATTTCAGAAACTGTCTGTGAGACTGTGGCTTAACTGAAGTTTCTTGATGTCTTGACATGACTGGTTGGAGTCTGACTGCAAAATAATATTAATACAAGTTTTAAACATGAACTGACAAGCGTTGGCCAGGCTATAAGAAAGTCTGAAAGTCTGGGCTAATTCATAGTCTAAGCTGATTCTCTATTCCATTTAATCATTTTAATACTTTGTTTATAATGTATTAAATCTATTAAATGATGATGTTAGTTAAAAGATAGGTAAAGGTTGTGACACAAATAAATGTTAGTTGAAACAAAAACAAGGATCTAATATAATAAAAAAACTAGTTAGAAATTAGCTTCAGTAGGCTAAAAGTTATTTGGCATTGAATGTTCCCTAAAAATAAGCCAAAACAATCAGTGCCAATGAGAATGCCACAGCTCAGAAGTCAGAAGTATAGAGTAGGGTGCACTTGAGTAAACTGCTGCCAAAACTCCAAGGTGCTCTCTTGTTTTCTGACATCTCCCATCTCCTCAAAGTCCTCCCCAGATGGCATGTCTCTGTGTGCTGAGGACAGCGATTCAGCGACAGATGCACCTGTGCTTCTCCTTTTCTGACATGAGCTGTTGGCCAGTTCTCACGGATGAGTGGCATTTTTCTGCCAGATAAAGTAGAGGATGAAAAAGCAGAACATACAGGTAACAAAGACAGAATAAGACATACAATAGAACTGTACATTTGAACCTTTAAACAGTGGACATTCATATTGTGGTTACAGCAACATTGCCCTATGCACCTTTAAGATAAGATATAAAAATTACGAATAAAAAAAAAGAATAGCTAACTTCTCTTTAGCTGAATCAAGATTAGCCAAAACAAAAATTTTGGATTTTTTTTGACTGGGATGAATAGAAACAAATAAGTAAATATATAAACACTAACACCCTAAAGAAATTAATTAAGCAAATAAATATTAATTAGAAGATAAGCAAGGACTACCAAAGAAATTATAGGTCAAGTGTATAAAAAAGCACAATTTTAAAAATGAATATTAATATTTTCACAATTAAGCAGCAATAATCTAGAGACAAGGTTTATTTGAGAGTACAGTAGCTAAATAACACCACTGTCCAAAGTCTGTCCGTTACATGATCAAACCTGCTTTAAACGCGGCTCTACTTCTCCAGCTCACTCTGTCACTCACACTTTCCAGGCCTCATGTTCCACGGTCAGTCAGCCAATAAATGCTGAGTGGAACATGACATTTTAATCAAAGGAACAGCTACTGAGTCCAACGCCAGCTGAGGTCAGTCAGTTCATCCAGGTCCGGTTCAGTGTTTCAACGTGCTGGACAAGGACGGCAGCGATGACCTTATCAGCACCTTATCAGGAGAGACAGTGATGACACAAAGGGGCATTAGGGGGTGCCAGGGTATACCTGCTCACCAACTTGTATTGCTGTTGTTTCTGCAGGAACTGGTCAGGCTTTAACATAGTGACTGAATAAAGCTCTCTGTACTCATTTTGCCGGACCCCAGTGCCTATTTCTTTTGAGACTTTTTGGGAAGTAAAAGTTCCAGTCGGCAGCCAAGATTTCTGCACCACAGACAAGGTTCCGACATGGTCAACTATTGGCCTAGGCCGGATATGCCAGCCCTGCTGTAAGATAAATCCATGTCCAACCATCCAAGTGGTGTCCTGCATGAATACATTCACCTCTTAATAACTTCATTATGGCTAAAGACACCTTCAGTATCATGCAGAAATGTAGCATCTCAGCATATAATCCAAAACAGATTACACCAGGTCAGAGGGCGCCCGTGTTCTAAACAGAATACTTTAGTTGTCTTGGGCCTTGATCTAATGTCGTTGCCGTCTTTTAGCATGCACAGCACCGGCCTGACTCTCCGAACAAGCTGAGACTGATTTTTGTCACGAAGCTCAGAGTGAAAACAGTAGCTCTTTGACTCTGCAGGGTTCGTGAGGAAGTAGGACAAAATAAGAGTGACTAACTATGACTAGTAGTACATTTAAAAGGAAACCACATCCAAGAACTAAAACCAAAAATTGTGTAAAAATGAGCTTTATACTCTTTATTTCTGAAAAGCCCAGCAAGGGAATGGAGTGGCTAATTAGCAATTTCCAACAAAGTCTGTATTCAGAACATCAGATTCACTTTGTCTAAATGTAATGACCTTAATAATAAATACATTACATTAATTAATATATTAATAGAAAATAAATAAATAATATTTGCAGGAAGTACTCACACAGGACATCTCTAGTCCCTGTGACCACTTAAAGCACTTAACATAACTCTAACCCACCACTGTGAGACAGCTGCACCGCTGCCATTCAAAGTCAAACCTCTTTAAACTGTCCCTAGTTGCTGTTATGTGGCCGTGCAGAGGAATTAACCCCAGTCCCCATCTCGTTTAGAACGAGAGGATTGTCTTCAGTCCAAGACCAGACCTGCAGAACAACTGGGTTTAAAGCAGGCCTGAGAAAATGTGCCAGTCTTTCCAGAATGTGGGCCAAGTTCTTTTCCCAAATCAATCCTTTCTTTTGACAATCCTCCACGACGTCTGAGCATTGTCGTTTAATGTCAGCATAACACATCTAATATTAGTTTATTGCATAAAATAGGGAATAGGATTTGATCACAATTTACATTTTCAATTTACACTTCTGTGTCATCTCCTTAAGTGATTTCACCACACTCAGGTCACAGTTTACCATGTTTACAGCTGCCATCAAATTGAAATCTATTTTTGGTGCAGAGAGACGCCAAGTAAAATAAATCAGTGAAGTCCTTGCTGGCCTTCGTTTTTCAATTTTGAAGTGTTTTGTGCTAGCCCTGTTTATTGGTTTACCTTGGATACCTCTAAGTTGCTGAGTCACGGTGCAGGTGCACGGTATGGCGTTGTGTTCCAGGGATTATTTGTCTATGGAGTTGGTGTTTTATCACATCCTCACCTCTCTTTACTGATGCTGCAGACTTTCTCTAGTTTATTCAGCGTAATAAAGTTTGCTTAAAGGGACTTATGGCCGGCCTTGAAAAGAAATCTTTACTGCTGTGATTTAGAATGCCTCAATAGTGAAATTGTGTTTCTGAGACAAAATGCTGCTAGGTATCCACAGCCACATTTAGCCATCCTTTAAAAACAGTAAAAACAGATACATTTTCAACCAGGCATCAGTAATAATTAATGTAAAATGTGTTACAAATAAAATATACATTTTAAAGCTCTTCATTGCTGTCCATTAAAGTTAGTGAAATCTTTGTGTGCATTTGTTTGTTCACTGCAGGTTAAAAAAAGAATAGTATTATTTAAAACTAGTGCTGACAACTAAGAAAGAACCTCAGGATGTTTAGTGTTTTTATTGTTGTTCTTAATCTCACTCTTTATGCTCATTTTTGATTGGGTGTTTAAAATAGGTGTGTAAACAGAAACCAGGTATTATTTAAAATAACAGCTTAGAACAAATAAACATTGTTCTGTTTTTACAAGATACGAAACACTAGTCTTGGTTATTTTTAGAATGAGTCTGACTGAAGGAAGGAGTGGGAAGTGGAAACCAAACCAAATGGAGGTTCAGCATTTAGAACATTTCAAACTGAAAATGTCCACTGAAAGTTGTTGGGGGTTGGGATGTTTTGATGAGGTACATCTGAGTTCACTGGAATTGAACACTGAACATCACTTAGAGAACCAACAACATAAAGATGATACTTCATGTCAGAGGGGAGCGTCAAGCCCTTCTAAATGAAAAGAATGTATTTATTCTGACTGAAGGATCAGTATGATGATAATGGAATCTTGACACAGCAACAGTAGAAAACTGGCAGGACAAAGACTGGTTAAAGAAGACTGTCTATACTGACACAGACAGTGGAGCAGATTGCTGAGGAAAACACAACCAGCCATGTGTCGTTAGCATGGGGTGTGGACGCAGCAGGGCAGGAAGTGGAGGACCAGGGGCGAAACGATGAAAACATAACTGGCTCTGGCTCGGCCGTTGGCGTGACATAATGTCTTAATGTTTAGGGAATCTGTCCATAGATTGAAGAGATAATAAATAGAAAGCTCATCTGCAGAGTGAGCAGTACTCACTCAGTACTAACAAAGGACCAGGTAATAGACGTCAGCCCAGGTACTGCCCCCGTTCAGCCTTCCACCAACGCAGTCGTGTCTAATCTCGCTCCTTTTGTGTCAACTGAGAGCTTTTCAGACATGAAGAGCCGATCACCGATCAGAAAAATCCCATCTAGATTTAAGTCTCAGTTACTGAAGTACGTATCGTCTCACCGTAGACAACGCTGCGTGATTCTTGACAACCAAGACGAGGTGTGTGAGACAAGAGGATTTCTACTTGATGATTTTGGTCACTTTACTTCAGTGATGAGAAGAGGTGGCACGTGGGAAAAGTCTGTACATGAGCAGTTGATCCAACTGGGTGAATGAGCAAAAACAGGTTGTGTTCTTATGGGGGACAGAAAACAGAGAGAGTAGTGTGTTTCTGTTCCATACAGCCACATTTCACAAGAAACAAACGATATAAGACCAAAGTGTAGCCAACAGTGGGGGTAAGTGGACCTGATTAATGTATATCAGACTACAGTGACCTGTTTTCAGAAACAGCAAAAAAAAAAAAAAAAAAGACAAAAATATCTATATGGGGTTGAAATAGAAGGATATTGTTTTTGTTTTATTTTCAAACCCAGTTTTAAAGAGGGTTTTAAAAATGTAAACTGTGGAGGGAGCTAAAAAGGTGGCCGTGATTTATGACAAAGTAAAAATAGAGAACTAATGTTTTATTTTTACCACAAACACAGTGATTTCAACAATGAGTCTGAGGAGGCAGTGGGAAGCCAGCCCATATCTCCCCGATCTCTGACTCTGGTTTTCCCTTTTTTCCCAGGACTTTTGAATGAAACTCACTGGCGTTCATTTATAAATCAGGATCAGAATTAATAATGTTTGACAATGACAATAAGACAGAAGGGTTGCTTTCAATGAAGGCTGTGTTGAGCCAGTTGGTGTTGTTTTCATTCAAATCTATGCTCCAACTACCAGTGCAGAGAGAAAGCAGTTTTACAAAGTTGGCGAGGCTTCAAACACATTTTGCACAAAGGATTTTTTTTTTATCCCTTTTGAAGTATACAAGCCTCAGAGCAGGCCTTAATGCAGGCTGGGTTAGAGCGAGCGTGAACGTCTGTTGGCTCCTTGTAGGGTGTGTAGAGGTGTCAGGCACGGGGCGTCCGCTCTTTGCATTCCCTGCTGCCCTCAAATATTCAGATTCTAACAGCAGCAATATTTTGTCTGCGTAGTAGTGACGGGAGTATCAATTCTGTGGTATCGATATATTGATACTTACATGAGTATTGACTGAGTATTGATTACTCTCATAAAGTATTGATTAATACATACAGGTTTTTGTGCTGCACTCAGAAAAGTCTGACCAAATGACTTTTATTACTGTCGGTGTTTCGATCAGATTGTATCCTCCACAAAAGACCAATCTAATATTCAAGAGAATGATGGGTTTTATTGAACTTGCACAAAGGTGATACAGTGTGTCTTTGAAAACATGTTTTTTAGAAGAAACTGGTTTATAAAAAAATGCTTTTGTTCAAATCTCACTAGACTCTCTCTCTCTTTCACATCTTAAAAATTGCTTTGAAAACACTTTTTAATCCTGTTCTTGGCAATCGTTGTAGAACAATAGGGGAACAGATGAAACCAGGGCGTGGTTCCAAAGACAGTCTGTCTTCCTCCTAGCACCACCAGGGTGGGTTGTTCTTCTTTTTCTTCTTAAGGTAGGAAGGAGGGCTACTGTAGCTGTAAGGTTTCATTCATCTACAGCTTTGTGTGTGTTTGTGTCTGCGTTTAGATGTCGTTCATTGATAAAGCACGTTTCTTTCTTCTCATGTCTGCTCACAGTTTGTCCTTATCAGGCTGTAGCTCACTAATGCACTTGGGCCCATGTGATATGAAAGGGTTGCCTGGACATACAGTACATTGTATTTGACTGGGTAAAATATAGCAGATGTCATCAAAGCTGGCAGCTCTCTGTTGAAACACAGTATTGTCCTGTGTGCTGTCGAGCCTTGGTTGTGTTCGATTTATAACCATTATTTAAAACAGGAGAAATTGTGAAAGGAGGAGTGTAAGTGACCGGGGCAGTTGTCATTTCTCCAGATTTGTGTCCACACACACGTGTCATAACTAGTGTCGTCCACATGGTGACAGAATTCTGGGTGAAAACAAGGTAATACATGTACCACACCTACATGCGGTGCTATAAACAGACACAGTTCACTGGAAGAAGAAAAGGCACATGCTTCATCCTTCGTCCTCTACACACCAACCAAACACAAGGAGATGACGACTGCAGGAGACAGAAATGATCTTTGTTAGAAAAATGAACACACTAAAACCAAACGTTTTCAGATGCTGGTTTCTGTCATTTCGATTATGCACTGAACAAGTCTACTCCAACTCCTGACTTCAAACTTCTACAAAGCTTTGCGTCGACAAATCTTTTTTTCTTTTAATTCCCTAGTGGCCACACAGTGGAAGTGCGGTTAGTGTTTTTCCTACAGCAGGAAGAACACACACCGGTGCTAAGTGAAGTGCTTTCTGGACGCACCACCGTGTCCACTTTGTATGCTTCCCTTTCCCTCCCCTCGACCTTGGAAAGGATTAAGCTCTACAATATTGATGAACGGTTGTTGTTACATTTGGCTTTTGTTATTTTTCTTTATAAAAAAATAAATAGTTAAAATGGTTAGTTGAGAAACATTGATTTTCGCCTGCCTACATCTGGGCATTTCTATTGGTTTTGTCATCAAAAAAAAAGTCATATGAGGGTCTTTTTTTTTCAGATAATTGATAAACACTAATGGTTGAAAGAAAATCTATATTGTGTATCTCTATATCCTGGTGTCATTTGCAGGGCCTGTGGTTATGTCTCAGTTTACTACTCAGAACTCTGGGTTTCAAGAATAAATACACTTCTTGCAATATATTTTTTACATGTCTTTAATATTTAATATCATATTTAAATTAGAGGGAGTCATTGTGGGCCACACTATATGTCCTGTGATTGACAGGCGACCTGTCCAGTACCCTGCTCTTGCCCAATGACAACTGGGATTGGACCCAGTACTAGCTGTGTATAAAGTGAAGGCATCTAGATTAAATATTTATCTTGAGAACATGAAAGTCAGTCATTGACATGAATACAGAACAGCCCAGCTTCTCTCTCTGTGGTGATGAACTGACATGTACTGTCATCCTTTAGATTCCCGCCTGCCATTTTCTCTGCACCTAGGAGCCCCCCCCCTTCATTCTAAATTATTAATAAACTGTTGTGATTCCCAGTGTTATTGTTCAGGTGGCGCTGTAGCTCTTGACACGGCAGTCACTCCTGTTCTTTTTTGCATTATCACACTGTTTTCCTGAGTGTGATGTTGATTTTTTACATGTTCCAAATACAGTACCCTGAAGGATTAGGACACGTTTAGGTAGCAGATACTTGCCTGATACTAGCAGATACAGATACTTTCTGTATTTAGGTCAGAAATCAGTTAGCTTTTTCACTTGTAATAGGACAAAGGCTTGAATATTTTTCAAGTCGTGCACCAGCAACAGGGACCAAAATAGGAACACACGGTTAGACAGGTTCTCCAGAGATCTGGATTCTGTTGTCCAACTCCCTAAGGGAAACCTGCTAGGTGTAAAAAAATACACACAGTTTACTTTTCTCCTCAAATACCCCCATACAGCACAAGCACAAGAACCGGAAACATGGAAGGAACTGGGTCTTGCTTAACAACTGAATGATTCAATTATTTAACTCAACAATTCTTATATAGATTATACACGCTTGTACCTTCATATCTGAAAAAGTGCAATGAAACAGTTACAGGCTGAGTTACAGGTACAGGCATTTAGTAATTAAATATGTGAATATGTGTCTACTACTTGTGTGGTTTACACACTGGAATAGTGCTGGATAAACCATTTTGGTCAACAATGTAAAAATTTGAATTTTTGATGTGGGCAATAACGCCAAGCAAATATCACAAAAATTCATGCAGTCACCCAACTTTTATGGAAGTGATATTTTTGCGTTATTTATCCAATGATTGTCTAGAGTGAAATAAAGCTAACGCTAGAAGCTAATTCACGCTGACCAGTTTCACCAGTTTCTATAACTCCCGTGCTGTAACATAAGAAACACCTGAGGGTCTATAATAAACAGCTCATTCATTTAGTCATATACTTGAATCTTAGCAAACAGAACGTAAATATAACGGTAAATATTACATATTTTATTTTAAAACATGTAATATTGAAATACTGAAACCGCATCATCCCATTCGTTTGTTTTTCATCTCCTCAACTTTCCCAGTGCTGCCAAACCTGACACGACACATCTGAGCTATTCTGGAGAAACTGTCTGTAGAAAAGTCTATGAACACAGCTGCTGGTGGAGACAAGAAAAACCCATGGGCTGTAATTTAGAATCTGCCTTCACCTTCTGGTTTTCTCTGTGTCTGGATTACGCACAGACAGATGTCACACACAGTCATTGAAGCATAAGCTCTAGGTTCCTGTGTGTTTGATCTGTGAGTGATATTAACTAGTTTTAGATGAATTATAAAGAAGGGTCTTAATTTGGATGCTATGCTGCAGCGGCTTGTAGAGATCTGCAGAAAAACATGAAAGAGATTCTCACAGAGACGCAGAAAGATTTGGAGCCTGAAGTAGGAGGAAGGAGAGACGGGCAGATGTTCACCGTTTTAGTTTGTATTGTGATGAAAATCAGCATATTTGAATGCAGTTAACCTCTGCAACACAGTGTTGCCTTTCTTACCACACTGTACATTCTTCACATGAATTCTATGGGATGTCGCAAAAACAATCTGGACAATAAGGAACTGCAGAAGCTAGAACCAAAAAAAGATGTCAATATATAATTCTCTAATGTCATGTTCGATACACCCCAGTGAGTGGGATGACTACAGAAATGGTCAGACGCCACCTACAGTAGAACCGAGGCCCAAAGACATAACCATAACCAGTGTGTTTGAACTACTGTGGTGATGAAGTAGACCTGCAGTTAAATATTTAAAAAGATTAAAATACAATATTGTGGAATAAATGAATTGAAGTATTTGCACAACTATATGAAAAATAATCATTTTAAAGATAAAGGAAAAAAATATCAAACGTAAGAGTCGATCTTAGGCCACTGTACTGAACGAGGCGTTAAATCAGTGAGTAGGAAAAGAGGCTGGACTTTAGAGCAACAATATCCAACCTCTGCTTTCAAATTTCTACGTTTCAGTATATTCTTCTAAAGGAGCATCTATAAAAACGCCTTTTCCTAACAGAAAACCTTCAGGTTTTCACAGTAGACTCTTGTCTGAAAGCCAGCTGATCACAGACAGTATCAGCGTACACACATTCATGCCTGGATCTCTGCTTTGGAGAGGAAAGGATTCAGGATTGAGACGCCAAGCTTTAGTTCATTCATTCATTCATTCATGATGTTAGAGATATGACTGGAAAACACGGGAGATGTGGAATCACATCATATTCTCAGTGCAATGAAAACCAATAAAATCAATTAAAGGAGTTCAGACATGTTTTATAGGAGACAAAACACACGTTTGTTTAACAAAGATATAAATCTGGTGTTGTATTAGAACATGTCCTCTAGGGGGCTTGGTTTTAAATGCCTGTTATTCATATAGGTCCTGCGTTTAATGATACTGAACAACAGTCCGCTCTTTTATTCCATTACTTGAGTCTTTTCTTATTAAAAGCTAAGGCTGCATTAAGACTTCCATTTGAGGGTGAACAGAAAAAAGCTGGTGATGCATCCTGAGGGTGACACACTTTATTTCAGCATACATCACCAAGATAACACAGAGATTTCTAGGGCACTTCCTTTTGAAGATGGGATTTCGCTGAAATGTCAGAGTTGGTAACTATGCTGCTAGATTCTGTCCCTGACACACACACACACACACACACACAGTGTAATAAATATGTCCCAGAAGCAGGGCTTTAGCCAGCTAACATCGTAACATGAGAACTGAACACGAAAACAACTAAAATGCACAACCGCAGGTGGCAGTAAAATAAAAGTCTTTATTGGAATTGAGCTGTTGGATGGTGGAGTTGGAACCATGTTAGTGCAAACGTCTATATTAATATGGAGACAGGTCAAAATCAAGAGTCATTCAAGTCATTCAAGAGGCTTCAAACCCAGCCGATCCAGCAGACAGAGCTGCACCACTTGTGGAAATAAGTGGTCCAATCCGAGTGACAATAACCACTGTGATGAGCACCGGCCAAACTTTGGTCACGATTCGTGGGCAGATTCTACGTGGCTGCGTCTGTACGGAGGTCCTCAGGTATAACCCTGAGAGCCGACAGTGCTGTTCGTCCTCCCGTTCTCCCAGTGCATCAGAGTTTGGTGTTAGTGTTTAAAATGTATGACTGAATTTAAACCAAGAGATCTGGTGTTGTGCCTCATTAATCTGCAAAATGAAAAAAAAATGACATTAAAGTGTCACTAAATTTGTCTTTTAGAGAAACCAAATTAGTAGTGATGCACTAATTGGAACTCACTCATGACAGTTTTTAAATGTTAATGAGAAGAAAACAGGTGGCGCTACTGCACATGTTTAAAATAATAGAATCAGGGGAAATGCCTGTGACTGGCAGGCCTTCATGTTGTAAGAGTCCATTTTCCAAGTGAACACATACAGTCTCACCGTGAGCATTTTTCACAACCCCCTCAGCTCCATTATTCAATTTCATGGTATTTTAACACAGGCACCTGCAGGTAACTAAAAAAACCCTATTGTTTGATAAGCTGTAAAAAGTTCAGCCATTACTCTGCCAATAAGACCGTGTTTTACTATTAAGATGGAAGGCTGAACATCACTTAGAGGGTTGGACGGAAGAAAGGGAGGGAAGGAGAAAAGGAGGGGAAACAAATAAAGGGGAGAAAAGAAAGAGTGGGAGGACGAAGAGAAGGAATGAATCAGGAGCTTTTAAATAGAAGTAGGAGAATAGCTAATGCTCCGAGATCATTTAAAGCCCCCTGAAGGACAGGTTTTTATTTTCTGTTAAACCTGCCCTGCAAAAAGTGAGAAGTCGGGATGTCCTTGCAGGAAGATTTGTTCTACAAAAGGTGCAGTTTTAGTACTGTGCCTGTTGCATGAACAAATACTCTGGTTATTTATTTTTTTATTTGTCTCCAAAACAAGGTGAGGGATGAAGCAAAGAAAGCACTGACAACACAATAGTGATGACATTACCAGAGGCAGCCAATCACACACAGTTATTAACGATTGTTGATTAGTAGACAATAAAAACAACAGTGACATGGCAATAAAAACAGGGATGTTGCTGGAGGACAGCTCTGATATCTAGAATACTTCAGGTCCATGTTGAGTTCTTACTACAGAGTGGAGCCAGCTCAACCAGACTCAACTCAGAGCTTTTGCATTTTAACATTAAAAAATGTAAAGAAAAGATACAAAGAAAAATCTATTACTAAGGATACTTTGACCATATGTGTGGTCAGAAATCACACATAAAAAATGAGGTTAATTTCCACTGCCACAACCGTGACCATATTAGGAATAGTTTTGGATTCAAGTCGCTTTGGATAAATGTATTGTAATGTAACGGATACTGACTTTGCCATATTAAGGTTGCTGCTTCTGATGCAGTTAGAAGCCTTGTTTTGGTGTAATACCTCACAAAAACCCACAGGAAACTGTATCTTTAAAGGTGATACGATGTGACAATGACAGAATTTCTGCAACAACTGTCAGCTCCTCCAATTACCAGCTGGATGAAACATAACAGCAGGTTGTGACATAACCTGCAGGGCCACAGTCGGAGCCTGTGTGCCTGTGGCTGCAGCAGTAAAGACAGAATGTCGACAGTATTTTCACTGCTACAGTCACTGGATCTGTTTGCTCATCAGATGTACATCATCAGCATGGCCGTTCATCATCACAGGGACAGAGCAGGACTTGTTGCTCTGCAGTGAGCCTTTAATACCTTGCTCTGCCTCCTCTACCTGCTCAGACTGTGCACTGATGGCATCTTTCAGACAGATATGCTCTATGATGAAAAGCCAAACACAGGGACAAAAATGCTTTACAACTTAAGCCATTTCTTTAAAACATCCTGGAAAGAAAATGTGGCCTTGGGTCATTGTAAGACGTACTGTAATTCACCCCGACTTCTGATTTTCCTTGATAACCTGTGACAATCTCTGCTAGTGCTGCGCAGTCAGGAAACAGCAGTAACACTTTTGATATTTTCCTAGCTTCTATGCAACTTCTACCTTTTGTCTGCTCTCACTGTATGGTTCATCTGCAAGGCTGTGGGACGACCTTGACTAATGCTGCCCTTTGTATCGACTGAAAGGCAAACTGCACACAGCCTCATCAGCTTAGTTCTCTTTAAAATCCACAGTGAATGTATCCAGTTCAGACAGAAGAACAGCACACAAGGCAGCACTGAACAGACAGACACCTCTAGGGTGACCCCGATCCTGCTAAAGTCGGGACACTGACTGACAAAAACAGTGTTCAAAATAAAAGGAAGGTCATTAGAAAGCCAGATTAAAGAGGGGTTCACCAGTGTGTGAGCTGTACAGACAGAGTACAACAACAAAAGAATAACATTAGTCCAATTGTAAGGAATTCATTTCCCACAATATCAACCATATATCACAGAAAGGCATTGAAAGGGTTTTTTTTTAACATTACTTGTAACAGACAGTATGACACCAGAGAACAATCTGAACAATTCGTTTTATATATATATGAATTAAATAATCACTATAACAAACAAGGGTCCACAGCAGTAAGCACCTCCGTAGAGGAGGAGGAGACGAGAACCTGAAGGTTTCATCCTAAGCAGTTACATCAAGGTCAGCTGGACTAGTTATTGGTTATTATGACCTACAACTTCCTGTGTGTCACACACTGAAATAGCTCAATGACAACAGAGCAGGGAAGCAGGAAGAGAACCTTTGGTAATGCAACATTTTCAATCAAGAATTTTAACAGCATGATTCAAAATTCAAAGATTTTTTTTCCAGTGTCAATAACAGGGGCATACAGAGAAAATGAAACGCCATCTCTCTACTCTCTGCAGTTCTATACGTATGACATCTGCACTTTTCCATTTCTCCTCTCGCTGCCGTGTCTGTTTGACATGCCTTGTTTTCCAGTGGGGTGGGTGGGGTGGGCTGGGCTGGGCTGGGGGGGCTACCATGTCCAGGGCCTTCATGAAAAGAAGAGTTGAACTAATCAATATTTGTCTCTCCAGTGGATCGTAGGGCTCTGCTAGTGGGAAGAGTGAAATCAGAGGAGGAGGCAGTGGTTAAACACCCGACACCTCTTCACAGGAACATGAGGTTTAAAGCAACATGAGAGTCGTTCTGTGGCGAAGCCCAATATTTGCATATGGAAGAGTTGCTATTTTTAGCCTTGTGTTAGCAGGCCATATTAAAAGTAGCCCGTAGCCAAACCACAGTTATTTGTTGTACAGCTATCATGTGGTCCAGGGTCCTTCTACTGGAAGATAAACCCTTCATTTGATTGATGCAGTTTACTGTTTCTGCACTGGGAACATAATTAGCCGACCTCAAACAGGGAAACGTTAGGTTATACATAACCACAATTACAGAACTCACCATTACTATAGTTTGGACATGAGAACTACTGGCTAACTGTGTGACACCTGTTGTATAAACCTGCACAGTCAGGGCCGTCCATTCTTCAGGTGCATCTTTGTCTAATGTGAGGTGCTAATAAATGTCCAAGTCATTGGTGCTGAAGTAAAGTAAAGTAATTCAACATTAATAGTTAAGCACTACCCACTTCCTGTATTCCACTGCACTACACCTATCGCCTTATTTGCTAAATCTTTTTTATGGTTATTTTTGCTCAAACTGTTGATCTATTTTTTTGCGTGGTATTGCTGTGTTTTTCAATGCCAAAGATTCCATTACATTAGATCAAACTAAAAAAAAAAAAAACATTTAAATTAGCTATTCAATATTTATTTTCCAAATCCACGGGGAGCCGCAGCAGATGGATGACAGAGCCACATGTGGCTCTGGAGCCACGGGTTGCCGACACCTGCATTAGATTCTTCATCGCAGTGACTACAGCTTCAAGACTGCTCTTCATCTTCATCTTCATCTTCATTACAGTCTAGAATCCTAGACCTGGTCTGTCCTGGAATAATGCATTTAACCGTTTCTATTTAAAAAAACAAAGCAGGTAATTTTGGTAATGTATGCGGTTCCATAGTGCAGTGGTTAGACCGCCTGCCATGCAAATAGAGAGCAAAGAGTCCTGGGTCAGATTCCCAGAGGAACCTAATGGCGCCTCCTGTGACTCACACTGTGAATTTCCCCATTGTGGGAAAACTAAGAATTCACTTAATATTGTAATAATAATATTTTAATGTTTTTAAAATATCAAAAACATGTTTCACTTGTCTTTGACATTTCTGAACATTTCCACCACTAGTTATAAACTGACATTATTCCTGTATTTTTTCCCCTTTTTTCATCGTACATTTTGTCGTGTTTCCATTTGTTTTTTTGCTAATAAAAAGCAGTGTTTGTCATCCGCCTGTTGTGTTTCCCCCATCTATAGCTCAACATGATCAGTGTACACCTCCTACACAAGATCATCTGCCGCTGCCTTTCTGTCCACGCTGTTTTATTTATGAATTCATTTTATTCCGTGTGCATGGATTTCCTCGAGTCACGACGCCCGGGAATGTGGGGTACTGAGGTTGAATGTGTGAGTTACTTCTTTAAATATTCATGCATCATTTTTTAAAACAATGTCGGTGGTGGCCCAGTAACAGAAGTTAATTATTGACCTCGTTAATAAAGTGAAAGCTATTGAACATTAGCTTTTGTCAGAACTAATTAATAGTTAGGTCGCATGAAGAATTTAAAACGTAGTTTTAGTGAAAGTCAAACGTTTGCTCTGATTACCATCAGTGACTTAGATCCACTGTCTTTCTACTATTACCGTTTATTTGATGTGGTTGGGAATTGGACTCTCTTTACTTCATGCTCAATTTGGCCATGTAGCATTCAGTGTCATGCATATATCACCTGACACTGACATCTTCAATATTATTTGGATACAGTTTCCAATAATAAATGCAGACGACGGCAGATCATCTTCAGCATCTCTGACAGATCTAATCCTGAAGGCGGACCAAGGAAGGAAGGAAGTGAGCAGCGTGATTGGTCTTTGCACTTATACAGACACGTTAGTTCATAGTTCAATAGTTCATACACACTACGCTGTTTTTCAGAATGCCTAACAGTAAAAAACACAACATATAATAATAGTGTGTTCTTCACGTCAGTTCATGCTCTCAGGAAAGCACTTTCAGAACCCGCAGGACGCTGCGAAGAGCTTCAGGACTCACATTACTCAGATCAATTTTTCCTGAGTGCTGATGGTCTGCATGTCGATATGATGTGTTTTGGTGTGTGTGGAACCTTAAATAGGCTGAGCGCTGAATACATGACTGGGTTATGGGAAGAGAATCAAGTACTGTACCGTAGAGATGGTTAATGGGAGGTGGAGGCTTTGAAGAACACAGACTCTTTCATCTGTTCCTGATGCGTTCAAAGACAATGAGGCTTATCTACTACACACACTGTTCACGTGAACACTTCTACAGACAAACACTGGACAAGAACATCTGAACACAGAGAAACTCACATGTCAGCCCCTTGTGTGCGTGGAGAAATGTTAATGAGAACTCTCTTCGTAATCTTTGGAAAAATGACTTTCCTCCAACCAGAGAAACCCAACCATTTTCAACTCAAATTTAAATGATCTGAATCCCAAAAAAATCTTTCTATACAAGAGTTGACAGAAACCAAGAGAGATTTTTTTTTAATGTAGGAAACTAGAAAAGGCTCAGAGGACGCCTCCTCGTGCACAGGAACCTGCATGACTGAAAACAATGTCTACGTCCTCTTCAACTACACCCACTCTTTTTCTCTGAGGTCTTCCTCTTCTCCCGCCTCCATCTCAAACATCCGTCATCCAGTAACTATGTTATTTCTCCTCAGTACATGTCCGTACCATCTCCACCTGGCTTCGTTAGTTTTACCTCCCTACAGCTCCACCTGAACCGTCCCGCTGATCTGCTCGTTCCTACTCCATCCTGGTCGCTCCAAGTAAAGAACTCAGCCTCTTCATCTAACCTCGTCTGTCAACCTGTCCATCACAACAGCAAACAAAAACAGGCTGAGAGCTGATCCCTGATGTAACCCATCAGTCACTCTGACAGCACATTTAACTGCTGTGTTACTGTCCTGCACCGCCCTCAAGTACTCTGCCATTGCTGACCGTCTCTTTAACTTTCAATACATGGGTGTGTTCACTGAGCATTCATTCATTGCAGTGAGAGTGTACTGTATGTGAGTGTGGTGCTTTACCTTCAGTGGTCACTGTCACAGTCAGTTCAAGTTCTCCTGTACTGCCTATCTCTCTCTCTCTCTCTCTCTCTTTCTGCTGTGCTAATTCAGTGAGTCAGCTTTTCTGGATGTTTGTCCCAGTGTCCTTTACTCTGCAGTGTTAGCAAACATCTGGATAAACCTCTCTTCTCCTCATCTGCTTCTGAATACATCCTGTCCTCTCTGCAAGCCCTGGCCCTGTGTCAGTTGGTAACTGCTGATAACATGGTGGACGTGGCTGGGTGTAGTTGGTTCTCAACTCCATATTCCACTGGAAGCGTCGCGGCTGCGTTGCGGCAACCGCTGAATGTGTTTAATTTTAGAATCAATGACACATATTCCACCGGCAGCGGCTCACCGCAGCGTACAGCGTATGTAGCGGGTCTATTTCTGAACGACGCCGCGTCAATCTCAACAGATGGGATCGAACCACACCGGAAATTACATACGGTATCAGCATACGACTTCCGTCGACCCTCAAAATAAAACACAATCGTATCAGAACCTAAAACCCTATACGTCACCCGGTCACACCAGGTAAGAAGGAAAGAAGTGAGTGGTTAGACTTTCCCTCTGCTCCAGTGTCTGATGTGGTACAGTACCTGATCTGTGAGAGATGACTTTGTCAGAGCAGACGTGTGAGGCTTTTACACAGGCTAATGGGAAAAAAACTCAATGTGCCACTGGTGTTGATATCAGGAGATTCCGTGATGATGATGATGATGATGATGATGATGATGATGATGATGGGTGGTATTGACTGTGAGCAGGTGTCGAGCTCAAAGTTCAACCTCAGAGAAGCAATCTGTGTCTTCAAAGAAGAGGCGTACGGCGGAGGTGTGTGTTGCAAAAGCATCTCTCTCTTCTTTTTTTATTCTTTTTTATATCAGAAACGAACACAGGCAGTATTACCTCCCAGACGTTATCCCATATTTTAACACCATTTTCTTTTTTCATTAATTTGGAATGTTTTCAGGGAACCTTATTTCTCTTTTTTCTGAGCTGGTTTTTACTCTGTCCACATCCTTAAAGATCGTTGTCCTCCCTGTGTTTTTGACCCATGACTTTCCATTCCCAGAATGAGGTACGGTGCACTGAATTATTTAATACAGATGTCTCCATAAGGTTTAATACTATACAGCACAGTCAAAAAAAGTCCCTCACATATACTGTGGTGTTCCAATCAGACGGGTTGGAAACAATATTGCCTGGGTGAAATTAATTATGATGAATCCACATAAATCCACAGCTATCCTGTGATTATCGATAGATGCCTTGCATCTTGGTACAGTACATTTGTAGTGAGAAAAGAAATGTAGACAGTCACATAAAAATGCAGTGATAATAATGAAAAATATAAAAGTGACAGAAAGGTATTTAAGGACAGCGAAGGCTAGTGGTGGGGTTATATCATGCATCAGCGCTGGGATTTGTTTTGTTTGTAAAACTAGTCAGGTCAGACAGCAGGCTCCGTGGACTGTGATGTTGCGGATGACATTTTAATCTGTTGTGAGCGTAGGGAGCTGGTGGACGAAAACCTGGAGAGGTGGAGGTCAGCGCTGAAAAGAGCAAATCAATAAAAACAAGACAAAGTACATGGGTGTGAATGAACGCGATGCGGGTGGAAAGGTGAAGCTGCAGGGAGTAGAGACATTTTTTATCAAACCTAGACACACTCAGACAATAAAGTCTTGAATACAAGATAAAAACTCAATTTAAAAAATGCTAAAAATCTTTGTTGTGACAATATCTGAGGTCAGTGTAATGAAACAAGTTGAAATTGAAAGATTCATATTTAGATTGAGGGGGGAAATCCAACTAGTGGAGTCAACATTTGTTTACTTATTCGGCAGTACAGTGGTGCAGTGGATTTGTAAATCAAGCTGTCACTATTTATTCACAGGGCAGACATACTTTTGAGGATTTTCAAGGTCAACCTAACCCAACCTTTGTCTTGTCAGCTGGGTTTTATTGATGTACGACTTATTAAGGGCTTCAATATTATCGGCCCGATGTTGGATAATGGATAAATATTACCAGTGTTTGGACAATATCGGCATATCGGATATCATCAGAAAATATATATCGGACATCCCTGATTTTGATGCTACTGAATACCAAGCACATTACAACAGGTTTGTAAGACTAATAGAGTCAGACTGGGTATCAAAACCAAAGGTTTCTCAGTATTAAATTTAGCTTCAACTTGAAGAAAATGCAGTGTAACGTTTCAAAAACCTGACATCAGAAACAGATGAAAATGTGGGTCAGCAGCTTTTGGGTCTCCGCTTGTCAACAGAAAACTGTAGCTGCACTGTGTTAAAAACTGAAGGAGTGGAGGAGCAGAGGAACAACAGTGTGTATTATTTAGAGAGAAAACCATGATTAGCAGGGCAGAGGAGATGTGACTACCACACTATCACACTTCCATTGCTGGTGTCCATTTTGTTTCAGTCCTATCACAGGACAGCTCACAGCAGAGGACGGAGTCATCTATCATGTCTGGAGGGTTGCCTTAGTTTGTGTGTTTATTTCCAGCACCTTGGGTTCTGCTGACATTTATCACACCGTGTGGATGTGGCAGTGTAGCAAAAACAAAACAAAAAAAAAACAAGAAGAGCAGAAAGTTGGTGCAGAGCAGCTGGATTACAAATGTGCTGCTTTGTCTAATGTCCATTTCAGGCAAGCGTAGCACTGCTGCCTGTAAGTGGGTGCAATGTGTCAAGAGCTATTACCTCATTCACAGCATGAGTTCTGTAGTGTTCGAAGACAGAACTGTTAGCAGGAGAAGGAACGTAGATGAAAGCAAGGAATAAGAGTGATTTGCAAGAAGCCTAAGCTAAAGGAGTTGGCATTAGGAAATTATGTTAAATCAAAAATAAGATTCTGACAAATCAAAATTAAATGGGAAATGAAATCAACACAGTAAATTAAAAAGGTGTGATCTGCTGAAAAAAACTTTTCAGTGCTCCTGTGTGCAGTATTCCCACCACTGTTACACTGTCATTACGTGTCATTCTAATTAGGCTGGAGCACATTTTCATACACGCTGGGGTGAAGTGGGATTTGTGTTTCTCAGCACTCAGTCTCAGCGCGCTGTGAGTCCTTGTCATCAGGTGCACTAGCGTTCATCTCATTTCCCACTCGCTCTACTTCCCATATGCAGACACCGTGGAGCTGCTGTCAATGTTTGGGAGATTGCCAAAAGTTCCATAGGACTTGGATTTCTGATATTAGCCGTGTCCTGGGTATATGATACACAGATATGTAAAGATACCACTGATGCAAAGGCCGAAAGGGACATTTTAGATGCAAGCTTCTGCAAAGACAACATGTTTTTCTGCAGCATCTTCAGGGACTGTTTTTAGAAGGTGAATGTCTGACAGCATCCTGTTTTAAAGGTACATGCTTCCTCTTCTACCCCATCTAAACTGGACAGATGATTTAAATTTAGTTAAAAAATGTGCATACAACCTGGATACACACACACACACACACACACATATAATTGATCAGGATACTATTTTTTGTCTTAGATTCAAAGAGGTCCCAGCATAAAGAACTGTCCCTTCCACTCTGCTCTAATGCGCCAGCGGCACAGAGTAAACAAATAATCTGATTGGCTCAACCGAGCGAAGCTACTGTCGTAACAATTGGAATAGCAGCTCCTGCTCTTTATAGCCGCGACTGTCCGGAAAAAAAAATGCTCCATGAAAATCATCTAATCTTGTGAATTTATCAGAGATCGGTCACAGGACCGAGCAGAACCATCACTCGGTCCAGACCCAGACCAGGGTCCACCACTGATGGTGATGCCTGGCCTACACTACAGTCAGAGCTCTTCAGCATCACATCTGCTGCTGGATTATTCATGAGGAAGCCTGAGGCAGCAGGTGTTGTTTTATTTGTGTGTGTTTGCCTGAGTGTAATGCTAACATGCCTCCAGCCTTTTGACTGAGTGCTAGTTAACACCGGGGATCCTGCTGCTGCTGCTGCTGCTGTCTGACACCTGGAGCCCGGGTCACAGCGGTGCACCTGGCCCTGAATTAATTCTGCTAAATATTGGAGTTTTCATTTGTGTGAAGAATTCAGAAGAAAACAAATGTTCTACCTGTTCAGTAGATGATGTGAAAGGACAAAGGGCGTTGCACTGTGTCTTAGTGGCTTTAAAGAGAGCCTGACAGTGTGTCGGGGAGGAACTGTGCTTCTGTTTGAGACAGTCAGTCATGTATGTGGCCAGAGAGACAGTCGTTACATGTGCTGTCGGAATGACTGATGGGTTCGGGGTTTGCTGTGTTGATGGACAGGTTGACAGATGAGGTCAGGCAGGAGGTTCTGTGGACCATGATGTTTGCAGATGACATGACGTCTTTGGGCTCTGGGGTGTAGAGGGACTGCAGTGGTCTACATGTCCTGACCATCTTAACTGTCCCTGTGATCTGCTCAGTTCTAACACTGTCCATCCTGGTCTCTGCCACTGAAAATCAAAGTTACTCTCAGCACAGAAGACAGTGTCATCTGCAAACATCATGGTCCGTGGAGCGTCCAGCCTGACCTCACCTGTCAACCTGTCCATCAACACAGCAAATCAAAATGGTCTCAGAGCAGATCCCTGATCTAACACCGCCCTTCTTCAAAACATACTAAATTTTGGGGGTGGTAGAAGAGCTTCAATTTTTTGCTTACAAACACTATCAACATCAAAAAGAAAGATTTCATCTGAAAATGAGTCTATTTTTGTTTTAACCTCTGTTACTGCCTTCTTTGTCCTTGTATGATGACGAGAGCAGGAGATTTCTTTTTTTTTTAAATCGACATATGTGTTCAGAGGGCACAGCCGTCAGTGGACTGCTGGCTTTACTTTACTTCAAATGAATCACTGCTTCTCCTTCACTCTGACCTAATTATGGACCTGCTCTTTTGTGAGCTACTTATATGAAAGCTGTTTTCTCTTTAGAGATGACAGGAGATTTCCAACCACTATTTCCTGACGGATGTTCAGATGTATTCATCAGTACAGGACAGTACATGTTTTTTATGGGCTCAGAAATAGGTGATCTAAAATTGCAGCAACAAGGGCTTCCAATGGAAGGGTTACTTCTTGTTACATCTGTTCAATTCTTCTCTGTATTTCATTGGCGCTCTTGTTTGTGTACAACAAAATCCATTCAGTTGTGTACGGTGAAAACAGTTTGGACTATTCTCACACAGCTGACTAACCCCCCCCCCCCATTCTTTCCGCAGGTTTCCAGCCACTGCTTGACCATTTCCATTTGATGCCCTTCATGTTTTCACTGAAGAAAGGTTTGATCACCGTTTCTAAATATGTATTCCTTGTCCTTGTCTTAGAAGAGTTTGTCACAAAACAGAGGTCAAAACCTTTTAAATCTTGATGTCAAAGTATTTCAAAACGGATCAACAGGTTAATACAGTGGTAAAATCCAGTTTCTGTCAGCTGAAGACGCTGTCAAACTTTAAACTTTTCCTTCCTTTTAATCATTTTGATTTTTTTTCTTCAGATTTTTCAAACAGACTGGATTATTTTAATTGTGTGTTAACCAGACCCCTGGTGTCCTGTGTGCAGAACTCACAAGTCAGACCACGTCACTCCTGTCCTTCACTGGCTCCGTCCTTCCTTTAATGTCCCAGCAGGTCTGATGGTTCCTAATGCAGCCCAAATGACCTTCAGTCACTGCAGTAATGGTTATACCAACCATGAATTTAAGTGTTGACGGTGAACACTAGTGCAGTACTCCAGAGGCATCCCTTAGTTTCAGGAAGTTTAGTCATCGTTAAAAAGGGATCGACTGACTGGAGCAGGTGGGAACAAACAGCAGTGAACTGAACACACCACTAAGTGGAGCTATAAAGGATGGACATGAACAGAAACAGACAGGGACAGAGTGAGGGACAGAGGTGTATATGTACCCAGAGTAGCAGGTGACACCAGTGAGACTAATGACCAGGTGATCACAGGTGAGAGTGATGACACTGATTACACAGCAGGGAGACAGACAGACAGACGTCACATCTGCTGCTTCTACAGTGAACAGATTATTGTCTGTGGGATGAAACTCACCGTGAAAGACAACTGACAGTTTACAGAAACATATACTGACTGTCGGCCAAATATAGTCCAGGTTTCACTGGTATGTCTTTTTACCAGAGGTGGACCATCAATGATCAGGCCTCGTCTGCTGGACAGAACAGTGTCAGGGTGAACGGATTATTTATAAATAGATTTATCAGAAGTATTTATGAAATAATTCAGAGTAGTTTTCGTCTGTTATCTTCATTCCCAGCTTTACTTTGGTTGAATGGTTTCCAGATTTAGAGTTGGGAACGACGAGGTTGTCTAGCAGGCCTACAGTTATGTTGGTGATTGGAGTGATTTGATTGGACGATCGAAGAACACACTCCAATCTTGCTAACTGCATGTAGCCACTTGCATACACGAAAACTACGTTTTGTCTGCGTCCACTGCTTCTGCTGAGCGGAGATTCTCAGCCTAAAGTGAATTCAAACGTATTCCATAAATACGACAGGACAGACTGGACTGTCATCATCAGCATGGGTGGAGACAGAAAAGGACATGTTAGGACTGGAACACATGGACAATCTGTTCTACAGAGTCGTTGAACTTATCTTGAGGAAAGAGAGGAGGAGGGACTTTGTCTTCAGCTAAGTTTTGATGAGTAAAATAAATGTTGTCTTTTTAATAACATGTTAATCGTATTACGTTATTATTGATGATTTTGATGAACATTATGTCACAGCTGGGGCTCAGTTGTGTCTTGTGGGTTTGTTGCTTCAGTAATGACGTTATTGGGTCTACATGAGTTATGAGCTGGGATATAATGACTGTTTTACTGCCTTCCTGCATAATGTTGACGGTTTCTGTGGTCATAATGAAGTTATTATGAAGATGTGGCTCCGTTCAGGCAGGATGACACTGAAACACACAGACCACCGCTGCTTTTTACTAAATGAGATGAGGTACAGGAATAAGCTGATGACACATGGTGATTTTTTTTCTTCTACTTCTCAGTGATAATTCAAGGATGCGTCACCCAGTTCTATTTCTGCATCCTGTCATTGAGATTCTGCCTAATCAAAAGGATATTAAGTGATGTGTAGGAATAAGGAAAGTTCACTCCCCGAGGGTTTTTCCCCACATTTGCTGGAAAGCACATCCTTCCTCTTGCTCACCTTCTTTTCTGTATCTCTCTCTCTTTCTCTGAACATACGCTCTATGTATTTAAAAATGGGTCAGTTAAACCCAAACTACCATTCATTTACCTAGTAAATAAAATGAAGACCAAATAAGTCTGAACTCCATATTTTGAAACCAAAAGATACAATGCTGTATCTCAAATGTCGGCATGGTTGTAGAAATCGTGAGCTGATTGTCAACTGAATAATTCATTTGTTGGCTGCTGCTGAACTGTTAGCCAGGTTTCCATTTTCAGCACTGTCATTTACTTTTTATGTCTTTAATTATTCAACCACAGAATCCAACAGATTACATTTTTTAAATCGACAGTCAATAAAAAAAAAAATCAATTACACTCCTTTCCCACCACCTGGTGGCACTGTGGTGGGAGGATCTAGTTGTTACCAGAAGACCGCAGGTTTGAATCCCACCTTGGCAGTCACTGCTCTCCAGGGAGGGGTCGACTGCTTCACCTCCTGATGATCTTCATGGCTACAAGGTGACCTGGACTGAAGCGAATCCTGTTTTTAGATCATATTCTTTTCAGAGATCTATTATCAGACACTTGGACTCAAGGTGACGAGGGTTGTCCTTCTCCACACTTGTGACTTTTACTGACAGAAAAATAAAACACTTCAGACTCAGCTCTGACTCAGAGGTAGAAAACTCTACGTAAGTCAGACTGAATGCCACAGTGGTGATCAGGTTAGGGAGGCGGCCAGGAAGTATGCCCCAGTATGGGTCAGATGGCTAGTCTCTGAGGGTAGTTTATGACCATCAGCATCAAGAAGACAGGCCACCGGTCCTTTAATCCTGTGTTAAAGATCTGGCTGAAGAATGGAGGACACACAGGACAGAGTAGTCTGCACACAGGCTCTCTGCAGACTCCACACAGGACAGAGTAGTCTGCACACAGAGTAGTCTGCTGTAGGCAGGGATCAGAGCGCAGATGTGTGGTCGCTGCAGGTAGTGCTGCTGAGGAGCTGGGGGAGGAGGAGGTTTTAAAACCTGCATGTCAATAATTGATGTGTTGCACTACACCACACACACTTAGTGAGAGAAGAAACAAGGTCGCTGCTCCAGAAATGATAACACATGCATAAGAGCTAAAGTACAGTGAGCTCATTTATGAATAATTATTAATTCTGTGGTATTTGTCACCTATTACATTAATATTATTACATAATTGACCTATTTGTTAATACATTTTTTTATTTTAAACCATTTAAAACATTATAGTTAAATAATTATTGGTTTCTTGGCTATTATGTTTGGTTTTTCGACCGGCTACATGTCATCGTCTGCTCTGATCTCATTGGCGACGGTGAATCTGTGAATCAGCTACAGCTGTTCGTCTGATGAAATATTGAAGACGTGATCTTCTGCTCTTCACAGCCAATCAGAGTGAAATCCCATCCTAGCAGCACACGAAGCCATAATTACCCAAGAGGCAAAGAGGCCTTGTGAGTCCAAACACTCACGTGAACAGTCACAGACTCAATCAAAAATACAGTCTGCTCTCCAGACAGGCATTTTCCTCCGACACAGACTGACACGCTGTCACACAGAGATTGCTTCTTGATAACATTATTCTTCCTTTTTCACGCAGACCTGCCCACACTAACATGATTATATCAAAAAGCTGTGGCAGTTGAGCCAAGGTGTCAGATGCAGCTTGTCAAAAATGAATTCCTAAAAAATTTTTTTTAAAACAACAGTGAACACTGGCCTTATTTCAACTCCAAATATATTACATTATTGTCATATCAAAACCCTCTTTTAAAGTTCACATGCTTCTAAGAAAGTATACAGAGAGAGGTTGTGTGATATGGTCATTTTTTTTATTTCAAGAAAGATTTTCCTCATTGTTTTTTTAAGGTGTGTGGTGCAGTTCTGAGAAACTCATCTGCCAGTCAGTAGTTTAAATGTCCCTGCTCTCTGTGCTGGTAAAACATGATGTGAACTACAAACGTTGAGTTTGTTAACTAAAGCCCTTTAACAAGTTACTATAACTTATTTTTCAGTTTGTCATACAGGTTTAATTGTTTTAAGACTCTCTATTTTGAGTTACCATTTAGGTCAATCACAAACCTTAAACAAATGTCTGTGCACAACTTAGCATTCATGTAGCAGGTATGTTTTCAGTCAGCGTTTGTCAGAGTTTGGAACCATGCCCCCTGCTGTTTGGTTAGACTACTGTAAGTGCTACCTGGCTAAGCACAGCCCGCAGCAAGCTGATTGTGAAGGTAGAACACAGGGCGTCCAGTCAGGTGTGTGACAGGTCGTCAGGAAGGACTCGAATGCAGGAGCCAATGTGTTGGAAGAAAAAAAGAGCTTTTGTAGAATTTCAGACACAGACTACAGATGGAGCCAATGTGTTGGAAGAAAAAAAGAACTTTTGTAGAATTCCAGACACAGGTGAAGGTACAAAACTGCAGGGGTAATAATAAAATACTGGCCGGTTCACTGTAGGAGCAGAGAAGAGGAAGGTGAGGTAAAAAAAAAGCTTACAGGTAGGGAGACACAGGAGAGGATGGGTGAGGGAATGGGAGCAGCAACTGGGGTCAATGTTTAAAAAAACAGACAAACGTAGGATATGGCTTAGTACCTTTGTGGTTTACTTTCCAAATAATAACATTTTTGCTGATCATTGAATGTCTCTGATCATTTTCTGTTTTGGCTGCAGAAAGAAAAACTCCATTTGTACCATCATCTGTTTACACACAGTTGTTAAGTCTCCATCAGAAGTACATATTCTCTGTCAGGATATAAATTAAAATGGGATATCTTTTAATTTAACCCATGTTGTGTGAAGTAAAGATTTCACAGAGCATGAAGAAGAAATTCAGCTGTGAGTTCCAGGTTATTGTAAAAATAGCTCTTTCCAAAGGCCGGATTATTAAATCAAACTTCAGCCAAGTGTCCTGCGGGTGAGAACACAGGGTGAGAGATAAGAAAATAAAAACAAACAAGAGTACACATCCCCTGAGGGGACATCATTGAGAAGAAAATAAAAAAAAGTTTCAAGTGAGCACGAGTCCCTAATGTGTGAGGGCGGGAAACAGCTGGAACGTCGATAGAAGAGAAGTCCGCTCTGATGGAGGGCGTGAGGAAAAAGACGTGTTTGAACTGGAGAAAGTGCCTCCATTCTGCCATTCTAAAGCTCAAAGTGTGGAGGAAAGTGGAAATAATCTGATAAAAATAAAAGAATGGACAGAGAAATAATAAAAACTGATTTCAGAGACTCGTGGACCACGGTTTTGTTTTTCTGTGTCGTCCTTGTCCCCAGGTTGTGGACTTGAGTTCCTGCTGGTCCTCTTCGGTCTAAAGTTCTCCTGGTCCTGTCCTCGTCACTGCATCTGCTACACCACGCCCAGCACCGTCTCCTGCCAAGCCCACAACTTCCTGTCCGTTCCTGAAGGCATTCCCCTGGACAGTGAACGCATCTTCTTGCAGAACAACAAGATTCAGCGCCTGCTTCAGGGTCACTTCAGCTCCAACACAGTCACACTCTGGATCTACTCCAACAACATCACCTACATCGAGTCCTCCACCTTCCACGGCTTCAGGCTGCTGGAGGAACTGGATCTAGGAGACAACCGCCACCTGCGTTCTTTGGCCGAAGACACGTTCCAAGGCTTGGTCCGGCTCAATGCCCTGCACCTGTATCGATGTGGACTCACTTCACTCCCGAACAACATCTTCCAGGGCCTCAGAAACCTGCAGTACCTCTACCTACAGGTAGAGTATGAATACAACTGATAATTCAATAAACAAATCAGTCTAGAAAATGCTACCTACAGGTAGAGTATGAATACAACTTGTTTGATAATTCAATAAACAAATCAGTCAGGGCTGGATGTGACATCGTTTCAAAAACTGCAGTTTTGGAAACACTTTTCACGTCAGTGCCAGATTGCAAGTTTATAACAGATTTACCCCCATTGATCTCACAACCTTATTAGTGTAAAAGTCTTTTTCTGATGAGTGAGAGAATAAACACCATCACAGCTACATATATGCAAAGTATCACCCAGGTTGGTACATGGGTGATACTGTGGAATTTGGCTGATCAGGCACAATTTGTCTTCACGAAGTAGATATTAACGAGACAGATCAGGGGTGAAGGACCACCACGTCTTCGTATGTAACTCCACAATCTCTCTGTCCTCTCAGGATAACCATCTGAAGGTTCTGCCAGACAACATCTTCGTGGACCTTCACAACCTCAGTCACCTGTTTCTGCACGGCAACCGTCTGTGGAGTTTGAACCAGAACACTTTCAGAGGCCCTCGGGCCTTAGATCGACTGCTTCTGCACCAGAATCAGATTGAGTGGGTGGATCACTCGGCCTTCCAAGACCTGAAACATCTCTCCACCCTTTACCTCTTCAACAACTCCCTACTGCAGCTTTCTAGACAATGTCTGGACATGTTGCCCAGCTTGGAATACCTTCGCCTAAACAACAACCCGTGGGTGTGTGACTGCAGGGCGCTGTCTCTGTGGCTGTGGCTGAAGCAGTTCCGAGGATCCACGTCCACCGTAGGTTGTCAATCCCCCCCAGAAATGATTGGCAAAGACCTGAAAGACCTTCGCAGGGAGGAGTTTCCCAACTGTTCTCTGACTGTCTCCAACTCCAGGGGGCAGACTAACAACGTTTCTGGCACAGTTAACCAATCCACCACCAACCTCGTGCACCGCTTAAAACCTGGCCGCTCTCGAAACTGCACAAAGCCACGGAAGAAAGTGAGAGACGAAAATGAGGTCGTAATAGAGAAGGAGGAATCAGCTTCAGACTTTACAGACGGTGGGAAACATGACCATACGTCCTCAAACGGCACCAGGAGGAAGTGCGTTCCCTGGACAACTGTTCGTCCCCCCAGTGGGGTTCAGCAAGCCAGCAATGAGGGGACGTCCACCCTGTCCTTACCCCTACACGGCTGCACCGTCCTCGTAGCCTTGATATCAACACAGTTGGACCTCAGTCTTCTCTGAAGGCTGAAGGAGTTCACTGACAGAACAATGAACTGGACCCTCAGAGGTCACGACCCTGGTTTGTCCAGGACTTTGTGTCTTCTCTGTTTTGTGTGTGTGTGTGTGTGTGTGTGAGAGAGACTCATGTGTTAATGTTGTGTAGGAAAGTGTCCCTGTTCAAACAGATACACGAAATACTCACAGACCAAAACCTGACGACAACAAACCGTTAGCACAGGCTCTGAAAGACGTCGTTCATCAAGGTTATGGTTTCTTCATTTTAAAACTAAGTCTGCTTGAGTTTCTGGAGACATTTGACCTTTTATTTAAAAAGATTTATCACATCTCACAGAGTAATGATTTGTTTCAAAGCATTGACTTTAATCTAACTTAAGTTGTGAGTTCAAGTCCCAGGAAAAGAATGACTCCAGGTTGAGTTTCCAGATATTCCGTGTTTGTGTAGAGTTCTTGGATGTACACAGGCTAAGATTCCACTGCCACTGAGAACACGGAGAAAGATTTTATTCTTCTGTTTCCTAAGTTCATACAGAGACATGTTTAAGCTCCAATCAGAGGCTGCCTTGGCTGAACATCGATGCTAACTTGACTGTTCCTCCCAACTTTTCCTGATTTTTTTTCTGCTGTAACTTTCTGTCGGACAGTTATTTTTAAAGACAATAAAAAGACTATTTCTGATGCTAATGACTGAAGTCTACACAGAGAAAACTAACAATCCTTAACAACTTATTCTCCTGCACCAGTTCCAGAAAGCACATGCTAATGCACCGCGAACAGTGTTAGCTTCTGGCCAGGGGAGCCACAATGTAAACCCCCGAGGGAATGCTACAAAATATGTAAAGAAACATTAACTTTTAGAACGCATTTTCTTACTTTTATTCAATGATACTCTTTACGTTTGTTTAGCATAAGAAAATGACAAACAAACATCGCTACAAAATATGTAAAGAAACATTAACTTTTAGAACGCATTTTCTTACTTTTATTCAATGATACTCTTTACGTTTGTTTAGCATAAGAAAATGACAAACAAACATCTGCTAGCTAGCTACGTGCTAGCTTGAGGAGCAAAGCAGCTTGATCGTCACATCTGCACAGATATACAACGTCGCAATATAATAAAATAAATCCACTTATTATTTTTGCTTTTTTTCCTCATCTACCATCCAATTTTCTCTACTACTACGACTCCTCTAGCAAACTACTGTACTAAAGTACTAAAAAAAAAATATTTAATTTTGGTCACAAAAACAACCACCTTGTGCTGCTATTTAAGTCTGTTTTTCTCTTTGTTCTTTAATGTGAGAAGGTGAGTAGTTCATGTTTTGCGAGAACAGATTGTCTTACATTAAGACACCTATAAATAATAATTTACCCTAAACTGACAAACAAGGTTTTATCAGGTTCAGGACGACACGGTGTCAACATAAATGAACCAAATGTAATATAATCTGAAGCGACTCATTCATGTTCTGTGTCAGTTGTTTAAGTGTCTCATCTCTTATGACTTTTCCATCAAACTAATAGTGAGTGAGTGTTGATTATTGGTACGTCTGGACGTGATATTTGACCTCAGTACAACGTGTATTCAAGCCATGAAAAGTACAAGGAGTTTGGTACAAAGCTGCACGTTCTCAACCTTGCGTTTGTACTTTTACTACGTTTGTATACATCCACATTTTCCACTCTTTTTTCCCTGTGATGTAGATCTGTTGTTAACACAGCAATTTCTTCAGTGTGGCATCATTTAAAAAATAACCTAAATATATATAACAAAACGGGATATATTAATTTTAGAAAAATTAACAATTAAAATAAAAACATCATTACAATAGACAAGACCACCAGCTTTAATATAAAGTTAAAAATAAATAAAACTTTAAGCTAAAACAGAACACATCACATTTTTAACCAAACTAGAATGAAAGCTGGTTATTATTTAAGCTTTGCAACAGATTTTCAACTTTTCCTAAAACTGAAAGAACATTTTCAAACAGTCATTTTTAGTCCTCCTGCGGTTCTGACATGGTGCCAACGAAACTATTTCCTGGAAAACAACAAAGCAGGAAATCTTTGACAGAAACACAGCTGTGTTTCAACATAAAATTAAATTTGTCATTTTCATTTTAAAGGTTTTTTCTTTTGTCTTAATCAGTTCTGACTCCACCATGTACTACGACCTGTTTATGTTATCTTCATTTGATTGGAAATTCTATTAAAGCACAAACTGGTTGTTGCCTGTGTTTGGTCAGAGATTTTAGTGAGTCTGTTTTTGTGTGAAATTGTAGTTTTAATTTAACCAGGACACAACAGGAGGCTCAGCTGTGGGAGGATTTCATCAAATGTCCCAATAGAATCCTCCTAATCTTAATAAACAAACTGAAGAAGAACAGTTATAGGACAGAATATAGAGTATAAATATTTCAGGAAATCACTTTGTGAAAAAATAAGAGACAGAATGAAAGAATCAAATGACTGAGTTTTTAATCCAACACGAAGACAGTGAGGATGCAACACGACTAATGAACACCTGTTTGTGTCAACTGTTGGTTTTGTCAGTGATTTTCATCATCTGCTGTAAAGCCGTCATTGATGACAGGATTTTTCTGCTCTGCCTCCTGATGTCAGCAGTGTCTTTATTTTTGTATTGCAGGTGATTCTTCTTCTTTCCCATAATTTAATGTTCATCTGCCATGAGGAATATGTTGCACTGTACTGTACTGAATTAAATTCTATATCTTTTTACAGAAACAGCCTCACTGTGTGATTTTTTTTAATGCAGCGTTTTTAAATTTGCAATTGAATAGAAAAGTTCAGTCCACCTTAACAAGCCAATCAGGAGGCTACTATTAAAACCAACTGTATGAGAAGCCTCAGAATGACGCCCCCTGCCTGAACAGAGTAGTATGAGAGTTCACACTGCTCCATGTCACTGCTGAGAAGTGTGCATACACACACACACACACCTGAGTGGTCAATTACAGAACCTAGATTTGGCCTCAAAGCCATCATTTATGTTTTAATCCCTCAGTGTTGCTTTGTTAGAGGCTTGGTTTCAACACTGCACATGAGAAGCTGTGTCCGCTCACAAACATCCAGCCCTGGAAAACCACTTCCCATGCAGCCCCTTGAGGAACCAGAAACCAGGAGAAGAGGGTCAAACACAAAACAGGAGCGTATTTTGACGACCTTATAAAAGAAAATTCATAAAATGCAAATTTGTCACTGATACGAGCCTCAACTTTATTGGCTTTTCTAAGGGGTCATAAATGAAATCACATAGAAATCACACAAAAGCCCTGCGCCACTAAATATGCCAGACGCAGGGATCTAGTTTACTTTGAAAATTCTTAGTTATCTGTACAAAACAAAATAAACCAAAACAAAACATAGTGCTGGATGGGGCGTTTTTACTGAGCAGCCAGTTTTCTTATGTTCATAATCAGCCTCTTGCTGTACTCTTTGTGGTCCACAGGCTTCACCTCCATTACTGTTGCCTTGATTTTGGATTCGTCCTGGTGAAGAAAACACAGAACACAGGCCGTCAAAAACAGTTTGTGATAAGAAGGTTAAAGGCCGTTGTTTACCATGTTTTAGATATTTATCTGTCTGATATTGGTCAAAATTTCAGGATCAAATGTAGAAAGAAAGAAATCAAATAGCCATCCAATCGATTATTTTACAATAATCTATTCTGGTCGACCTCCAGCTCTTTTTTTTATCGTGTGTAAAACATTAAAAACTTTGGTTTTGTGCTGTGGAAAAGCAGTGTGATTCTCTGTTACTGCAACACAGATGTATTTTTCTCCCCTGTTTTTGGTTTGACTTACATTATAGGTTTCTAGCTTCACTCTGCTGCGAAAGATAAAGGTGCTGAAGTTTGCCATTTGAAAGATGTCGTCATAGGCTGCTTCATTCTGAAAATCTGTCTGATAAATAAATTGAAAAAAAACAAAAAAACAAAAAAAAAAAAACCTCACAAGTATGGAGTAGACATAATGCAGCAAAAACAGAGGAAAAATAAATGGAAACAAATTTGTCAAAGAATTGTTTTTTTTTAGCGGAGCCTCACCGAGTCTTTGAGCTGTCCAAGATAAGCTGCGTTCTGACCAAGTATAGCCTCTGCAGTTTCCTGAAAACAGGTCATCCACTGACTGTCACCATGATCTGCCACGTTGACCTGACCAAGGAGAAAACATGAGCACCAGAAACAAGGTTTCAAACCAACTAATGAACACGTGTGTATTTAAACAGCAGGTACAGGGATAAGGCGCACAATTAATGACAAAAGTTGATGGTTTACCAATATATTAAACATTTAATGTAGAATGGAGTGGTTAACTATCAAGCCTAATTTAGGAAATGTCAGCAGATCAGTGGAATCTCTAAGAAGCAGCTCCGTCAGGGCGCTGCAGTCTTTGTTCCAGCTCCTGTACTTTTCAAAAACAGTCGATTTTTCAGTTTATAAACTTTAATCAAAGTTGAGTCAGGAACACGTCCAAAATCACTGCTGCTTCAGTACTACTGCGTATGCTTACGCTGATTTAAGATGAAACCCTGAACATAACCTGGTCAGTTACCATGGCGATCTAGCCACCTTGGTAGTGCAGGAAAGCAAGGCTTTAAACTCAACATACCTTGTTAAGTCACTGGATTTGCTCCGGTCTGTTTTTAATAAAGAACATCATATCCAACTGAAAGTTACTTACAGACAAAATGAGGCGGTACTTGAAGTTGGGGAAGTCTTTGTCGCATTTCTCACATCGGTACATGCCGTTCTGTTGGTCCACCACTTTTTTGTTGCAATCTTGACTTGGACAGGCCTGGTACAGACAGTTCTCTTTTCGCAGGTACACGATGGTAGCTAGGCAGGTGAAATAGTCCGCCTTAAAAAAAAAACAAAAACATAATTGTAAAAAGAAATTTCTGTGAAGACAGAATCTGTGTATTTGAGGGTGTGTCTCAAAAATCAGCTTTCACAAAAATATTCATTAACCCAATTTATATCCCAATGAAACCTAAATAAACTTTTCACGTAGTCTGGATCGTTTAATGTTTAACCTGATGAACCGAAAGAAATGGAGCCAACAAGTATGTGGAAAAAGTCGATCAAAGTCTGGTACCTTCTCTCCATGTCCCAGATGCTCAGTTTTGATGTCAGAGAGCATTTTCCAGTTTATGTATCCACCACCACCAGCACCTCTGACCTCAGTCAAAGAATGAGCCTCCATAGCATGTCCTTCTTTGTCATAGCTTAGTAGAAAAAAATAATAATAATAATGAAGAATTTTCTTGGAAGACTTTAAAATATTTTTTAATATAGCTACCATCCCACCCACCAACGTAAATCCAGCTCAGATTAATTCAAGGTCAAAGATTTGAAACAGGATTAATAGATTGATATTTTTAGTATTCTATATATCTTTACCAGCTTCTGAGCTTGTAGGCCTCAGGAATGTCTGGGTTGACCACCAAGGTACTGCTGAAGGACGCAGAGAGGGAGCGCCCTCCAAAGTCGGAGAGCTTCGCTGCCTTGATGGCCAAAACAGGCTGACCAGTGCCGTCAAACTGCTCCGCCTGTGAACAACAGGTGTTATTAAATGAACCGATACTCCCTTTATACTTTCTTTTTGAACAGTAAGCTCATTCTCAACACCATTAGCTGTACTTGGTGGCTGTGGGTCGTTTTATAAATGATTCGTTTTATTTTGTTGGTGAGACTGAAACACTTAAACTATAAACTCTGGCCAAAACAAAGTAAAACAAAAAAAAACAACTTACTTCCTCGCCCCATAATGTGACGTTCACCACCTTCCCTGACATGTCCATCAGAGCGAGGGTCCTCTTGGACACCTCTCTGTTTGTTTTGGTCGTCAGGCGGGTCACCTCATCCACACTCTTGCAAACTCCAATAACATCTGCAAAAAGGAGATGCATCTATGGGTTATTTCCTGGCTCCATGCTGCATTCTAATGAGAAAATATAACAATAATAACAACAATAAAAGTAATAATAAAAAAAATTAAATATTGATTTTTCTCTGATAAAATGAAGAGACATTGAGCAGAGATGAAATGGAGAAACTGAGAGAAACTAAGAGCTTGAACAGAATCTTCCCAGTGGTCGTAGTCATTTCTGAGAGATTCCACTCATGAAGGTCAGGTGCATTGTGGGCCTTACCAACAGTGGCGTCTTTCTCTCTGTTCTCCAAGTCGCCGATTGTAACAAAGTCGTATTGCATCATGGGAACGTCACAGTTGTCTTCACATGGAATGATGGTGGATTCTCCATTCAGCGTCATCTCATAGTCGTTCTTCACAGACGTGTACTGTTTGTTAGCGATCTTCAGTGAGGCCTTTGAGATGTAGTACACCTGGAAAAGTACACAAACATTAATCATAATATTGGAATTTATTAATCGTCCCACAGAGGGGAACTTTACACTATGAGTCTTTGCAACGGACACAAGCTGCCACAGGAGGCGCTATCAGAAATATGTGGTTCCTCTGGGATCAAACCCTGGACCATGAACTCTGCTTTCATGGCAGGCATGTTAACGACTACACAGCAAATATTAATAAAAATATTTAAGACACAATTAAATCACCTGACCATGACTACAAAGACCACCAAAGACCACAACCACAGGAACATGATCTCACCTTGCTGACCTCCACGAGGGTGTAGAACTTATCCACCTCCTGGTTGAAGCCAGTCACGCGGATCTCTCCCTGTCACCAGACAAAAGCAGTCACAGGAAGTGTAAATAAATAAATAACTAGAGTCTGGCTACGGCACACGGTTTCCAGGCGTTAAAAACATGAGTAAATAAAATCTGTGCCTTGTCTTACACTTTCGTCCACCAACTCCATAGAGAAGAGTTTCCCGTCTCCACGGGAGTTGCTCCATGTGCGGATACTGCTCTTGTTAGTGACACGTGCGCGGACGGTCCACCTGTTGGACAACAGAACCAGTCAATCCACTGACCTTTATTCACCATCACTCCTTTGATCTGTGTTTGTACTGATGCTCTACTGTACTACAGTATATACTGTCACCCTGTTTATTGACGGGCCTCTACTCACCAACAATGATGACAGAGGATTAAGTGGACATTCAAACCACTTCAATATTGTTTTAAAAATCTTTTTCTTCATCAAATCTTTACACAACTGCAGGACCGTGGTACTTTTTACTTAATCTTTAAACCTGGATTCTGACATTTTAGGATCTTGAAGAACTTCAGTGACTCCTATCATCACGACACTGAATACTCACTTGGACTGATAAGGGTTGAGGCTGGCTATGGGCGCCACCTTGGACCCAACCCCGGGTGTTGAACACACAGAAGACGGAGCATTTTTTCGAAATTCTTTGTTGAAGCCTCCTTTGTTCACCACTGAAAATGAGAAGAATTGAATGAAACCCAGAAGAGCAGAGCGAAAGTAGGATTCAGTAATTACTTTCTTTGAAAAAAAGAGACAATTTTGTCACTATTCACAGATATTAGGACTACTAGCAACAATCTCCCATTATGCTTCGTTCTCACCAAGAATAGTAAAGGGGAGAGAGGAAACTAATAGAAGAGCGTAGAAAAAGGGAAAAGGAGATGAACTACAGCTACAGCTGTAGAAGGAAAAGATAAGGGGGAAGTGGAAGAAATGCACAGATAAATCATAAATCAACCAAGTACCAAATAATGAGAGGCTACATGCCAAAAATTTTTTTTTTCAAAATAAGAGAAATACAAAAAATGTACTAAGAAAAAAACTGCATGATATGATGTCTCTATACAGAAACACAGAGGCTGGGCAGCTGCAAATAACAAGATATTTAATATCAAGAAAACCACCAACACAAAGACAGATCCCAGGGTTAGGTTACGGTTAGGTTGCTTCCATAATTCTAACCTTTCAGATTAGGGGGAACCAACAATCAGTCATGGTGTGTCCTAATTTACATCAAGTTGAAAGATGAAGATAAACTTCCTCTCACCTTCATTTCGGTTCTGTGGCTGAAGCGGAGTCCGACTCTCTGGCACTGGGGCCGACAGGGGAGCAGACTGTGCTGGACCTCGACTCTGACCTACAACAATGACTGGAAAATTAGCTCAGACCCTGCAGAGCCATTACCATAACAGAACGTTTGACTGACGGCTGTGTCATATTTTAACACTTACTGCAATTGAAAACAACAGCTGCTGACCAGTTTGATTTAGCTTATTTAGTACTGAACACCTGTACTGTGGGATGTCTGGGGCTGTTTAATAAAGAGCCAGGCTTTAGCTAACTGGCTACTATCTTGTTACTGTATGTTTAACTTCCTGCTATGTTGGCAACCCAGAGCTACTGAGGGGCAGAGACTTCAAAGACCACTGAGAATCTAAGTAGTAGGGCGTAATATTTTGATATTCAACCTGACAGCACCAGTTGTGTGGTACCCATTTGTTTTAGTCCAGACAATATCACAACACTAAAGTCAAAGATTTTACCAACAACTTTTTACAACTTTCCTTTATCAAATCCTAAGGAGGGAATGCAGTTGGTTTGGGAACATGCAGACGAGGAGGTGATGAGAAAATATATTATATGAAATGGATGTGACAAAGACGTTTCTAGGGGTCGGGGGTCGACAGTGCATAAATGTGGATTATTACATCCTGGGTGGAAGATTGTTAAGTGTTTCCAAGGAAGTTAATTATAGTGAAAATCTAGAAAAATAAACAAGTGACAAGTGGACAAAACTTTAGGGAAGAATCGTGCAACAAGATCCTTGGAAATATTAAGGAACTACTGAAATGACTCTTCCTGGTTTGTACCGTATTCTCCAGAATAAAAATCAAACTTTTTTCATTCTTTGGCTGGGTTTGGGACTTGTGTACCAGTATCTGCTACTCCAGTACCACTGAAAATTTACAATTTACTTTTTTTTGGCCAGTGCGACTAATACTCTGGAGCAATTTATAGTCCAGAAAATACAGTAGTTTGAAATATCTGATCTTCTCAAATGATATTTAAAATGTCCCATTTTATTCTAACTAGCAGCCAATTTACAGAACTTTAAAGGTATGTCATTGTTTATAAAAAACTGTCAAAAAAAACACAAATACTACCTTGATACAGCTGCTTACCACAATTCACATAACTAATGCAACATTTAAATTGATTTACACTATAACATTTTTAAAACTAAATATATATATACACACTGAAGCAAGACTGATGAACAATTAAGGTAGAAACACATTTGAAGGCCTCACCTTCAGAGTAAGGAACTGGGTCACCAAGCTTCCCACCAACGTCTTCAGCAGGTTTGACCACATTTATTTCCAAAATGATGACCACACGCCTGTAATGAGTTATCTTCATTAACAGTGGAGATCAACTGCTGCAGCTTTTGAACATGATACCACAAGGCCTTCTTATTTGATCTGGATTATATACACAATCAATCTACTGCCACACCCACCGTCCGTCCTTCAGTGTATTGGTCACGTGTCTCTTCAGAACACACAAACAGTTAGGAACCAGGATGTTGTCCTCAGCCATTTGGTTCAGCTGTGTGGAGAGCATGAAGGCTGCACAAAGAAAATAAGTTCAGGACTATTATTCATACTCCATTGCTAAAAGTACTCCACTGTGAAAAGATACAGGAGCGACTTAACAAAGTAAACTTACAGGACAGAGTGTGCTTCCCATCACTCATCATTACACGGAAACGAGCGGGCCCACTGCCACTGTCAATCCTGCGGATATTCTAAACAGTAACATGATTGTTTGTCTCAGTAAAGGAGCCGTATACAGCAGTTTGTTTAGAATATTTAGAAACCCATTTTCAATAAAAACGTATTTAAAAATTATTATTATTAACTGTACAAGCAACCGTTTTGGAAAAGAACAAGACGAGTAACGTTCTAAAACAGCACAAGGTGGCGCTTAAGAACACACAGTAAAGAATAAACAGGAGACAAGGAGGAAAAAGTTGTTGTAATGAGAAAGAGGAAGAGTTGCTGCAATATTTTCTGTTGGATCCAGGATAAAAGCGATCTGCCTCATGTGTGTGTGTTCAAAGTTATTCAACAAAACATGCAGATCATTCTGAGAGCTATAAGGAAGATGACCCTTTGAGTAGCTGAAAGATGACTTCTGCTTGGACAAGAACTTGTTTAGATATTACCAGTAATATTTTATGCTTTATTGTCATTATTAGAAATAAACGAAAAACACAATTCCATAGCAACTTTTCATTTTTATTTACATTTCATCACGCATCTAAACTGCACTAAACTGTCACTAAGAAATATCACAAGATAATGTGGGTATCTAAATAGTAAATTCATTGTTTATTAAAAAAAACTCAACTCACCACCAGCTGGAGAACAGGATCACTAAAAGGGTTCCCAGACGCCAGAGCCTGTGTAGACCGAGACAGTGTCATAGTTTGCCCTTACTAAACATCGCCACAAAATATACAGCTAACATTTAATTTCAAGACATTCGTTGGACTCAGCTTATGTTGACAACTGTGGGCTAGTTCATTTCAACATTTAGTCCATACAGGAATCGAGGAGGTAAAACACAATTCAGCCAATTGTGGCAAGCCACAAGACAGCCCAAAATATTTCAAACATTTTAACTTGTGCCATATTTGCATTTTTAAAACACATTTTGAAGGCGTGTGTCGTTCTTCTTACCTCTATGGCTCCCTCTGACAGCTTCGTCATGTTTCTAGAGAATATATGTTACCGACAAGGCAAAGATTCTTCTTGTGCATTCACTGCTGTCTAGCTAAACAACTGATTTCTGTGGCGCCAACACATATAAAAAGCGCTCCAAATCCATTCAACTTCAACTTCCGCTTCCGGGTAACATCTTTAAAGGCGGTCTCCTGCGTCAAACTGCTGTCTTACATCTTTTTTTTCTTTCTTATTGAACAAATTACATTGGCAGTGTGGCATAAATGTTCGCAGTGGTTTTTAGAAAGCACAGGTCAATATAAAAGATGGTAAAATAGTACATTTGTAGAACTGAAAGTACTGAGAGGGCCTACAATAAAAGAAAATATTATCAATAATCGTATGTACTAAGACATAACGCATGTACAGGAAATGCATAATACTATTCACGGAACTATAAAAATATTAATTAATTAATAAAAATCATCATTGTGAAACAAAAATACACTTCCTGGTGAGTTTCTTCTGTTTTCCTACCAAAATAAAAGCACCAGAATTACACACACGACCCGTCAGAACTTTCATATTAAATGTTCAATTGAGATTGAGTAATATGATAAAGCCATTCTGTCAACACATTGTTTGACTTTCGTCCAGGGTGATGTACCTACTGTACTCGGGGTTCATTTGTTTTATGTATCGCATAACACATGTTAAATTCAGAGGTAGAGGTATTTGTAAACACTGCAAAGGTTTTTAAATGTTCGTTTTTTTATGATTAGGAAATATTGCTATTTAAAAAATTCATAATCCAACAACGGCTTCCTTGATTATATCCTAGAATAATACATTCAGCATACTTTCAATAGAAAATGTGTATGTGTTACTATAGTTTACCATGAAACATGACACACCAAGTGACCAAGATCATGAAATTTATTTTTTTTTAAATCAGATGGCACATTTCAGTGGTCAAAAAAAAGCACAATAATACTGAAACACATAATGTAATGAGCTTGGCTGAGGCTTTATCTAATGACCTAAGAACTCAAATATTTTATAATAATACTTAAGTTTTATAGCCATACCAAGTTCATGTTTGGGCTGTCAAACAAAAAATGATTATAGTATTATTGACAATTTAACACTGACTCTGATCCAGCTTATTGACATTAAACATATGTCTTGGTCTCCTTGGACAAACAGGCCAGATAATGAGTCCTTCACTTGGGCAGGCCTCCAGATGAGGAGTCATAACTCTTATCCACTGGGTACGCAACTTTATCTCGGGTAACTTGTTCTCTTTTCAGCACCGGTGCTCCAGGACTGGGGTTGTTGATGACCCCCATGAAAATCGGAACCATTGTGTTATCGTCCACCAGGGCAAAGAAGAAGGGACGAGTGAGGTGGAATATGGGGTTAGATGCACGTGAGATGACTACGCTGGTAGCAGCAGCGGCCTCAGCACCTTCCTCATTAATCTCCAGGCTTGACTTGTGTTTGATGCTGGAGACCACCAGGGGGCCATCTGCCAAGTTTGCCAAGTTTGGAGCAGAAAACAGTTCTCCCAAGCCTGACAGAAAAAAGAGAAACAGCTCAAATGCAAAGCACAAGAACAATTAGAGAACAATTAATCATGACCATATCAAGTTTGGAATTGCGAAACAGCAAAAATCAAATGTCATATTTGGTAGCATGAACTAAGTTCAAACCAGGGTTGGGTTATATTCGGTATTGGGGATTATGATTTGGCTAAAAGCTCACAAAATGCTACGTTTTTGGCGGATTAAACACGTTTTGTAAATTTTGGTCATTTTTAGTGACTAACAGGAATCAATCATTTTAATATCCATTGGTCATTTTTAGTGACTAACAGGAATGAATCATTTTATTATTTCTATACATTTTTTATCCAATGCAGTTTAATTTACAGCAATCCAATACAATTTTCGTCCAGCAGTCCTATCTATGACCAAAAACAATATAACAATATATATATGTTAAACTAAAGGACAATGAAATAATTTTTTTTTTATGTTAAACTAAAGGACAATGAAATAAATTAAAAAAAAAACAAGAAAAGAAATATGTATTAGTTTTTCTGTTACAGCAGTATACAAAATATGAATCATGATTAATTGTGATAACTCATGACCAGGATTAAATGTGATTAATCCATTACTACCCTGTGATTAATCTGATTCAAGTTTTAGTCCGTTGACAGCCCTTTATTTTACTAAACATAAATTGAAACGAGGTAAACAAATAAAATGTTTAAAATGTCTTACCCATTTTGGTCAAAACATCCTGTAAATCCTGAGTGTAGTCCAATGTGAATTTGGGAACTTTAACCTGAACGGCCCTCTCTTTGGGCAGACGCTGGTAAAGGTCAGAGATATTGATTTTTGTATACATATTGTACACATCTACATGGCTGTAGAGCGGGAGTGCCACCAACAGGCTCATGGACTTCCGAAATGGAAATCTCGCCACCTAAAGAAAAGATCTATTAATGTATTTGTTCTTCTGCAAAATGGAGGCAGGTGAAGATAACAGAACAAGAGGATGAAAGGGTAAAGCTGCTGATAGTTGGTAACAAAACTTCAATATTTTACTATATTAGCCAGGGACAACACTGCAAATGCACAATGAATAAAGTTATGTCCACATTAGAACTTTAGATTTGACAACAATGATGGTATATGTACAAATAACCAAATGCACATGGATACACTGTATTTAAAGTGAAGGAGCTGTGATGATGCAAACCACTTCATCCCTGACTTCACCTCCTGTTGCCTCTTGTACATGGTACCAGACGTATTATGTTTAAAAATCATAGCCTACCCAAAGATTTTTTTAAGAAACCTTTTGTTTTTACCTGAGCCTCGAGGTCATTGTGTATATATAAACTGAGGGGATGTTTGGCGTCTTCCATCACTTCAACGTCCACCATGTGGTGGTCATTGAGGTAGAAGACACCTCTGGATGTGAAACGTGGGTCAAATCGTGCTTTCCACACACCTGAGGAACAAAATGGCAGGTTATTAAAAATGACATTAGAACAAAGTGAATGAAGGGTAGATAGAATGTTTTAGTTTTAGTAAAGTGATGTTGGGGGAGGGTTAAAATATTTTTGGTACTGACTTTCCAACAATCTCAAACTCTGGACCGTGGGCATTAAACACACACATGTGGCCCGCACCCCGATATATCAAAACTCATAAGCATTTGACACGGTTGACAGTAGAAGTTAACACACTCTGCTAACTTTTCAGACTGTTAATATTCAGGATTGTGGGGAGAACTGGTGCCTATCACCTTTGAAGTGGACAGCATTGATGAGCAGAATGAGTAGGTTTGGTGGTAAACTAGGTAAGAAGTTGGTCATCTGTCCCTGTGTGGCCTTCTCCACCCAACTGTTAATCTGTTCCAGACTCTCCAGCACTTCAGCCTCTGAGCTGTAGAGACGCAGGGACTCATTCACAAAGTCTTGTTTTGGTTCAAAACCTGAAACGCAAATTAACAGAAGCAGAAGTTTTTTTAAAAAAAGAGTAAAATTGAAAAGAAGAGATAACATACAAAATATAAAGAAGTCACTAATCAGCCAAAGGCAATAGATAAAAACTGTACAACTGTAGCCAAAGGTAACAGTAGTAGTTAGTTTTGTTTGTTTTGTTTAGTAGTCTGTTTATTTTAGCAATGTTTTTTCAAATTTCATCATACATTCTTTGATCAATGTTGTCAAAGTGGTAAAAGTGTGGTGTTTTTTCTATATGATTAAGCTACTCTTAAGTTACTAATAACTAAAAGAGTCAAGAGTCAGCAAACAAACAATAATATACATGTATACATTAAAGTAGCCTACAAAGAGCTTAAAAGTAACCAAAAATACTGACTGGTTCAAGTTGCAAGAATACTTCAAAACTAAAGAGTGAATTTTATAAAACAATGAGACAAATTTAATTGTACTTAAAACAGTTCAAAGTTTCAGTCAAGATGCAGAGCTCTCACCTTGACGCAAGAAGATTCTGGTGGCAATCTTCAGCTTGTTCTTCCGGAGGCGATTCAGGATGTGACGCAGAGCGTGGTGGTAGCAGGGCAGTGTGTTATTATGAAGGCGATTCATCAGTAGCTCATCTGTCTCATTCACTGCACCTACACATAAGACAGACAGATAAAACTAACTGACTGAAAGATTACTGACTCACTGGTCATTACATGCTGCGGAGCAACTTCAGTAGGATGTGGTCGGGTCACACACCTAAAGCCAACTGGGAGAGAGCCAGTGAAATGCTCAGAGGCGAGATGATGATGTTGGGTTTGTCAGGTGTCCTCTCTAGGTTCTGCAGAAGTTCTAGGCCCAGTTTCTGAATGGCTGCAGCAATGGCCTGTCTGGACTCAAGGTTTCGGCCGATGGCCATGCAACCTTCTTCTGGTTCTTCCTCTGAAGACCCACCGGTGGGACTAGCCTCAGTGGGGGGTGCTGTAGTTTCATTTTTTGTTTCCTGAGGGGTCCAAATATTTACAACTTTTAGGAATCAGAGTAAAATGGCAAAAAAAAGAAAAAGAAAAGAATACCGTTTAGGATCTACACCGAAAATGTTTGTGCTTTTATTGCTTTTGAAAGAGCGTTCGGTGTACATAAGATTAGACTGTAGACTATAAAAGACTGTAAACACTATATATAATAACAGTAATGCTGTACACTGTAAAAACAACCCTTAGTTGTAGACCAGAGAAGAAAAAGCAGAAAACAAGGATTTGAGGGAATTGACCAATGTGTATGTGTGTGGGCGGGGGTTACATTACACAAACACAGGACCTGTGCTAACTTACTAAGGGACTTTGAACCATTGATTAAAGTTAAAACTGAGGTATATACCTCTGCTCTACTGTTTGCCTATGGCTAAAGTGTCAAGGAAAAAAAAATTAAAAAAATTGTAAACTTAATAATCAAGAGTGGAACTTGTGTGGAGTGTGAAGTGTCACCAAAGTTATAAGGTCATCACACAGGAATTGACTAGAAGTTTTTGGACCAAGAAAAACATTTCTTTCTAGTGTAGAGACACATGTATTTTGTTTAAATGCAAAGTAAAATACTGTCAGTAGTACAAATCATTAGTGCGTGTTTATTTGGCAAAACCAAAAAATAAATAAAGTTTCCAGGGGAGTTCTTAACTTTCAGAATCAAACTTTAAAAACCCATGTAAATGTTCTAATTATTCAATTAATTCTGAGTTGACCAATTATGTGACCATTGATTGTTGAATTTGAGAGGCATAACAGTTCATAGTTCCACATTTATTGTTTGCACAAAGATAGCCATCAAACCTCTGACCTCAGTGAATAAGCCTGGTATTAAAGGAATCAAAGGCACCGTGGGAGCAGACTCATCTTGTACCGTCTCACTATTCTGTTGGGAAGAAAAGAGAAAAGAAATGAATCTAAGTAAGTTCAGTTCAAGTTGAATGATGGGAATTTATTCACGAGTCATGTCAGAGAATTACAATTACTCCTGGGCTGCAGAAGAAAATCAGCAACAGTGTCAGCCGAAGGTCCATGTCCTTTCAACGCTCACTGGAGAAACTCTGAAATGACACTGTCGTACTTCTCATAATATAATATAATATAATATAATATAATATAATATAATATAATATAATATAATATAATATAATATAATATAATATAATATAATATAATATAATATAATATAATATAATATAATATAATATAATATAATATAATATAATATAATATAATATAATATAATATAATATAATATAATATAATATAATATAATATAATATAATATAACATAACATAACATAACATAACATAACATAACATAACATAACATAACATAACATAACATAACATAACATAACATAACATAACATAACATAACATAACATAATATAATATAATATAATATAATATAATTTTAATTTTTTTATAAAATTTATTTGGAATGTTTCTGAATATCAAGTATTAGGAGCAAAAAGAACTTAACTCTCATTTAAAACTTAAACTTAAAACTCTTTTTTTTTTTAAATAAAGAGAAGGCAGAGTCAGAATGCTGTTGGCAATGTCACTGAGTGAATGTCCATTACTGTTAGGACATTGGTAGAGGAGGAAGTGACTAGTGGGAGAGGGTCACTGTCAACTATCAGGACACGTCTTCAAGTTGTTCATTTCCAAATGTGAACCTCGTAAGTAGTTTATACAGTTAGCCACAACATGACCACCGCCTTGATAAAATAAAAGAAACCCCAGGGATTTTCTTGACCAGTTGAGTTGACCAATATACCTAAAATTAAATGTCATGACCAAAAGACAGCGATTAGCTAAGAAATAGGTAGCTAACATACAAGCTTAATAGCTAAAACAAACAATATATACAAAAGGCATCTATAAAAAGATAATCTTACCGTAAATTTGAATTGAAAGTTACAGCATGTGCTGCTTCGTTCCAAAGAGGAGCAACTGATAGAAGGACTGACAGCAAAAGATTGGCTGTTGTTCAGCAAAGTTAAAGATCAACTTCTATTGATCAGACAGTTGTACAATCAGAAGCCATGATCTGTTTGCACAACGGAACTTAAAGTTCCAAATATTTCAGCTGCAGACCAAGTTCAGATGAGTGGATTTATGTCATGTTCCCTACTGACATACAGCTCCATGTCATCCATGTAGACATTGTGGCTGATAAATATTCAGTCGGCTCTGAGTTAGTGCCTAAAGTTGTCCTCCATAGTTCCCCAAAGGGCCTTGAGGCATGGAGCTGGCCACCCTTAGTGCTACTGCTAGTTCCCTTCTGTTCATTGCTCACATATTAGATGCCTGATAGCAGCCTGTTATCCTCAGCAGGTTATGGGCTGGTGGGTCCTTTATCATCAGGACTGTTGGGCCTGGTGTCCACCACCCTCAGTGGGTTCCAAATAGTTGGTTTATTTGAGCTACAAAGGATTCATCCTTTTTCCCATTTCTTTCTCATATCTTCCATTCTTACAAAGGATTCATCCTTTTTCCCATTTCCTTCTCATATCTTCCATTCTTCATCACTCACTTGGCATTAGTGTTATTTAATGGACACATATCTGCTGTCATTTTGTCCACTCTGCTGTTTAGAACAGACCTCGATTCTCTCTCCACTCTGCCTCTTCAGGCTGGTAGCCAGTGCTGCGAGCCTTTGTTTGCTAGACCCCAGTGCCTCAGCTATACACAACTTGGCAATGCCTTCTTCAGTTCCAACAATTTGTTGCATGAATTTTGGCTTCTGGCCTCGAGACAACACTAGCCTACGGTATCTTAAGAGCTTTTAAATGGGTTAAGTGTTTCTTAAAGCAACGCGTACGGAAGATGGTTGTTTTGAAGCAATGAATTACATTTCCTAATTGATTTCATTTATTATATAAACTAGACTATAAAAGGCAGCGTATTTGAGATTTTGAGATTCAACAGATCAAGCGAAACATAGAAAATTCAATTCCATAATGTGTACTTACGACTAAAATAAAAAAGAGAATATATATGAATGCTAACTGACATAAGTGGTCGAAAAGGCAACTGTTAAGATGCTTTCCTAGAGCTAATTCTATAAATTTTAGAAAAGAAGAAAAAAAAACATCAACGAAGTTTTTAACAGGTCCAAATAAAAAGTTTCTGGTAGGCAAAAGCAACACTGAGTAATTTTTATTAGTGGATAAAAATTACATAATTAAAATATCAGGTAACTAACAGTTAAAACAGCAGGCCAGAATGAAAAACAAATATGGCAGAATAAAGTTGACACAAAAAAGGACATGGTCAACAAACATTGCATAGATTGATCAGTGCATTTGAAAACTACAGGGAGGATAACAGTGCTGTACAGCATTTACTTTAAAAGTGTAAACACTGTATTAGAGCCAGGGCTCAGTTCCATCTTACCAAGGACTTCATCTTCTAAGTCATTCTTCACAAGAGAATGCCAGAAGATATTAAATGAAAGAATTTCTCATCTTAATGTGTTCTTTGCTTTAGGACATATAGGCTTTTGATCATTTTTAAATTGTAGAAAATTAAGGTTTGACTGTACTGTACATAGTGAAAACTTCAAAACTTTATAACTAGGCATTAGATTCAGTGCCAACAGTCACAGAGGTGAAACTTGGTAAAAGTGAAAATAAGATGAAGGTTAAAGAACAGGGCCAGTTATTTGAAATCTAGAAACACATCCACAAAATGTCAGATTTCAGTTGCTTGTCTACGGGAAAACTAAGTAAAACCTACACTAATGCTTCAATTCAACAACCATTTAAGATAAAAACAGTTGCTTTCTCTCAGTTTATTGTTTTTTCTAACTAGAAAATTAAGATTTTGTTCAGCGGACTTACCAATATTCATTAAACCTCAGACTAGTTAGTTTATGATCATGATCACTAGGTCTTTTTCTTTTTTCAATGGTGATTACTTTAATGGCACAGCAGACCAGTTTGGTCTGTATTCCTAAAATTGCTAATGTTTTCTAAATAATGTTGTATTAATAATTTTTTTTTTTAATGTATGGTTCTGGACAGGAAACCATGAAGGTTCATTAATTCAGCTTTTAGTAATCCTTTGTTCAGGGTCCCAGGTGAGCCAGCAGTCTGCCTTAGTTCCTGAACAGCTCCTCAGTCCAGAGTCAGATACAGAGCCAAACAACCAGTCACACTCACCTGTGGTCACCATAAAGCAAACAATTAACCTCATCCTGCATGTTTTTGTGGACTGGAAGAGGAAGTCGGGAGTACCTGTGAAATCCCCCAGAAGGACCGTGACTGAACTCACAAGCCTGTGATCTGTGACGCAGGTGTTCCTGCAGCATGAGGCTCTTAGTGTCCGTAGGGAAATGATCAGATTATTTTTTCTGGACTTTGGGGGTGTAAAGAGAGTATCTTAAACATATAGTTCACATTTGGATAAGGCTGTCCAACAGTAACATTAGATATACACCTGAAATCTCATTGACTGTAGCAAGCTTTAAATGTGCATTAATTCAAGGCCACATAACCAGGCAAGTAGAGCGTTTTAGCCGAGCCTTCTTTGGGCTGAAGGTGTTATTCTCTGCATCTCATTGTCAGTCTGACTGTAGGTCTAGCTCATCGAGCTGATCGATGTCAATGTGTCACTCTGCTTTAAGCCAACAGCCTGATGGCACCGTTGTCGGAGCCCAGCAGCAGAAGCCTCTTGGTGGGCAGAACCACCAGGCTGGTCAGAGTGCCGCGGAAGTTCTCTGAGCTCAGTTTGGTGCTGCTGACAGGGCTTTGAGAGATGTCAGCCATGGAGTACACCCCAATCTTGTTTGCCACTGTTCCGGTCACGATCTCAGATCCGTAGAGGTCAAAGGCGTGGATGGGGTCAGACTGAGACTTGTATTGACGCACAGGCTTGTTTTCCAGGTCTTTCCACACTGTGAGGGTGTGGTCAGTGGAGGAGCTAATGACCATATTTCCCTCAGCCGCCTGTTTAGAAAGAAAAACATATGCTCAGTTAATGCCTGCCATAATACTGTACGCTTATATATAAAACCAGTGAAGTAGGCTCTGGTAATGGTAAAGGTTTATTGAAAGCTTGTTTACTAATGATATGACTAATAATAAAACTACTTAATGCTTAAATATTTTGTATTTTTGGCCAAAAAAATGTTTTTCTTCCCATACTGCCTACCAGTGTTAAACACCCTTTCAGGTTTACCTCCATTCTAATGTCCTTATTATAATTATTTGTCAAACTATTCAAACTCATATGTAACTAACTGTAAGTTCACTTATGCCACCAGAAAACACATTTTAGTTAGTACCTTTATCTGGAGGATATCTCCCTCGTGAGCGGGCCAGCCCCTCAGAATAAGCCCAGTCCGAGCATCAAGCAGGACAATGAAGCCAGAGGAGAACCCTGCAGCCACTGTTCTCCCTGAAGGACTCACTGCCAGGTAGCGAATGAGCCCTGCACTTAGGTTGTTGTAGGCTAGACGGAACTCATGCTAAAGAAAAATAGAAACATTTGTTGTCATCAAGTAAAAAAATGTTTTATCTTATTTTCTTACGATGTGGCCCTGGTCCTGGTCCTGGTCCTGGTCCTGGTCCTACCTGCAGTCCTGGCTTACGAGGATCAATGAAGCGGAGAACTGAGTCTGCGCTGCCAAACACAACGCTGCAGTGTGGAGCTGGCATGGTGGTGAGAGCTGTGATAGGATTCTTACCGTCAACAGCTTCGTATGAGCGGATCTGTTTCCCTGTAAATGGAAGAGAAAATGATAAAGAACACAATGGTGTTCACAGTGGGATGGAATTTGCTTTATTTTTCTAAATTGGTGTCTTTAGTTAGGTTGTCTTTAGACTAAAGTTTAGCCTAAAGGGCTAGTCATCTAAAGATTATGTTGTACTGTGTTTCAACTAGATTCAAGTTTTCTGTTTGAAATGACAAGCCTAAAATCATAATTAGGTAATTCTCAGCAATTATAAAATTCTGTACACATTATCTTGGTACGAAATCAACTGTAAAATATTTCATAGCAAGTTAACCCTATAAATCATGGTGCAGTACAACATATACTTGAAATTTTAAATTTTAAGTAAATCTAATTTTCTAATTCCTACATTGTCATGAACTGTCAAGTTTGGTTTCTTCAAACGTCATCTCTTGGGTTCTTCAGTAAAAAGACAACACCACGACCCCTGCTCTCAGATCCATGGATCCTTGTCACAGGTAATTGCAAATTTGACCAAATCTTGTGAACTTAACATTTCTTACCCGTGTACATGTCCCAGAGATGCACAGTGCCGTCACAGCTGACCAACTCATGTGAAGTTTCAAGCTGTCCAACATAAAAGATGGACTTTCGATGGTCACTGTAGGTCAGCCTGGGCTCCACCTCCTGGGTCCCATCACCATGATTATAGAGAGGCCAAATCTTCACAGTTTTGTCTTTGCTACCAGAAAGAAAGTAATCCTCCCCAGTGAGGGGGGCCAAACACTTAATGGTGCCTGAGTGACCCAGAAAACTTTGTAAGCGGATCTGATGAAAGTGAAAGTGCGGATCTTGCTGGTTGAGACCGATCTCGTACTGCCAGTAGGCCAGCCAGTTCCCCTGCAGAGCGCGGCTGCTGCGGGGGAGCTCCTGTTTCAGAGCACTGTCATCCAGGTTGGAGCCTGTCAACCAGGAGGTGGAAAGGGACGTGCCAGCAGAGGTAGTGGTGTAGATGGATGGGGTAGTGATGACTGGAGTGGTAGGGCTGGAGTGGCCCCAAGAGGTGGCCATGGTCAGGTTTGTATCCTTTGACACTTGGATTCGGTTTCCTACCAAGTGACTCCCAAATGCGCTGGACTCAAGCAAGGACTCACCCTGTCCCTGGGTGAGGGAATTGGAGGGAGCAGGAAAGGGACTGAAATCCCCATATCTGTTGAAATCAGAACCTGTGGAGGACAAAGGCTGCTCTGTCCTCAGCGTTCCTGTGATCATCGTCTGGCTCACGCTCTGGTGGTAAGACTGGACCAACTGCCAAACTAAGTCGTGGTTGGGAACCAGTTTATGAATCGCCAAATCACCTTTAAGAAAACAGAGACATTACGGACTTTTGAGAAACATGTTCAGGCACATTTGGTGTTTGCCAAGAATTGACGTGTGTCTCACCTATGAGGCAGTAGAAGGGGATGTAGGAAGCGTGTGCCATTTCAGGGCTAAAAACCGTCTGCAACTCCTGTAAGACCCCTAACTCGTAAGTTATCTGCGACTTTTCCGCTGTACAAACATCAACCATCACAGCATCTCCCACTATTCTCCGCGGGGCGATTTCCAGCTAAAACAGAAGAGATGCCAAGTTTAATACAAGGGATAAATATTATTATTAGAACTGAACATTGTGTGCTGTTGATTATGGTTGATCCTATACCTATGCTAGTGTCAGTATCTGGCCAAGTGCTTCACTAAAATACCTGTAACGACTTCTCACTGCAATCAGACACACACCATTAGCCAATGTTTTGTTGTTTCCTACTGCAGTTCAGTGCCTCATGGCCCTCATGGGCAGATTATTGTAGTAGGTTAAGAATGTCAGCAATTAGGAGTCATTTTAACTTCCCAGACAATTGCAGACCAGGAATAGGAGCAACTAAATAAAACACCTGAAGTTTGAAAAAAACCTGTCACAGGTTCACAGACCTCTTCACCGTGATGAAATAATCCCCACATTTTTTTTCACTTTAAAAACGCAGATCAAAAAGCTGTTCAAAGCCATTGCTCTCTTGTTTCCTGGTAATTTTGGTTTATTTTGCGTTATTATATTACCCAGACAACTTTGAACCTGTATGCACCCGCTCACAAAAACAGTCAACTTAAGCATTTCTAAAACGTCTGACTTTTTCTTTTACATTCCGTAAAGTGAATAAAAGGCAAGAACTGGAGCGAAACTGATGCTGAAACTGAAATTGCTGCACACTCTTTGCTGCAGTGTTGTAGTTGAGTCTAAAAATAGTGACTGCTGGTTCCACAGACTCAAAGAAAATAACTTAGACACTATACCAAATATGTTTTTGGTGACATGGACTACTTTTAAAGAGAATCAAAACTATATAGGTATATTTTCGGCAAAGGTTTATTTATTATCCTACACTATTCTATAAATCAATCATCCTATATATAATATATTAAATACAAAATTAAAGACATTTCTGTATTTTCTCCCCTCATTGATTCAAAGTCACGTTCTACACATCATCAGTTAGGGTTCATGTTGTGTAGGCAAACTGTTTGAATGTGTGAGTATCAATATACCTGGGGCTGCAGACAATGTAGAAAAGAAAAAACAGCAAAAAAGCTCTGCAGAGTCTCGGCCATATGCTGCTGCACCATCTCCCTCCCAATGCGCAGGCAAATGAGAGCCATCAGGCTGAGGGTTTTGAGACAGAGAGCGGTGCGAGACTGCACCCCACTGGGGAAACTGGGGAAAAACAAAATGGAGGTAATGATGTACCTTTGAAGCTGCAGTGATGAACAGATGATTAATACATTTGTTGATATTACAAATAAAAACTCCAACTGTGCAAAGACCATAGTGGTCAATTACACATTATTTTTCAACTCCTTTTTATTTTTATGAATTACAAAATCTTCTCTTAAAAGACTAGTTTCAATCATTCCCAGGTTCACAGGGCTGAGAAATTGAAGTTTTAAAAGAACACTTGATTCTAATATGATCACAACTCTGTGGAGTAAAGTCAGAGCAAAAAGCTTTGATGAAATCAAATTTAAAACAAAGTCAAAGTCATTGATAATGAAGTAAAGCTTTGATGAAATCAAATTTAAAACTCCAACAGTTTAAGTCATTGATAATGAAGTGTATAACATGTTATTGACTGTGGCATTAAAAAAAAAGGCAAATTATTATATACACTTACTGTGTGATGACTTTGTATCACATTTCATTAACTTTGAAAAACATGTGTCCACAGGTCACAGTCAACAGTACTGATTAATTACAGCTTTGATTTGTAATGCATTTTTGTTTGCGATTGCTGGAAAAAGAGCACTTGTAATCTACCTCAGGGTCGGTGTTGTCAGCAGGTCCAGAAGAGGAAGCAGCACATCTTGATTGATCTTCATCAGCATATCCATAAGGGTGGTGTCAGAGAGAAAGATGACAATCTTTTGTGTGAGGGCGACAGCTGCCAGCAGGCTCGCCTCCTTACGTGTGTTGAGTCGCTGTGAAGAAGGTGAAGAAACCTGGGTGGGGGGATGGGGGTGTTACAGAGGATTGATAAGACTCAGCATTTACACCTCACCAAGTCACTTTCACATTGATACTTTTTTGACATGTTCATTTGTTTCATATTGTTTTTAGAGAAGGGTTCTGTTAATACAGCAAAAACCTGGGATAATCAGATTTTTCTCATTCTTACCAGATATCCTACATAAGGTAGGTATTGGTACGTCAGCACAGGCTCTCCATAAAGTTGAGCGATGTAGATGAGACAGTCCAACACGGGCAAAGCCGTCTGATCACCAACAACGGGTTTCTTCTCGTACACGCTGCCAAGTCCCACACTGTCCAGACTATTGTCATCAGACGGAGCAGCCACAAACAGATGTTTGTCAGGGCCTACAGGCAGAAAACACACAGGAAACACCAGCAGTTAAGAACCATACAGTTACTGTAGGAATGGGATAGTAGTGATGAAGACCATTACGCTTTCTTCTTCCAACTAGATTTTATATTCATGTTCAGATGTAACTGTAATTTACAAAACAAAAACATATTGCATAAGAGAGGAGTTCCAATCAAACCATAGGATCACTGGACAAAAACTGCTTATTGTATGATTTGCATATAATTTGTACTATAATAACAACCATTTTATAACCAATATATTTCTTAGTCTACACACAGATGATTTTCAATAATGTCAATGTTGGATAAAAATGAAAAATATAAAATATACCAAGGAAGCAGTTTGTCAGCAGTCGCAGTAGATTTCTGGCGATGTAGCGGGATGTCAGTGTTGGTCCCAGCTTGGCCGATAACCATCGAACAGTTTTGCAGATCGTATCTGTGTGTGTAGAAGCACAGTCATTACTTACTGACTTGTCCTCCACACCTGGTGGACTAGGAAAAAACCTGGAGTTCACTCACCTAGTAGAATCTTCTGCTCTTTTTCTTCAGAGTTTTGTGATGAATTGGGATCATTCTCTTCATCTTCCTGTTCCTCTTGACTTTCCACAACCTCTCTCTCGTTTTCTTCCAGTTCTGTTTCATTTATAATCTCACCCTCCAGAGGAACAATTGCGCCCCCTGGCACTTCTGTGCAACCGGAAAGTGTGAGCTTCACAGTGCCAGCAGGTGTGGCGTCAAACGCCTCATTCTTACTCTCAGTTATCTCAGTCACATCCTCCTCTTCCATTTCTCCTTCCTCCTCTCCTTCACTTGCGTGTTTTAGATCCTGGCTGCTGTCAGCCGATTTAAGACTAGCACGATCCCTCATTGAATCTCCATCACCCAGGGACAGTTCACTTGTGCTGCTCTTGTCACTAAGCTTCCCGACGCTTAAGGATTCCTGGTCTTGCTCTTTGGATGCTGAGGTTTGGTTGCTCCGTTTATCTGCAGCCACATCTGCTCCACTGTTGCCATAGAATCCATTCTGAAAGTCCTCTGCCTCTGTGAGGAACACTTGGTCATTGAGACTAATGCCTGAGGAGTAGTCAACCAGCCCTGGATCTCCTCCTCCTACACCACTGCCTCCACTGTTACCAACGATGTTCCCACTAATGGACCCTGACGATGGCCTGATCTCTCCACACTGATAATCTTCCTCCTCTTCTTCAAGAATACAAGTGCCAGCCCTCATTCCCTTATGGGTTTCTCCACCAAAGCCTGAGGTGCAATTTTCAAACCCAGTAATGACTTGTAAAACATGCGGAAGTAAGATGGAGAGAAAGGCCTGCAGGCCTAACCGTGTTATCAACTGCAGGATAAAGCAGTCAGTGTAGAGATAGAATCGACCGCGCAGGCAATGAGGGTATTCATACACATTGATGAGTGGCTTCAGTAAGTATTTGTTGGCATTTCTAGGACCCAGTACTCTAGAAATGGGTTCAAAGAGGTACCAGGCAGCATAGACCGCTGTCGATTCCTTCAGCATTAGGGCAAGAATGAAGGGCAAGAGAATCTCGAGGCATTCGGCCGTAATGTTTTCACGCAACAAAGTTTCAAGCTGCTGCCACAGATGAAAGACCACGTCTCGTCCTTGAAGACTACTTGTAGTCTCTATTTTGGATTGGTAGGAAAAGATAAAATTGTAGAGAGCTGAAAAATAGGGAGGGAAAGGAAAAGCACTGACGACCAAGTTTAACAACTGGCTAGGGTTTGGAGGAGGAAGACCATCGCTGATTGGATCGTATTTAAACAGAAGTGGCCATGGGCACTGGGGTAACTCCTGATGGGCTACTCCAGAGTGCTTTTTCGTTAGCAGGAGGGCCTCTATTGCTTGGTGCAAAGACAGTGGTATATCCCGGAGACTGGTGGAGGTCAGCCTCATGACGGCTTGGAAACGCTGTCGTAGTGACGTTCCTGGCCTCAGTTTCCTCAGTTTGAAGGAGAGAAAAATCTCAGCGATAACAACACCCAGGGCCTGCATGTCTCTTTGGAAAAGATGTATCTCAGTGGGCATCGATTCAATGGTTGCGTCGCCGTCTGTGAAATTACCAGATCCTTTGGTTTTTTGGTTGACTTCAGCCTGCAGACTCTTGACCAGAAAATTGTTCAACTTTTCCCACTCTTCCAACGGCTGCAGTGGGTTGAAGAGCTCCGGCAGGGTGACTTTGATTTGTTCTGCCGTGGTGCTGGTCAGGTTTCCTTCTCCAGGTTTTTTACCAACTGTTCCAGCTCTCTGTAACACACCACTGCATAAAGCAGCGGTAGGGACGTTTGCCAAATCAGCAGGGCATGAAGTTGGAGACTGAGAAAAGGTAGGTGCAGTGTGCTCTCCTCCCACTTTTGCTGCAGTTGTACTTACACTGGACACCGGCACAGACGTTGAAATACAACTGGACGAGCCGGTGGATGCTAATGAGTCTAGAGCCTCTGTACCTTGCTCGAGGTCATCATCCCTCTCTACCACGGCCCAGCCGCTGGTCTCACACCCCAGAGACTCTGGCACCATTTCAGTCACAGTGTCTGCGATGCTGTTGACTTGAGGAATGTATAGAGAAGGCACAGTAAGAGCTGCTAGGCCAAGGGGAGGAGGTTCTGCGGGGGCATACTGGGACGGGGACAAGCGAGGTGGATGAGGCTGGTCAAACAGCTGAACAACACCATAGCTGGTGAGATTGGTGTGGTTGTCTACGAGGTGCAGGCACACGTTCTTGGCTTTTACAGCTTCCTTACCAGATAGCTTATAGCCAAATGTTAGATCAATCCAGTGATGTAACTGCTGGGACACCTCTCTGCTCTCCAAGAGTTGTTGGTGGATCTTTATAAATTCCTCACAGGACTTGCACCAGGAAGGCACTTCCAGGTCTGGCATATCAGGGTGGATAGAGCGAAAAATAGTGGGGTCAGTGTAAAACTCTGGAATGCACTCATCAGGAGTCCAGCTCTGCATCCGCTCCATGCTGGCCGGGTATTCATTAGGCTCCCACTGAGATCTGACATGGCTGCACAATACTGATTTTGGAGTCTGACGTGCTTTGTAAACGTAGTACGTTATGTCTGAGAGCACATCTGATATGTGATGAGGAACATGGAGATGGTCAGAATGTCCAGCACCAGCAGCACCTAAAGAACCACCGAGGTCTTCACCCACAACTCCTCCAACAACCCCACTGTTCCCTGCAGCTGCCAAGGCCTCTTTGGTCATCTCATAAGTGAAGTCCAGCTGCTTATCCCCTTTATTAAGCCTAAACTTTGACCTGCGAAGGTCCCGGAATTTTCCAAATGGCACAGTGAAATCCACCACCCATGGAAGCACCGGGTGATAATTAGGGTCTCCTTCTCGTCGTCCTGCTAGCCTGTTCAGCTCCATCAAGTAACAGAAGTTACTGACTCGACCATGAACCCAACCCAGAACCAATGCCTTGAGCTCATCAAAGCACTCCCTACAAAGAGCTGTGTTCTCTTGGCTCGCACATACAGTGCCCACACTTTTTGGCACCTCTTTGCCAGTGGCGTTACACTTTGTATCCCCTACCATTTCCAGCTCCTCATAATGGACCACATTGACCTTGAGGCGGATGCAGAGTTGTTCATCAACAGCTACATCCTGCAGAGAAAGTTCACCACATGACAGTCCTGCAGCATGACATGCCTGCAGAGCTATTAGTAACTGGTAGAGAATAAATAATACTTTGGCATGGCTGTTAGCGAGCTTGGCGGGGCTAAAGGACACAATGTCTTGAAGTGAATACTGAGTATACGGAAGAATTACGTACAACATCTCCGCCGTCTCTACGAGACACTCAACAGGCAGGACGTTGGGACAGACCTCCTCTGACTGGGATTTGGAAAAACAACACCCACTGGATGGCAGGTAGATTTCTTTCTCCTTCTCCTTCTCCCTGGCTGGAGAGAGGGATGGTGACACTCTGTCTAGGAGGATGAAAGTGCAGTTGAAGACTGCCTGTAATGCACGACGCACTGCATCTATAGCTGAAATGTTCATCTGCTCGCTGACTCCGGCATGTTGCTGCACAAATCTTTTATGAATGTCTTGCCAAAGATTCCTGAAAATAAAAAAGAAAGCAAAACTTTTAATGTCAAAGTAAATGGATTTAATTTAATTGTGACACTTTAAATTATTTCTATACCTATTGTGTATGCCTTACCAATTTCTATATAGAGTTTTACACATTTAAATGAACACAAGACCACAGTAATAAAGATCTACACATACAGTACCTGACATTCTGCTGGGAGACACACTGCATTGTTCTGACGTAGGAGCCCTTTGATGCAAATTCTCTTTGTGCATCATATTGGTCTCTGACATATCTGTATCTGAGTTTACTTTTTCTTAGACCCTGGATACATACTCGTGTCCATCCAGGCGGGAGCTTTGCCTGAGGACACTGAAGGTATGTGCAAATTTCAGTCTCACTGGGGCTGTTGAAACGGGCACAGCGAATCACCCTTCTCTCCCTCAGTTCAGTTACCCAGCGTGTAGGAACAAGGGCTACAATTTCTTGTGGGCGTGGCCCTGGGCCCTGCTGCTGCTGCTCAATCCCCAGGTCTTTCTCAACAGTGCTCATCAACCAATCCATGGTGAGTCTTCAGTGCTCATGTAGAGATGCTGACAAAACTGCTGTTGGTGGTATTCAATGATTCGTGAAGGGAGAAATCAGAAGACATCAACAGCTCGGTGAATCTTCTTTCACTGATGATTTAAATAAAAGAACAAAAAACATGCAATCAGTGCCAGAAAAAAACATATTCCAAGCTGCAGCAGAAATAGGACAGCAAGAGTCGGTCAGCAGAGCCATACAACCACAATTCAGATTTTAGGTTGTTCAGAATGCAACTTAATAATAAAAAATAATGATAAATAGACAATAATTAAAGCTACACACACAGACCGGATAACTAATTCATTATATAGACAATAATTAAAGCTACACACACATACAAAGACCGGATAACTAATTCATTACGCTGATTAATACACAGGAGCATCTGTGGGAAGCCATTTAATATTGCTCTTCAAATGCTTGGCTGCACTCACCGTGTGAGAAGGACGTTATGATGTGGTACAGATTCTGATTTTAGACCCTGGGCTACAACAACATTACTGTCCCAGGTGCTGTGTAAGACTAACAGTTGAAATGGTGTATCTGACTGACAACTTCCTTTTAAACTCAATCCATTTGTCCTACATTACAGTATGTCAAAAAGAGGGATTACATGATGTGCCACAGGTTTTTAAATTCTTAGTGATAGGGCAGCTCGTGCCACTAAGGGAACACAACAACACTGACATGGTGGTTGTCTCCAACCAGAACCAAAGTGTATAATTTAAATGCATTTAAAAGTATATTTGACCTAGATTAGCAGAAACACGCAGAAAGAACCGTGACAGTCCCACTCATGTTCTCTGGTTCCACCACAGATCATACACATACATATTATTGTAACTGGACACGTCTGTGCTTTGCAGCTAATTCTGCCCAGTGGCCACACATGCTACTGTATCCCAATTTGCTATTTGTATTTTTGTTTTATTTTGGTCACACGTTTCTTGCGCCAACACAAAAAATAAACACAAAAACATACCAGTGTAATAACAGAATAGGTGTACATTAAAACATTTCAATTTGATCAGACCTAATTACACCAAATATTCATTGTTGAACTGTTCATCTGAACGGTTTTATCACTGCTAAGCTAAGTAAGTATGAAAAATCTCCCTGAACACTAAAGTCATACGCAAAGCGATGCGTTCACGATATGCAAATAGTTTGTATAGTTAATTTTAAAGAATTAGTGGAGTAAAATTAAGGCACGTTCTCTGTAAACTCACTTCAATTACTGCATAAACAGACTGTGTAATCTACATAACATCACAAGACCTCGACCTCTCTCACATGAGAGAGACTACAGATAACATTAATTTAGCCACTACACACTGGCTCATGAAAAATCACGTGCCAAAAAAGCGAGAATAAGCCGGAGGCTGATATTTATGAACTGCTTACTCTTTATGCAACGAATTATATTCCAACATTCAACATGCGAGAAGTGTTTGTTTACTTTCTCGATGAATAAATCAAATAAAAATTCTTACTATGGAAAAATAAAATTTGAGGACCAATCGCGGTTCCATTGAGTGACACTAGAGGGACACACTGTACACTTATTTTTCACTTCTTATTTTTTAAGCAGGCTAAACTATCGCTGACACGCTGCACTTGCGAGTCAATAAAACATCTATTATTAGTGATTTTTAAAAGACTACCTCAACGACACCCGCAGCAGTCATCACTTAGCTGCCAGCGTCAAGCTAACAGTGCACCACCACCGCTGCTGTCACTCTTCATCCCACAATCTTGGCCGTGCCTCTGTACCGCCTTCACATCACGACATTACGACTTGCAGCCGCACGGTTTTCTCCGCTGGTTGCAAACGCGGTGTGATGGTGACGGTGAAGAGTTCATGTTAAAGCTCCGCAAAAGCTCAAGCCGTGTTTTCAGAAGTGGCATCCAGTGTGACACAACAACAGCACCGTATCATGTGATTCTTGCTGCTACTTCCGCTTCTGTCGAGGCTACGGGGTGCCATGGATGACATACATATCCAATTGTAAATCATATTTAACTACATATAAATTCTACAACATATACATACTAATACATATATGTGCAATTGTTGCGCTGTTGTTTTCCTCTTCTTGCCGTGTAAACTTTAAGAAAGTGACAAAATAATAAGTAGCATAATCGGGTATTGAAGCTGTTTGAAATGTAGTTCGCTGGTCCCACAGGATGTGACGTACTGTGGGAAACCGAAGGAAGACTGACATTAGTTATTTTTGAGTGGCATTTCTCTTGAAAGGTTCCCACACAAATTGATAAATTACTTAATTAATTAATTATTCATACACTGTTTGTTAAATCAGCTAACGCATTCGACACGCCACCTTCAGATGCAGTAATGACTAATATCCCCTCCTTGAAGCTAGATTTTGAGTTGTACTTTTGCATATTTTTCTTGATTTTTTTCCACGTAAACAATACCATTTTCCCCTCTAATTCTTGCAATATACTGATTTTTTTGTTGTTACATTTAGGAATGTTGGTTTACGTAGATAAATCATGATTAATCATGATTGATAACATGATACTCTGTGTAGTGTACCTCCCTATTCTCATAAAAAGTGTTGGTCACGGTCAATGGTTTAGGGGCGGATCTAGCCAATTCCAAGCAATTCAGTATAATACAGAAATTTGAATTTTGCATCAATTTGAATCAAAATTCAGGTAATGCAAATATGAAAACCATTTGTTTTAAACTGTTCTGAGAATTGCAGACTTACTTCTTTCTCTAATCTTTAGCCTAATCTGACCCTGATTCTAATCCTAACTCCAAACTTTAAAACTTGTGCCTGAAAATATGCTCTCACTTTTTTGTCCACATGTCCTCATAAATATAGCTTTGCCCAGTTTTTTGTGGCATCTTTTTTTTTTTTTTTTTTTTTTTTTTTTTTGTAGTAAGATTTTTTCCCACATGGTGGCATTACATCTGTATTTCCTTGGTTTAAGACCTTCAGGACAGAGCAGGTCAAACTACATGCATACATTTATTTATTTATCAAGATATGTCACTTGTTGTGCACATAATGGGATGTGTTTGAATTTCGATGTTTCATTTGACTTTCCTTCGGTCTCCTTTCCACTTCACTGGTGTGCGTTACAAAATAAATACGTAAATAAATAAATAAAAGCAAAGACTTCCCAAAACTTTTCTTTTACTTGGGCCTAAAATAACCTTCATATGTAATTAAAAATAACGAATTAGTATGGCGAATTTTTGTTTTGTTTTTAAGTAGTTCAACAGCTTTACTGTTCTATCTTTAATATCTTTATCTTTACTATCTTTAATTGGACAAATCACATTAAAAAAGAACATTATCAAATTAATTTGGATCCAAATGATTTTTTTCCCCCTCTGCCTTTCGGCTACTGTCTGTGAATCACACGTCACAGCAGATCTCACTGCTGTCTCAGGTGGAATGTTACCTTTTCATCTTGAAGCCTTTCTTTCTGTTACACCTTTTTTCTCATTTACAAAACATACACGAATTTTAAAGTAAAGTAAAGTCGCAATGTCTTTTTATTTCATTACATCTGGTCCATGAATCCTCAGCGTCCTTTCCTGCTCTGTTCTTCCTGCTGCAGGATGGCAGCGTTCGTCAAATATCTCCTCTCTGTGAAGAACTATTTCATCCTCTTCTCCGCTCCGTTTCTTTTGCTGCCTTTACCTCTCATCATTGGCACACCGGTAGGTCCACGTTCACACACGTTTTGGGTTTTTTTTTTCGTTTTTTTTTTTAATGAACGCGCTGATGCAATTAGACCAAGTTAATGTCTCTGGAGCTACTTGTAATTTTAATTAGGAATCTCCTCACATTTTAAATAACATTGTTGCTGTTCTATTCATCAATTGCGGAAACTTTGAACGAACAAAGGCGCTGAAGTCTTCGTCAAACCCAGTGGTCCACTGACAGAGGACAGCTCTGAAGAAGTTCAGGTTTTAGGCTGTCATCGTTTTTGTGCAGTTTGCACCTGTTGCGCACAACGCAGTGGGACTGAAGCAGTGTAGCCCGTGGCTGCTGCTGCTGCTGCTGCTGCTGCTGCTGCACAACTCTCCTGTTATTTTAACTCATTGTTGTTAACACTCGCGTCCAGCGTGGGAACTTTTGCGTGTGTGACGCCGTGTGGACGAGTTCACAGCACAGACAATGGGCAGACGAGGACACAGCACATGCCTGCATTAGTGTTACTGAGAAAAGATGGTCCGTGGACCGATGAGGAGCCACGCAGTCGGAAGTTGTGTTTTTATATTACTTGCTAATATTAGTAAAAGCTGAGTGGTTTGATTTGTTTGGATTTAAATTTGATTTAAGAACAATTGTTCTATTTGGGCTTTTTTCTTTAATTTACAAGAAATTTGAAGCCATTTAAACAGTCAGGTTGAACCCTAAGGTCAATTTTAGAGGATTGATCTTTTTGCTCTATAACAGACTGCACTGGACTGGGATAGTCTATATTTTCACGTCTCAGCCAAATCATCCAGGGTGCTTATAGTTCACCTACTTTAATATTCCAACCATGAGGAAAAATAAAACTGAACTGTAGTAAGAAAACCCACAGCCTGGGATAAACAGTGCAACCCTGGTTGTAGTTAATGTTATAGTACATATGTTATAGTGTTGCATCGCTGGATACTTGTTCAAGTACAAGTACAAGTACAAGTACAAGTATCCAGGGGCTGCTCAGTTTACAGCGTCCTCGACCTACAGCATTTTATGATTACGTCGTCAACTCAATTTAATTTATAAAGAAAGTTGTTTCCTCATTCAAACGTACAGCGCTAAAACTAATTTAGATGGTAACTAGTTCACTATCACGCTGCACTGAACGCAGAAGACGCTGCTTTGTTAACATTCCCTGTTGTACGCCATTCATTGGATTGTGCTACATTCACTTTCCTCCGTTTGTGTAGTTTTTTTGGAACTGTTTGCCCTTCACTATGACTCCTAAGTGTAAGTTTTGGTCACTGTATATCCTGTTCCTGCTCTTCTTTATAACTCAAATGTTGAGCATTAGTAGAATCACTAACATAATACAATTTTAAGAGGGATAAGAATTGTGATCATGACATCTTTAGGTTTTGTAAAGCAATATATAATTTCAGTGACAACGTTAACGTCCTTAAATACTTACTACCCTGAATAAAAATACCTGTGTATTACTCACATAAATAAATAAATACAATTGTCTTGTGTTTGTGTGTGTGTGTGTGTGTGTGTGTGGAGGTGAGGGGCCGTACTGAAATCATTAAAAGAAGAACGCTGTAATGTGCAGTGTGTATGTGAGGACCAGGGTTCATGCACAGGACAGTCTGGTCTGATGACATTTTAAACAGTGTTATCACATGATATTATTGACAGCACGACACCAGTGGATTCAGCTCCTACAGCTGTTATCAGTCAATGCATCACTCATTTGTGACCTTTTGAGTCATCCATTAACATTAGCCAATTCCTTATGAACTTTGATCTGTTTTGACAGCTTTCTTATACACACTGTGGTTAACAATCTTACTGTTAAGTACAATCTGGAAGCAGCAGTTAATTGGTCTCTAAAAGGGTAATCACCTCAGGTTGGAGTTCCCATAATGGACATGACATACTGTATGTACACAGTACCAGGTACTATACTTGGTCTTGATACTACGTTTGGAAGTGGGTATCAGTTAGCAAAGTACACAAGGACTATTATACATTATATAGACCAGGTACTGATGTCCCAACACAGTATTTCATAACTTCAAATTAAACAGGAATTGAACTCCAAAGACATTGATTCAGTAATGAAAAGATGACACACCCCTGAGGTGGATTGGGACATGAGTGATAAGTGGAAAATCTCCCTTATATTGACAGGATGATCGACATGTGTTGTTTCTCATACAGGAGGCAGAATGTGCCTATGTGATCATCTTGATGGCGGTGTACTGGTGTACAGAAGTCCTGCCTCTGGCAGTAACAGCACTTTTACCAGCACTTCTCTTCCCTTTGTTTGGAATAATGCAGTCCAAAGATGTAAGTCAACAGAGTTCAGAGGAGACTGTACACAGTTTGGTGAGCGTCAGAGTTCCCACTCATTGTTCACCTGTTCATTTAGGTGTGTATGCAGTACCTCAAGGACACTAACCTGCTGTTCGTCGGTGGACTGATGGTGGCTGTCGCAGTGGAGCACTGGAACCTGCACAAACGGATCGCCCTGAGGGTGCTGCTGTTCGTCGGTGTGCGTCCAGCTCTGTAAGTTTATTACTTCAGGTCTTCATGAACAGTTTGATAAAACTCAACCTGGGCTCTTTCTTGTAACGATAAGACAATAGAATAGTACAATTATACAAAATCATTACAGAATGAAATATACAACACAATAACATTAAGATTCTGATAATAAAAAGGTACAGTTTTGTAAATTGTTGTTACCATAACATCAGCATACAGTAGTTTTTCACATAATAATGACCCTTTTCTCAACTCTCACCAACACAAATGAACAATAAGATAATGCTGATCAAAGTGCCTACTACACCACGGTGCGTTCAAGGCCCTCAGGAAAATTGAGTAACCGGCGGAACACAGAAGTCAAACCCAAAATCCATAAATAAATGTTTCTTTTTGGATTTTAATATAAATAAAAATAATTGTGATTATGATTTTTGCCATAATCGTGCAGCCCTGGGCGATAGGGTGAGCTGGAGGTAGATGGTCCACTGTGGCGACCCCTGCAGTAGCCAAGTGAGCTGGAGGTAGATGGTCCACTGTAGCGACCCCTGCAGGGAACAGCTGAAAGATACATGAAAACACTGTTGTTGTATCTCCAAACATAACCAGGAGTAACTACGTCTTTTATCGCTCAGGGAGACACCTTAGGAGTGTCAATATTTTCATTCCATACTCTATCTAATCAGCTCAGACTCATAAACATAAGTAGGTCATAAAAAAAGGCTTCATCTTTATGGCACGCGTTCATGTTATTTCTATCTAAGACTAACTTGATTTTCCTCTGGCTGCAGGTTGATGTTGGGCTTCATGAGCGTAACAGCCTTTCTGTCCATGTGGATCAGCAACACTGCCACCACGGCCATGATGGTACCCATCGTTCAAGCAGTGCTGCAGCAGCTGAACAACAGTAAAGACGATGCTTCTCAAACCCACGGCTCAGAGGAGCAGCTCTCACCACCAGAGGTCGATGACAAACAGACGGAGAAACCAAGTGAAACACAAGGTGATGATGGACCATGTCCAAGTGGCCAGAGTTGACCACAGCTGCTCCACAATAATGAGCAGCAAACGATAGCGCAGAAAAGTTTCTAGAACAGGCTCGCGAGACACAATTGTCCTAAAATTGAACATGCGGGGCCGAGTCAGAAGCCGATAGAAGGAGCGTTCGTGTGAACTAAGATAAAAGTCATGCATAAAGGCTAGAATGCTAAAATGTTCTTTCATTTTCTACTCCATCTGGGGGAAACATGGGTATTGCAGGGAAAAGGCAGAAGTATAATGATAATACATGCCTGATCTAGAACTCTCCAACAGGTTTTCTTCAGTCCTCCTCTAATAAGAGGAGACTAATGTCATCTGTTGTCTTAAAGGTCCGGTGGTGATAACATTCTTAGACGCTGCAACAGAGGCTGCCAAGATGAAAGAGGCGGCCGAGAGGAAAACCATGTGTAAAGGAATGACTCTGTGTGTCTGCTATGCTGCCAGCATTGGTGGCACTGCCACTCTGACGGGGACTGGACCCAATCTGGTGCTGAAGGGCCAGATGAACCAGTGAGTGACTTGGTATTCTGACAGACACCACCGTTTCATGTTGTTTGGCAGCACATTTCATTCTTATTTGTTATGTTTTTTTAGACTGTTTCCTGACAATGGAGATGTGATTAATTTTGCCTCCTGGTTCGGCTTCGCCTTCCCAAACATGGTGCTAATGCTAATACTAGCCTGGTTCTGGCTCCAGTTTGTCTTCATGGGATTTAAGTGAGCTTAACTTTACATTTTCATACAAATGTTTGGGTAATTTGTGCTACATTTGAACTATTTTAAATATTGATGTTTCTTTGCAAGGTATTTACTTTATTTAATTAAAAATACCAAATAGATTTACTGATGATTAACAGAGCAATACTCCCAAATGTAAAGAAAGAAACCTCCTGTTAGTTTTTAGTTTTTCTTAATCCCTGTTTCTGTGTAATTTCTATTTCCAGCTTCAGGAAGACGTTGGGCTGTGGATCTGTGAAGACTGAGAAGGAAATCGCCGCCTACAACGTGATCCGTGAGCAGCACCGAATGCTGGGGCCCATGTCTTTTGGTGAGATCAATGTGCTGGCTCTCTTCATTTTGCTGGTTTTGCTGTGGTTCACCAGGGACCCGGGCTTCGTCGACGGCTGGGCGACACATATCTTCAACTCCAGCGCAGAGTTTGTACAAAATCCTTTATTACTGCTTTCAATCTTAACACTCACGTCACCAGAGACAGGACTACACTTTAATGTTCTGTGAATGCTGTGCTTCTCAGGTACGTGACAGACGCCACCGTGGCAATCTTCATTGCTGTGCTGCTCTTTGTTCTGCCCTCTAAACCACCGCGCTGCACATCATGGAGGACTTGGAGTTTTGACACAAGTGAGACATTATCCCAAATACTGTAGATCTAGTAAGACAAATACAGTAATCACCAATCGCAAGTTTGACGAATAACATGAATCTACTGACTGAAAGAGACAGAGAAAAACAAAAAAGAAAAACTTCTACTCAGGAACTAAACCTAGAAACAGTTTAAAAATGGGTTTGTTGAACATCAAATGCTAAACGAGGTCTAGAACTTCACTGGTTAGAATGTAGCCTCATACCCAGGTAGAGCTAGTATTCAGAGAGTTATAATGTGTTTCTAATGATACTGTCATTGAACCATCCACGATGTCCACGTTGGTCCAGTCATTAAAGACGTTTTTTTTTTTCTAAAACACTCAATCAAGATTAAATGCATGTATTTTGAATCAGATCCATTTACTGTGAGCAGAGAATGAACTGTTGTCCATGTCCTATCATTCAGAAGTACTGATGTAGTACTGATTTAGTACTGATGTAGTACTGATGTAGTACTGATGTAGTACTGATGTAGTACTGATGTAGTACTGATGTAGTACTGATGTAGTACTGATGTAGTACTGATAGTCTCTCCAGGTTTGAGGTGGTGTAGTTTGTTTCCTGATAACCTAAAGTATGTTTGTCACTGTTTGTTTTTGTAGTACCTCACTCCACTGATGCAACTCCACCTCTGCTGACCTGGAAAATTGCCCAGAAGAAGTTACCCTGGGGGATTGTGCTTCTTCTGGGGGGTGGCTTTGCTTTGGCCAAAGGCAGTGAAGTAAGCTGTGACGTTGTTTTAAAAACCAGAGATGAGACACACGTCCAAGTGATTGAATGTGACATGGACATGCTGAAGACTCTTCCTAATCCTGCATCGGGGCTAGAGAGAGTAGAGAGTTGGCCTAGATTAAACAAGGAAATAATAGATTATAGCCAGTTTTTTGGATTTATCTATTGGCAAAATATCAAAAATGAAGTGTACAATTGATTTTGTATCACTTTTTTTAAAGGAAAATAGCAGATTTTTTTTTACCCTAAAACATATTTACCTCAAGGCTATGCTACAGATGAAGCTTCATCCAACCTCCGTTACATTAATATTACTGTAATTGAACTGTGCTTATCTAAAACATTAGCGTCTGTCTCTTCATGTCCTCGTCATGTACCGTATGTCTCCTCAGGAATCAGGACTTTCTAAATGGATGGGTGACCAAATGACTCCCCTGCAAACTATCCCTCCCTGGGCAATTGCTATGATTTTGTGTCTGCTGATTGCTACCTTTACGGAGTGCACAAGTAATGTGGCAACTGCAACGCTGTTCCTACCTGTCCTGGCCTCCATGGTACGTTATTATACAGAGAGAACAAGAGAGAAATGCATTTCAGAAGATTAAAACGTTAAGAAACCAGTGATTAAGAGAGAGTCCTTCAGGGAACAACCCTCATTTAACAGGGGAAACAGTTAAAGACGCAGATTACTCTCCACATCAGGGGTGTCAAACTCATTTTCACTGTGGGGGGGGGGGGGGGGAAGCACATCAGCCATGTTTGATCCAAGGTTATAGCTCTAGCTATGGTTAGGCTCTGTTTTATCTTTATATGGTTGTATTTTTATTTTAAACCAATTCCACCAATCAGAAAGCAGCAATGAAACCTCTCCCACATTTGCACCACTTGTTGAGGCTCCCGTCTCTCCTGGCCATTAGGACTGAATGTGTTCAGTGCTCTTACCCCCAGGGGCCCCTCCTTCCATTGAGACCCTGCCAAACACAGCAATTCAGCCTGAATGCTAGATGCTGAAGAATGCGAGGACTTTGTCTGCTTCGCTCAGACAGTGGAAAGAAGGGTCATTCACACAAGGATTTACTCCGGCCGAAGCCAAGTGGCTGCTACAAAGTGGTGTTATGTGAAAAGAGGAAGATGTAACTGCTGCTGCTGCTCAGTTACACCTGGGATGAAGTCAAAGATGGAAGCTGTGACTCCACTTTTGCCCTGGTTTGTTTCCATTTGGGCAACAAAACAAAGACCAACACCTTTGTCTGCTTCGGCCTGATACAAGATGATCGTGTGGTTTCTACAACGACCCTTTCATGCCCCAAAACATTTTGTTTTTTCTGATCAAATAATGAATCTGCATTCAGTCTGCATCACAGTTTCAGGGTTGTTCATAGTGTTATAGCTGGGATTTGTCTATTGGAAACCTGAAGTTTGAGGTTCCGTCCATAGTTCTGTAGCCTGGCACTGTCTGTTGTCTAAAGAGAAAATGTTAATGCCAAGAAGCCCCTCCCCATTATAATGGAATGGGTCTTTTATTCAACATCCTCTCACTGTCACAACCCAACGTGGGACTAAAGACCAGGGAAGGCTGAATAGTCATTCTTTGACTGATACCGATCCCCAGTATCAGATCAAGCCGACCCTATTAGGGAAGAAAGGAAAGTGGACTCAACTGCACACAACCAAATGTGACCTCTGACCTCTGCTTTTAACCCATCACCAAAGTGAACAGTGGGCAGCCGGGGAGCAGTGTGTGGAGACCGTGCCATGCTCAGAGCACCTCAGTGGTAACTTGGCAGCTGGTGGACTTGAACCTTAAACCTCCCTTACCCAAGTCCGCTTCCTGAACCACTAGATGTGGGCCACAATGGGTCCTAAGATTTGACCAGGGGCGGGGTCAGGAGCAGATTGATGGAGCGTTCATGTGAACTGAGATAAATGACATAAAAGTCATGCACGACGGCTAAAATGCTAAAATGTTTTTAACTTTTTCTACGCCATCTATTGGGGGAAATATGGGCATTGCAGGGAAAAGGTAGAAGTACAATACTAATACTACTAATAATAAAAATAAAAACACAATTTGGACACATTTGGCAGGCCAGATTAAAAAGTCAAACAGGCCGTAGTTTTCTGATGCCAGGACTAGGTGGACTTCAATCCTTCAACAGGACAACTGGGAGTTCCACCGCTACGACACCTAACGTCTCTTTCTTCTGTTGACAGTCCCAGTCCATCCAGATGAACCCTCTGTATGTCATGGTGCCGTGTACTCTCAGCGCTTCGTTTGCCTTCATGCTCCCAGTGGCTACACCACCCAACGCCATCGTTTTCTCCTACGGCTACCTCAAAGTCTCTGACATGGTGAGTGTGGCAGTGGTTTTGGTGTCACGTTACCCAAATCCATCAGTTCCATCTGGGTGTTAATAACACCATACAGCCTTATCACCATGTGAGGGTGAAGTTCAATGTTGATTACCCCCCCATCCCCCCCCCTCCACCTCAGCTGCCCCAACTCTGTTGAACAGGAGGGATAAACCACCTGATCATGGCCTTCAGTTATCATTGTTTTTGGTTAATCTTTATTTTGTTTCTCAGCCAACTGGAGCCTTTTGTTTTTACCTTTAGTGCGTTATCTTTTCAGTAACGTATGGTTTATCTTGAGGTATTTTTGCACAACTTTTATCCTCAGTTAGATAATGCAGGCAGATGCAACACACACTTGTTGTTCTCCTCTACCACAGCACCTTCTGTTGACTCACTAAGTACTTAGTACTTTTTAAAAACTGACCCTGCTGCTTTTCTACATGTTCTACTTCCAGGCCAGGACAGGATTTGTCATGAACATCATTGGAATCCTGTGCATCACATTAGCCATCAACAGCTGGGGCAGAGCGATGTTTGATTTGGATTCCTTCCCTACCTGGGCCAATAGCACCGGGGCATGATCCAGGTTCTCATCACTAACCATGACCCAGACACCCAAAGACCCAGCTCTCAACACTATTCATGTCCCACTCAAATGGTAAATGGGCAAAACGGCATCGACGCTTACACGGTTTGTGAGTGTCTGGTTACGCCCACGTGCGTTTGATTGTGGGAAAACGTGGTGTTGAGAATGACAGGGGAGTAAAGACAGAAAGAAAAACAGAAAAGAAATATTAAAAGTTTAATGCTATTTTAACTTATTGTATATTGTATGATAAAAAACAAACATCCATAGAGATGTCTCTGAGCGAACTCTAGAGAAGCTGTTGAAGTAGTTACCCTAGTTTACTGAGAGGTAAGTTGCAAATATAAAGCTGTAAAAACATATCATGCACTCCAGCACTAAAATACAGATTAGAGATAAGTGACCCAAAGAGAGAGCAAAGGTCAGTCGAAGCATGGCTGTGTCGGAGCACAGGAAAAAGAAAAAGAAGAAACGCCTCCAAAATAATGGCTTGGTCTTTGATCCCACTGCCTTAACTGGTTGGAAGAGCCCTTTTTGATTGGTCGCTTAAACATGCTAACTGCTAATTCACTGAGGGGAGTCTTTTTAAGGCCAATTCATTTCTATTAGCAGCCTGTATTACAACTGCTATCTGTTAAAGCTAACCTCAGGAAATGGATGAAATGATCTGGGAAGAAACTGTGTTGGCAGGACTGATGCCCAGTAGGTGGCATCACAGCCGGGTTTAGGACTAATTGATGAAAAATAAGTCACTTGTCAGTAGATTAATATTCTCTGAAACATTTTAATGACCTGAAAGTCAACGGTCTTCATCCCGAGGTAGAAATTGTCTCATTACGTACCATTATTCAGAAAAGGATAAAGAATGTGTCAGTTTAGAGTCGGAGTGAGATCAGACATTACTTTGAATTATGAGTTTCAAGTCGATATCATGTTTTATTGAATATTACTTAAAACTAATGATTAAAGACCAAAAGTACTTCACAAAAACATCGACTGTCAGTAAGATAGTCACAGAGAGTTATTATTATCACTAATGATTAACAGTTGCTTCTTCTGGTCGGCCCCAAACCCTGTAGAGAAAGTTTTTAATACTGTACATTCCAGTACAAACTTTTGTCTTTTTTAAATGTTGACATTTTATACACATATTGTCTAAATAAAGGTTGAAATTCTATTTGTGAAATAAAATAAAGACTGTTAGACCTGCCTTGTCCATTTTTGTGTGCATGTACATACATCACAGTAGAGTGAAAACACTGAGCCAACGTGGAGGTTGTATTGATGATGATGTTCACTTTGATTTGAATATCTTTAAATACCAAAGGGTGTTCCTGGTGTTTTTTCTCCTTTAAATAAGAGTTTATAGTAGTTATGGATTTTTGAAACAAATTTTCATGTCAAGAGAAAAACTTTGGTGAGGAAATAAAGAGCAGAGAAGATGGATATGGAATTGGAGGCCGAACATCAGAAATACACTGGCTCTGTCGCTGTTTGTCCATCTCTCAGGGTTTGGTAACACTCTTCTGCCGCCGCGATCTCATGTCTCGCTTGTAAAGCTGATTTAATCCTTTAAATACAGTCTGCAAGATCACTGTTATCCTCCTGTCAAATGTGTAATTGTCTTTCTTGCGAAGACTATACGTTTGTCAGATCAACTCCAGTCTTACATCATCGGTTCTGGGCTCAAAAAGCGTTCAGCTTTACTTAAGGGTCTTGATCTTAAATCTTAGAAAATAGTGCCTTCAAAATAAAGGTCCTGCAGTTTTACTTTTTTTGTCACACATTGTTTTGACCTTGTTATGACTCAGGCTGGATGTGGTCCGTGTGTCGTGGACTGCCCAGTTCTACAGCTCATCATCACAACAAACCAGCATGCACGCTCACACTGATACATATGGTCAATCAGGAGGGATCAATTAACCCAACACTGTGTGTTTGAGACTGTGGGAGAACGCAGAGGTAGCTACAAACAGACATGGAAACTAAAACACAGAGATCTCATTACCAAAGTCTGGATTATGGACTGACCAAATTCCTAAGATGATGAGTCCAACTTGAATGACAATCACAGATTCAAACATTAAACCCAGCCTTAGTCACTGTAAGACTGTGTCCATTAGTCTGACCTCAACCACACAACGCTGACATCAGATGGATTTAAAAACATTCTTTTTAAATCCCAGAACAAATAATGTCAAAGGAGGTCAGACTTCTGGAGCTGGTCTGGAACCAAAGGTAGCAGGAACACAGGTCTGGAAACGCTAACAAGACCCGAGTGGAAAACATCGTTAACATCGTAGACGAACACCAAGGTGGGTTTCCTGGACACGGGACGACAGGAAGTAGTGGATCTGGGCAGAGAGTCAAGATATGGGACACAATAATGTGGCAATAACCACAGTTACAGGAGGTCAAGTCTACGTCGTGATGCCTTCAGGGACTCATTTAAGCACTGCAGACAAACACCTTCAACACCATGACACTCTTGTCCAAATTCTTCTGATTTTTCAGGTTTTCCAGGTTAACCCAGAGTTCCCAGTCAGGACAACCTATCACGTGTCTTTGTCTCAGTCAGTACCTTCCTCCCTCGTCATCTTCGTCAGTCAGTCCTGGCCTCCATCACCAGCTACAGACGTCAGGTCACAGCCCTGCCCAGAAAAAAAAAACACATCGAGTGTTCCTTGGTCACTCCTCTGGATTTCAGTTTGAGTTCTCCTCGCTCTCAGCCTGGTTAGAAAATTCCACCACTGCCACTAAACAGTGGGTCAGCAATCCTAAAAATAAACACTCTCTGGCCAGCTCCCAGTGACAGAAGGAGTTAAGAAGGCATGCTCACCAAGTGGTTGTTGTGAGTTAACACAGTGTTCTGGGCCTGTCTCCTCCACCTGTTTCCTGTGCTCCGTCTCATTAGTCTCACTGCTCACACCTGGTGTCCTGGTTGATTATACATGGTCAGGTCTGTGTTTCTGCCTGTCTGGGTTTGTTTTCACTCAAGTCCTATGTTCATTTTTGACTGATGCATTTTTCACTATTAAATCCTGTTTAATGTTAGGACATAACTTTATCTGAGTTTGTTGGACCATCCACCCACTGCAGGACAGCACATCAGCACAAACCATACAGTCCTCAACGCAGAATCTTAGCTGAACATTAAATGTGTCAAACTAAGGATTATTACACTGGTCGTATTAGACTAAAGAAAGACAGTCACATCATCCGAGATTAAAATGTCGAGCGCGATGGTTTTCGGAGAGGTTAACAAGCAGTTCAGTCCACGTGAACATTTTCCAGATCACTATAATCTACGGTGCAACAGTGGGTTAAAAAGGCTTTAATTACAGTGTCGTTTTTCTTTTCTCTGTGGTACCTCACAAGCAGCCACTCATTATCCAAAGTACTTTATTGTTGACTCTCTGTCTTTTTTTGTCTGATTCTCTCTGTCTGATGCTCTCACTCCCCCTTCACTCTCTCCCTCTCTCCCCACCTCTCTCTATCAGCAGTAATTACATGTACAGTTTACAGTCATGAACTGACATTTAATTTGATAAATCACAGATAAATTATTTTTCCACTAACATTTCAGGTGTTGGCTTCATTTCTTTAAACAATCATACGTTTCAACTGGATTTAAAGTGAAAGCCATTTCCCCTCCTGTCCAGAGGGGGGAGGGCTTCTCCAGTTCTGATGGTTATTGGTGTTTGTCCAGACTTCACCTCAGTGGTTTAGGTCATTGGACTACATTAACAAGAGGCTAGTTGTTAGCATGAATGAAATCGTTAGCTCAGCTCTGAGGTCATGTGACCGTGATGGCACCACATCAGGCTTAATTGAATGTTTGTTAAGACATGAGAGGGTGGTGTCCCTTACAGGAAAATTGCTAAGCCGAAGTTTTGTTTCAAATATATGTCAAGGGCATGAAAAGGTTTGTTTAGGGTAGAACATAATAACACGGTGAAGCTCTGTTTAGATCTCTGACCTTCAGAGACGCTCCAGTGTCATTACTACGGCTAGGACTTGTAAGGAAATATGAAGTGCGCCTTTCGGGTGTGGCCGTTGCTCAGTGGGTAGTGCAGTTGTCTCACATGTCGAGGTGAAGTGGGTTTGATTGCAGACCTGGCAGTGTCCAGCACATACAGTGACATACAGTGACACACAGTGACACACCGTGACACACAGTGACATGCAGTGACATACAGTGACACACAGTGACACACAGAGACACACAGTGACACACAGTGACACACAGTGACACGCAGTGACATACAGTGACACGCAGTGACATACAGTGACACACAGTGACACACCGTGACACACAGTGACATGCAGTGACATACAGTGACACACAGTGACACACAGTGACACGCAGTGACATACAGTGACACACAGGGACACACAGTGACACACAGTGACATGCAGTGACATACAGTGACACACAGTGACACGCAGTGACATACAGTGACACACAGTTACACACAGTGACATACAGTGACACACAGGGACACACAGTGACACACAGTGACATGCAGGGACACACAGTGACATACAGTGACACACAGTGACACACAGTGACACACAGTGACATGCAGGGACACACAGTGACATACAGTGACATACAGTGACACGCAGTGACATACAGTGACACGCAGTGACATACAGTGACACACAGTGACACGCAGTGACATACAGTGACATACAGTGACACGCAGTGACATACAGTGACACGCAGTGACATACAGTGACATACAGTGACATACAGTGACACACAGAGACACACAGTGACACACAGTGACACGCAGTGACATACAGTGACACACAGTGACACACCGTGACACACAGTGACATGCAGTGACATACAGTGACACACAGTGAAACACAGTGACACACAGTGACACACAGCCCATGATACAATGTTGTCAAAGCTCTGTGGGTTCTCACTTCAGTTTCCTTCCCATTGGTTGAAACCATGTAAATTAGACATTGGCTCTTTGTGATTGGTGGTGGATATTAGAGGAGTCACGAGGTCAACACATGGGTCAATGCTCCAATTTCAAAACAAACAGTGAGGGGAACCTTTTAGCAGTGACTAGCTCTGACATCCAAATACAGAATGTCTCTGAGGACCTGTGAAAGCCTGTGTTCAAAATCTTTCTTTTTTTAAAGCTCTCCTGCATCAGTTAGGCCTAAGAACAATCTGCTGCCTGTCTGAAACATTTGGTGCATGTGTGTAAGGAGAGATGTGTGTCAATTATTTGGTAGACAGGAGCAGAACATTAAAAGAAAATGTCCAGGACAAAGGACCACTCTGTATCGGTCGGTTTTTTTTTGTGGTTTTTTTCTGCAGGTGAAATCCAAACTCAGACGTGACCACAAAGCTTTCTTTCAGTCAAGGAAATAACATTTGAATTAGCTTGGATTTTTAACACCATATAACACATTATCTTTCTACACCAGTAGAAAGGAAGGTTCAGTGGAGTTCTATTCATTTCAGCTACATGTATTTGTATATGTTTTTCAACAGTTTTACACAATTACTATTTTGATAATGTTATATTATTGGCAACAGAGAGCTTTTTTTACAACAACAACAAAAAATGAAACAGTAAACAGTACTAAGACGTTGAACAGACTTCTATTCTCTGTCTTCCTCTGAGCTGCTCAGCTCTTCAGTGTTTCAATCAATCGTCTTTTGGCATTTCAACAGTTTTAACTGTTCATCCTTTTCTTACCTTATCACCTCCACTACTATGTATTGTTATAGTGTAAAGTATTATTATATATAATATCTTGACTGTAAACACATTCCTCCGTTTCTACCCTGTGACAGAGCGGTCACAACAGCACAGTGGTTCAGTGGATTCACGTTACATTAGGCGCTCTGACTCTTTGTTTCTGACATGGGTTGTTTACCACACATGCAAAACTGCAAAACAAATTAACTGGCAGTTACAAACAAAGTGACGTGCCGTTGGGTAGTCTCTCCATCCCTGGTGAGACATCACGGCTTAGGATCACGCGCAGTGGTGCACTGTGGGTTAAAAATGACACCATTTTAATAGAGACTTGTTTGGTTGCGTGCACCTCTGTTGCCACACAAGTGCTGAAACAGTAGACTGAGGGAAGATGACTCAATGTCTCTGCACTGAGAGAAAGACTCATTTTCAAATGTAATAAGAGGTTGAGAAGATGCCACCCTGATATTGTCTCCCAGCCTCTGAACTCCTGTCTGCGTCGCTGTTTTGACAAGTACGTCCGACCAGACATCTCACAGTTCCGTGTTGTTGATGAATTTTAAAAACAAAAATCAGAACAAACCGAGACTTCTGCACAACAATGGTCTGAACATTCGGCAAAAGACCAAACACATCAGCCGTAACAGACACGCATGTTTTGGGATTGACAAAAAAAAAGACAAACATCTTGTCAAATATTCTCACTCCAGCCTCCAGGACACATGTGGAGAAAAGGCAAAATAGGAAGGTACTGGGAAAAATACATTTACATTTTTTTTCCATTGCTAATTTTCCAAAAATATAAATCACCAATTTTTTACACATGCTAGAATAAACTTGTAATTTTCCAAAAATATAAATCACCAATGTTTTACACATGCTAGAATAAACCAGGCACAACCGCCCTGGTGAGTGCACTCTAAAGGTGTTGGTGGAAGTGAAAACACAGCAGATGTCAGCAGACACCAGCAACATCTAACAGTAGATGCTGTTTTACAGCAGGTGGAATGAAGGATGGAGCGGAGCCGTCGATGAGTGAGGAGACCAGATGCTCCAAACAGGTGAGTGAAGAACGATCTCACAGGTGAACAGCGCAGCAGTAATCCAAGATGTGGTGAAAACCCATAAACACAATCCCTCCAAGGTGTTTGGCAAGATCCAACTACATTTGTCAGCAAGAAAGACAGAAACCAATTACTACGAGGCCAAGCACAGAGAACAAACTGTGAAACTACTCCATGGAGGAAACAACGCTCTGGTGCTGAGTCGGCCGCAGCTAGCATCCTAAAAACTCCTCCAGTCTGACAAAGATCGCTGGAAGGTCCAGAAGAACAAGGCTCAATAACACGACTCAGAGCAGCTGTGGAGGAGAAGAGCGCAAGAATAGTGTTATGTTAGCCAAAGAAATGCAGAATGTTACCTAAAAGTGTAATAATAAATAAATAAAAATACAATAGAAAAAAGGAAAATTAATCTAGGAATAATCTTAGCCAATGACAAAACTGAAAAATTCACATAAAAATAAAACACTGCTGATAATAACAAACAAAAATACCAACAGTTGCTACAAAAAGACGGATTAAGATTAAGACTTAAACATATTCAGACTCCCCGTGTGCAGGCCTCTCACAGACTAAACACCTGTAGGACTGAGTAACCTGTTCATTAAGAATGTGAACGGTCTTCTCTGTCTTGGCCCTTTGATGGACAAACGTTGTTGGAACAATGGCTCTATCTGCTGGACTAAAGGTGAAAACAACAAGAGTCTGGCTGAATGACCGTGTGAGGAAAACATTAAGATTCAGTGTCCGTGGTGGAGAGCACTGCACCACGGACACTGCAGGAAGACAACGGTCCATCTCATCGACCCCGCCCCAGTCATACTCCAAAAACAACAGGATTTACCTTTATGGGCTGTAGTCTCCAGACATGACGTAACGATACTGATTACTGATAGGCTGATTGGGAAACAACCACTTTCTGATTTTTTAAAAATAAGTAAGGAGAATCTTTTTCCTACTATTTTTGTCTTTGCAGTGATGCTACAGAATAGCCTGCAGGGGGAGGTAAAGGCACGTTGTTAATCAAACACCAAAGATAAATATTGAAACGTGGTTAGTGATTTAATAGTATATATAATATTGTATATATATAAAAAATGTTAGTAGTCTTTTAGTTTCAATTATTTCTTATGAAAAAATCATTTAATTATTTATCAAACTAAAAATTCATTTGTCAAATTAACTTAACTGTATTAACTTGAGTCCAATCAACTCTCTAGGATTATATTTAGTCTTCAAAGAATACTAAAATTTAGTGTATTATATAATTTACACAATGTACATAGGTGAGTGAGTGTGTTAGCTGGTTAAGAGCTTTTTGATTTTTTTTTACAACAAAAGACATTTGTCTTATTGCTCCCCCTGCGTCTACGTTGATATGAAATTCTTATGTCACCGTGGAAACTAGCATTAGAAAGAATTCATATGAGGCTAATGCTAAATAATTGCAAATACCTAAGCAGAATACATTTTACCAAATTAAAAAGCACACTGAGTAAGCATTGTGTTGCTTTGTTTATTTAGAAATTACAACTTCGATAATTTAAAAATAATCGTACATCATCATACATGACATGAACTGGCATATAACTTGCAATTTATTGTAAATATTTATCAAGTAGACTAAACACACTTTTTGACCTCATAAAGTGTCCCATATTATCCCACATAGAATCCCAGTCCCATATTCAAGTAGCAGAGACTTGGTCACCTTTTTTTTTAACAGCAAGCAAAACGTAGGCACATCAGAGCCACACACTGACCAAAGTGTTAGCAGACTTACAAAGAACAGTTCAATTCCCCCATAATCTGGTTATATTTCACAGCTTCTACAACATGTTACATCACAACGCACAATGCAAACTGTTGTTCCACAGACATTAGGGAGTCATACATACTTGTTTGGATACAAAAAGATTACTAGTTACTCCATCACTTGATCAATAGGTTAAAAAAGACACCTGTAAATATTGCTGTATTCTGTTTTTCATTTTCAACAATGCTGTGCAGGTTATTCAAGAGCATAGTTTAATATGTACGTATGTAAGGATAAATAGTTTAAACCTAGGAATACTTGAAACAATCCCATCTAGATACTACAATAACGAGCTGGAGTGAAAAACTCAAATCACCTTCAAAGGAAAGTGCATTAAAATGTGTTGATGTTGATTTTCTCTAGTTTACTGAATGCATAACAAATAAGGCCTTTCTTACTGTATGTCAATGTTTCAATAGTTTACAGTATACCAAGGTTTGCATACAGTATACCATTTAGGGTATACTAGACTACCCATCCTCTCATTGACAGTGTAAACTTTTTAAAGTTACTATCACAGTAGTTGTGAATGCATTGCTACCACCATTAGCATCAGCAAATCCAGCAGCATTAGATACAGTTTCAAACTGTGTGACTTGTAAATAAAAGTGTGAGTTGAGCAGGGACAACCTTGAAACAACTATGAGAGTAATGTTTTGGATGATGAGTGACAAAGTAGCATAGCTTGGTGAGAGAGAGAGAGAGAGAGAGACAGAGAAAAAAAACTGAACAAACACAGCAATGAAGATTTGATTTTGGAAATCATAGAAGGAGGAGAATCCAAAAGGCATTAGGGAAGAGTTGCAACAAACCCTTGGAGGTAGTGAGCAGCTACTGGAAGACTGGAAAAGCACAGTTACGATATTTCGACTTAGAATCACTGGAAAAAGTGCGTGCTGTCTCTCTTGATGGTAGATCATGAAAATACAGCGGAGCAGTCGTGAATGTTACTGTTGTATCAGTCAGTTTAGAAGAAGAATCAGCTTCATCGTCAATGTCCTCTGCATTTTAACCATCAACCGTTTCTGGAGAGTGGTGATTCTAGGGGCAGTAAGGGCAACTTTGAGGAGGGTGAATAGTTGAACGTCTTGTTGGTTTGAAAGTAAGGTTTCTTTTTTATGTCGTTAGCAAACAGCTAACGCTGAGAAGTTTGGAGATAAAGTGGTGAGATGGTTTGGACATGTGCTGCAGGGAGACGATGGAAATATTGAACAACGATGGTGTGGATACAGAGCTGCCAGACAGAGGGAGAGATTGACCTCAGGTTAGATGTACGGATGTAGAGGTGGTTGATAGAACAGATGACAGAGAAAGCTCCGGAACAAGGTTAACAGCAGCCCAGTATACCACAGTGGAGGAGCAGAGGACCGTCAGTTCTTGTCTCCCAGTGAGTGAAAAACACGTCTTTTACAATCTTTCTTAACAGCAGTCGGTCACTTTTTTGGTTAAACATCTCAGTGACAGAGCTATTTAACCAGACACACAGCTTTTTTACTGTTATTTCTGGATCTAGGGCTCATGTTATGGAGTTGCTGACGCTAGGTCTGACAGGTTTGTTTCATTTGAGTCAATCAGGATGTTCCTGGTTATTTTGAGGTATATTTTCTTAAGATTTCTTTTCTATATATAACCTACTATATATTACCAGACCAACCTCAATACGTCTGTTTGGCTAAATTGATATATTGTTTTTAATTTGGATGGCATTGGTTATTTCTGGTTAGTCTTGCCCTAACAGCAGCAAATCAGCGATGAGATGAAGGTCAATACTGAAAACTAAAACAACGTTATATATCAGTACAATTTAAAGCATAAACCAGCGATTTAGTAAATCAAAGAGACAATAAAAAATCATCATTTACAATATTCCCATTTAGAAAAATATGTATATATGTAACATCATCACACCAGATACAGTTCAACGTCAGATTGCACAAGACAGCTGCAGAGTTGTTGTTGTTTTTGTTTTGGCAAAAAGAGAAAACTATATAAAATACCGACCACAGGAACTAGCAACGTTTAAGACTTCTTAACAATTTCCCACGTCAACTAATGTTTGTTTCTCCGACGGACTGTATATTTGAGTTAGTGCAGCAAAAATCGGTAAGATAATTTGTCTAGCTAGGATTACAAGAGAAGGTTGGTTGGTTAAATGGGGGCAGATATTACAGGGACTACAATTCTGAAGTTGACAGAGGAGAGTCAGGAGTCTTCACTGTTACAGACTGTGATTATTTACATGTTATTGGAAAACTCTAACAGATTTGTTTCCACATATTCTCAAGGCTCGTACCACTATGGAAAAGCAAAAAAAAAAAAGCACTGTTTCATGTTTCTTTACTTATCACCAACTGTAGGTTTCAACTAGAAATAAAATGTAAGAGAAAAAGCTGCATACTGTACAAATTTGAACTTCACGCCCCCTGACCCCCAAAATATACTGTACAAGAAAGGTAAATCAAATCATAAAAACAAATTCAAGTCCGTCCACAGAGGTGCCAACGCAGAAATCACAACTGCAGCTTGGAAACAAAATCATTAATTAATTAATGATAATTTTATCCAATTCATTCCTGGTAAAAGTCAGTTGTCATTTCATCTATGATATGCATTTTGACTGACGTTTCCACATACATCAACATGCCAACTTTGATTCTGTTTGTGTACAACATCCTACAGTAATGTCTAGTTTACTTACATCACTGCTTCTTAAACACAGGTTTATTTTCTAGCTCCGTCCTGAGAGAGGAGTTGGAGGAGGTGGACAGGCAGAACTGGTGCTGGACTGTCCAGAACCAAAGGACCAAAGGACAAAGGCCAGCTTTGAGCCAATCAAGCAGCATAATTAGGACTCACGTGCCAGCTTCTATTATTGGTCGAGGGACTTGTGGAATCAATAGGCTGCAAAGGAAACAAAACAATCAATACAGTTGTCTAAAGTCACTCACTTCAGGGTGCTAAAAACTGTGACACACTTTACTGTTGTTACTGTCTCGTTTCCCATAATAAAGAACTGCCAACAAACCCTCCCAGTTTTGTTGGTATATTGGGGTCCATTTGGCCAAATATACCCCAGTGACAAATATTTGCCATAAAGGCAAAAAGAAAAAACAACTGTGTAACATCAAGCGTAAATTGCTGACCACGTTCCATATTTTGTACCAGCAACGTAAACATGAACAGGTTCTTTAATACCACAGACCGTGCAGTCCTGGACTTGATGAGACCGGTTGACTTTAGTTAAGGGAAACATGGTTTAGCTTATTCTCACCTTTGTTTTTTTTTAACAGTTCTAGTTTTTAATCTTTAGTTTAATTCATCCAACTCTTCCTTGATTCCAGGAACTTGAGTCTCCACAGTGTACGGTGGCTCGCCCCCACGACCCCCCTGATCCTTCTGCTCCACAACCTCCACTTTCACCTCCGCCAATGACCCCGTGCTCCTTATCTGACTCAGGCTGGCTTTGGGCTCTCTCCGGCTTGGGGTTGGTCATGCACGGCGGATCAGGCTGTTGCACGGACATGGTCCTCCGCAGGTGCGTTCGTTTGCAAAGGAAGTCCGGTTTGGTTGAGAGACCGAAAGAGCCCTTCCTCAGGACCATGCGGACGGAGGAGGACTTCTTGGGTCTGGTTCGATGGCCAAATTGAAGCGTGGAGAGATGAGCAGCGTAGCCCTCACTCAGAAACTAAACACAAACCACAGACATTACAAAGCAGTTAGAAAATGGACTTATTTTTTTAAGGTAAATTTGAATCAGTACTACCTGCGAACTGCCAACTTAGTGCTGTTGTCAAGGTACAGGTTTTTTACAAATTAATTCACTAACAGCCAACCATATTCTTAAATATGTCTTTGAAAGTTCCTACAATATTATATATATATTTACAAAAATGAAAATAATAACAATGATTTAATCCAAGGAAATATACCAACATTTTAAAAATAAAAATAACACATTTTGTCACAACCAGATCCAACCAAAGTACTACATAAGGACTCCATGAGATTGTAATAAAAATGAAATAATAACTGAACTATATTTACAATAACATAAAAACTCTACAAGTGATTATGTAAGTTCAGAACAATGATACTAAGTTTGGAATAAATCAACAGTTACCACTACTTGCTTTTCAGACAAAATGACGTTTTGACATTTAACAGTGAAGAGGACTAAGCCTGTACCGACTGTTACAAGTGCCCTCCATGAAGAGAAAAACCTCTCCCTGGAGAGTTTATCTTTTCTGGACAGAATTGTCCACTGTTATTTTCATGACTGAGCTCATGTACCTGGCACTGGTTTTGGTATTTCTTGGAGGGTCGGCCAACAATAAAAATCTGGGCGGGACCAAGGCCGAGCATGTTGTAAACACAGATGTCCTTCATTGAGCCGTAGGCTGAGTTGATCTTTATATGACACTGGAGACAGAGAGAAAAAACAGTGTGATTTGATGTGGCACCTGTGAAAACTGCACCTGGAATTAAAGATAAATATTGGGATGACGGGTCCTGTGAAGAACATGCACCTCTTGGATGAGGTTCCTGAGAAAAATGGTCTTCTGCCGCAGCGGATCATGGACTAGACCTTCTGAGAAGAAGATCATCCCATGAGGAAAGTTGTGCTGTGATAGCCAAGACACCACGCGCTGCTTCTGCATGTCAGGGCGTCCAGTGATGTAGATGATCAGGTAACCCAGATCCTGCCAGTGTCTGCAAACACATGGAAGAATTCAGAGAACAGTCGTCCTCTTCACCTGTGTTCGTACTGATGACACAAACTATTCAATATTCTTCACAGTCTACTCAACGCCAGACCTATTCAATATTCTTCACAGTCTACTCACACACAGATTCAAACCCAATTAAATTTGTTACTAATTACTAAAATATTATTTAAATTGTATTATATATTATGACTATTTACTAATAATTAATAATAAAAAATCTGAATTCATGATAACAGTGTTATTGATTATTATATTTTAACTAGTTAATTACTGATTAGTGATTAGTTAGACAACCCCGATAATTACCTGACCACATCCACTGCTCCAGGTCGGACTTTGGGGTCACTGCACATGATGGACACACTAGCAGCAAAAGACCCATCAATGCTGAAGACCACACACTCCATTCCCCGTGGCAACACAGTCAGATAGGCCTCTGCACTGGTCTGATCGCCCCTGACATGAAAAGTAAGGAATTATTATTTTTAAAAATCAGAAATACTGAGAGAAGGTGGTTTGAACTGATAACTGATAACGCTCTCATCGATCTTACTTGACAACCATCTTCACAGGGTAAACTCCCAGGCCCAGCTGTTTGCTCTTGGGAATGGTGTAAGTTACTCTGCCGCTGCTGTTGGTCACCTCTGTGTCAAAGTTGACCCATCGCCCAGACTGAGGCTGTGTCATCAGCAGAATGTCAACCTGACAGACACACACAGGTCAGCTCCTCTTTACACAAATAAAACCTACAATGTTTAGTAGGGATGGCTCGATGCAACTTTATTTTAATGTCCAACACTGCAACTCGTTGCAACAATGTCACGTTACGTTGAGCATTAAGGCTTTGGTATCAGATCAAATGGACTACAGTTGTTTTTTTCCCGATGTTTAATGTCCTGAAATTCTGACCAGTACCAAACTGAGACTGATCCTCAGTGTGGGATCGAGCCATCCCTGATTATTCTCTTCTCCTCTTTCACCTTTTCTCCAGTTAGTGTAACCATGTCCAGAGGGCCATACATGAAACGCCCCACCAGTGTTTGAGGTCCATCCTCTGTTGCTATGACATCATTCACCCTATGGTTGGCTGTGACATTCTGTAGCAGATGGAGAAGAAAACAAAAACATCATGGTTGAACTGTAGAAAAGAGACTGACTTAGATGGAAGTAAAGCCACTTTACTTCACCTTAAGTCTACGGTATCCTAATATATCAACAGTATTTAACTGACTAATAGACTAATTCTATGATGATGATTATTTTTTTAATGAACACAAATGAAGATGTTATTTCATCAGTCTGCTGCAGTAAACCAAAGTCCATAAGGAGTAAGAAATGATACACAGCTGTGTTCTTAGGCTGTACATGAATGTAATTATTACCATAATGAATGATAATAATCATTGGGGATTGTATTATTGCATTACTCATTGATGAAGTCAGTGTGTTTTACTCTCATTTTGAAAAACTACTGCTTCATGAAGAAAAGCAAGCAGGCTTTTGAAATAAGAATATTATAATAATTATCACTACAAATAATGATTATTTCTTCCAGAAGAATTTAGAGCTTACTCACAAGACCAAGTCAGCTCTAAATCTCTGCACCACCAATCACACTGTCACAAGTGTCTCTGTCTCTCTCAGTACCAGAAATACTACAACTAAAACATAAAATCATTTTCATACTGCGATGACGATTAACTGCTGAAATATTCTCCCACTGTGACTCTGCTCTCCTGTAAACAGCACTGAATAGCTGCGTGACCTTGACTGTAGCTCTCAGCAGAGGCGTTGAGATGTTCAGCGGCTCGATCCGCCTCAGCAAATTAAGGTGAAAGTGTTAGAGATCTATACAAAAAAAACTGGCTATTCACATTAAAAATCCACACAGCTCTGCAAAAATAAATCTTTTGTTTTTGATATTTGACTTCATGCCTTTATACCATAATACTACTCTGATAAATCAGACCTTTCTTTCATTAGGCTTCACTTCACACAGTCTTCAAGAGCCCACTGTACAACACGCTCAGTCTCTTAACTGTCTACAGTTCATCTGGTGTGTTTGGTTTTAACCCCTGCTTCTTCATGAGAAGATTATTTTGTACTATTTCTAAGCCTTAAAACATCTAAGATATGTGTTGGATTAAAAAAGATATCTCTAAAAGAAGTATTTTTGGTTTTGTGTTAGGCCAAGTAAATATAAGACTGGGTCAAAAAAAGTAAAATTAGGCCAAATTGTTTGATGGAAGATTGTATTCATTTAACAGTGTACTTTAAAGAAAGGGCAGTTATAAGTTAGCTACAAATATAAAACCAAAACTGGCTGTACAACAGACATCAACCCCCACAGAAAGCTACACATAAATATTAGCCCTTCAAGCACCGACATTAGGTATCAATAGTCTTTTAGAGCCATGTCCATAAAGCACATCAGGGTGTCAGCCATTTTGAAATATGGGCTTGTGGAGATTACTATTTAAATACTTTTTTTTTCAATTTTAATTTGTCTTTGCAATAAGAACAAAAGAAATCTAACAATAATTCATGTTGGTTTTCCTTACCCTAAGTTTGACATGTGTCCGCTTTCTTAGCCATTTTTCCCTTGAACTATAGGAGGAGAAGGAAGCCGAGTCCAAATGATTGACATCTTTGGTCTTTAAGCAGTCACACCGCATGAGCTGTGGAGACACGTGAAAGAACACACAAAAAACAACAAAACAGTCATTTATTGTTCATCTATCTGAATCTAAAATCTAAGGAATACAATTACTAATACAGATAAAAGATACTTGTTTGTAGAAATAATGCAGTAATACAACACTTCCCCCAGCAGCCATTTATTTCTATTGATTTATGGTAATCCTCTTCTAATAAACTTGTAAAACCCTACAGTGCGTCCTCCCCACAGAGGGTCATGTTATGACAAAATGATCATTTCGTGAAGCATCACCCTATAATTAGATTAAGGACAGCTTTGTGTTAGCTGGTAGTTAAATCTGCTGAGGTTAAACATAAGGGTCAATTACCTGCTGCAGGACAAAAGCTGCTACGTCTGTAGATTCCCAGTAGGAGGCATGGAAGAGGTGAGGCAGGGCCACAGTCGGGAAAGCTGTCAGCACGTCAGGGCAGTACAAGGCGTAGTCCAGCCTTTTGGTGCCCCACCAGCTACTGGAGACTGCCAAAGACAGGACAGGAGACAAATGGCTCAAGAATAGTCATGTCCTTTTTAATTTGTTACTTTTGGTACAGTTCTGATGATGAGATTTTCATATTTATTTATATTTTAAGAAATCTAAACACTGCATACAAAAGAGGAAGATGGAGAGTTATAAAAATAAAGATAAAAAATAAAAATGAAAGCATGAGTTAATTGAAAACGTCTTTCTTTTTAAATTCCAAATCAATTACTGTGTGTTTCCCTCCACTCACTGTTGGAGATGATGTCTCCCAGCTGACTCATTGAGCAAATCGATGTTTCGCTTCCCACACTTGTAACACTGGCTCTGCGAGTGCCCTCTTTTCCTCCTGCCCCTCCTCCTCCACCACCCCCTCCATCTCCCTCTTCTCCTTTAGGGTTAGTCCGAGACAATCGATGTGAGGCTGGACTTCCTTGTGTCTGCTCTTCTCCCAAAAACAAACTCGAATGGCCATGAATGCTTTCCACTTGGAAAATACAGAAGATAGGAGTATAAAAAAATAATTATGTTAATCAACAATTCAAAAGTGATGGCTGATTTTGATTGTTTAATTTTCAATATTTTTTTATTTATTGTTACTTTTGTAAGTTTCAAGTGATTTCAGTGAGAATTGTGGGTTTTCCCTTCTTTAACTGAGGGGTACCAACAATTTTGTCCACGTGTGTATATATATATATATATATATAGGCAACAAAACAATCCTACGGCCTTAGTCCTTAATTAATGAACATGTTTTTCCTAATAGGAAAACCTCTCGCTTTGTATCGGAACACTGTTCAGTAGAAAGCAGGAGCCATTAGTCACTCTGCATCGATCGGAAACTCCATTTAGTCGAATCAAATATCCTTAAAAATATCCTTAATGTTGGTGAAATCCACCTAAGCCATATAAATTATCAACAACTGAATGATCCTGTTTTTCAGCTCATAAATTCTGTCTATTCTTAGAACACTGCTGTGAGGCTAATGTTGCCATTAAATGGTGACAGACAGTACTTGAAGCCCAGTGTGACGCTGCTGGAGTGATAAATGGCACCTGGAGCACACTGGATAATTCTATATTCCTACAACTGTAGTAGTACAAAGAGGATTAGCTGGACGTTCAAGTGGTGGACTTTAATTATGGGGGAAAAAACATTACAAACGTGTGAATTGCGACCAAAGAAAAGTTTGATTATGGTTTGGATCACTTGGAGCTGTTTCACACTTATTCTATTCTTTTTATTAATCTCTACAGGACTGGTTGTCTCTAACACTGGAACTCAAAGAGTTTTAGCATCAAATCAACATGTTTGAACAGAGCAGGTTTAATCATCCTCCACATCTTTGCTGGTTTCCGGCTGCTCTGGATTTTTTAGAAGAGCTGGTGAAAATAGCTAGTCTAAAGAGACTTCCTTGATGAAGCTGCTTTATTGAAAGCCAAAAAACCCACTCTGCACGCTGACAAGAGTCCTCCAGCCCAGATCTCCTCTAGGCTCCACTTCAATTTTGCGGGTGATTTTGGCTTTATCAAATCGTTTCAATCTATTCTGACGTTAAGAAAAGCAGAGGACAAATTTTACTGTGTGCCATGGTGTGCTGAGCATTAATGACAATACATTGCTGTCAAATATTAACCAAATAGAGCACCATTGGAATGATGTAAAATGAAAAATGTAGATGCATAGATTTTGCATTCTGAAGAAAATTCTGAAAAAAAGACCAGGTTACATCACAGACAAAGGGTTGAACACAACCTTTAAAACAAATTGTTGAAATTGCCAGAATTACCAATTAGTGTTGAGCGTCCATCGCCCAGAGGGTGGCGCTGGTACCTGGGCACAGCAAATGGTGGCAACTTGTTAAAGAGGGGGTGCAGCAGGGGCTCTATCCTGGATGCTGAAGGGTCCGAAGGGTAGAAGAGGTTGAAAATCTGAGAGCAGGCTGGATGGAGCTGGCTGACTGAATGTCAGGAGACAGCCGTGGAAAAGAGAGAGACAGAAAGACAACAATAAAGAAATAATAAGAAATAGAGTATTATCAGATATAAAAAAACCAAGTAATTTTCCAATGTTCTGTCTATGAAGTAATCACAGCTAAATATGGAAAATCACTCAACTTTGTACTATCTAAAGATGTAACCAAAGATATTAGAACCTAGGAATGACACAATGTTAAACAACTATAGGTCTGAACTCTGTTTGTAGTAATAAAGTAAGAGGAATAACTGTAATGTAGTTTCTTTGTTTCCTTTCTTTATACAGTAATGAATGTTAAAGACAGCTCATGGTGCAGCAGCAGCAGCTGCAGCAGCTTAGAGAATAAATGAGATACGGTTGGCAGTGGTGCAGCAGTAGGATGGAAAATGCCACAAAGGAAAACAGAAAAAAGAAGAATTAATTAAAAGAACATTGTAGACGTGTGAGGAAACTTAAAAAGAGAAGGTATATTCAAACTGGAGAAACTACAGGTACAGTGTTTGGTTCTTACTCTGAACTGCAGGCAGCACCGTGCGTCTCATTGCAAGCACGAGCCCCAGAGGACAGCCCAGCAGGAAGCAGTCGGACACCTCAAAATCAAACCAACCAGGGTTCACCACCAGGCAGGTGCTGCTGCCGCTGTGAAGCTCCACACTCTCTTTAATCAAACTGAAGAGGGAGACATGCAAGCATACATACATTTATTTTAAAAAGGATGACCTACATACTGCATACTGTCTTACATTCACTGTCTGTGAATGAGTTGTTAGCAAAGTTACAGCACCTTAAATCACCTAGTCGTGGTTTTCTGGTAAATAAAAAAAAGCTGTCGCTCCAGGTTCTCTGCGTACCTGGAGAAAAAGCTGTGCTGTCCCGTAGATGACGTGTCTCCATCATAGGAGTCGCTCTGTTTGCGGCTCAGGGGCGCTCCACTCTGACCTTGTCCTTCATTAGCTGAAGAGACATCAATGTTGCTCTTACTCAGTCTTTTGCTAGAACTCAGACCAGGACTAGACTCTTTAGACTGGCTTGAATGGTCCTGAGAGAAAACAGGGAAAAAGGTTTACAGAGGACCACAAAAGCTCTCCCCTCTGAGTGGACAAAAGACATCAGAAATGTTGTTTCACAGAAAGTTCTTTCTTTTTTAAACTTTCTACATTGTCGTTGTCACACCGACCTGCCCACCTACCTTGCTGCCGTTGTTCCTGAGATCGCCGTGGTCAGGGCTCCCAGGCCTCTGCTGGTTACTGAAGCACAGTGCATCAAAGCACAGGACTCCACCCACACAGTCACCCATTAAACACACCTGCCACAGGAATATTTTCCAGTCATACCGATTTTCTCTGCACATACCAAATGTTGCTCATCGTCAGAAATATCTCAAACATGAGGGGGAATGAAAGGAGTTTATGAATAAAATGAAAAGAAAGAAAACACATTCAATAGGAACAAAAAACAAGGGACACGGATACACAAAGAATATAAACAACGCTTCACTGTAGCACCCTATTGGAAATCCAGCACTTTGAACTAATAACCATGAATTTTACATCACTATGCAGAGGAGTTGTTGGTAGGTGTTACAGAGGACTTTAGTGTGGCAAACAGTGGGGAAGATCATTATAATCTCTTGAATAAATCTGTGAAATAGTGAATACTCTTAAGATACAAACAAATTAACTTGCATTATTCATATTACATAAATATTTGATAGCTGGAACAAATCCCATCCTATCTATTTAAAAATGGACTTAATGGGGACACTTTATGTATAAGTTATGCTAATTCATACATTCCTTTGCGTATGCTGAAAAAAACCCCAAAGGACTGAGCACAGATGGACTCTGGTTGGCTGGTCTGAGGCCAGTGCAGGAAAGGGAAACAGGTTATATGCTTTCCCTTTATGCTGATGACATGTCGCTTTACATATTAAATTTACTGTTATTAATCTATGAACTTATCATGATGCTGTGCTGTTCAAATTCATTGTCTTAACATTACACTGACATTAACAGAACTATTTCCTTTAAAACACCCACAAGGTAAGAACAGGATGGGTTTGAAAAGGACAAATGCACCTCAGCTCATATGTTTAACATACTCTCCTGATCTATGTATCATTAAAATAGTAGTGACGTTCTTTAAACAGCACAGACCTGTCCTGTGAACCCCTGGCCTTCTTCAGACTGCAAGAAACTGTGGTAGACCTGGTTGGCTCTGGCAATGACAGTTGCCACTGCATCCTGGTACTGGGGTGAGACAATGGCAAGAAGTGGCAGAGCAGCCAGGGGAAGGTAGTCCACACTACTGGCCCGTCTCTCAGCTGATGTGGAAGGTTTGGGGGGGGGGGGGGGGTGGGGTGGGGTCAAGGGTTAAGAAGTACATTATAATATTCACAGTCCTATAAAATCAAATCAAATACATATTAACTAATTTTCCTTCACATTAGACTCTCAGAACCTTTACATTCATGACAAATTAAATAGGAAAACAAAATACAAGTGAAAATATATACTGTTTTATATATAACTAAGATTAAAAGTTCACATATACAATACAAATAAGCACAAACCATGGTACTGGTTAGAGATTGTGGGAGATGTTGATATTTTGAATGTGATGTGTCAGGGCAGTCTTCGTTTCTTAAAGTAAAGAATGAGGCAGAGGAAAAAATAATAAAAAAAAAACTGCCAACAAAATTAAACAAAGGATTTTTTCTACTTTTTCTGTTAGTTTCCCTCAGGTTCTGCCAAGGTACGCCAGTCTTTTATGTCCGTCAGTCTTATGTTTTCTGATTGTCAGGCTGTCATTTTCCTTCATTTTTTTCATTATCGTTTGAGGGACTTTCTGGAAATATCTGACATTTTGTTTCCTGTTTCTAGTTGCTATTGTACATTTGTTTTTGTGCTGGTGAGTTAGTCCCCATCATAACAGGATATAAAAACAAATAGAAACAGAAAAGCAAAATATTGGTTTACTTGCAGTGTGTGAGTGTTAATGTTAGAAAGAAACTTTCTCTTGTCTCTCACTACAGTAGGGACACTGTCACTATCTATCAGTGCAGTGATGACACAAAGGAAGCCAGCAACGCTGAACACAGGCTGTAATATATCAACAAGGACTTCAGCACAACAAGGGCTCCACATCTGAGCTCAACAAGGACTTCAGCACAACAAGGGCCCCACATCTGAGTGACTGTCAAAGCAGAAACTCAATACTGAACATGGAGTTAAACAACAGTCATCGTCTTCTTTAGATTCACCGTAAAGCAACATTATGTATGTTTCGCCCAAGACTATAAGGATAAACCAATATGAACTGATGTAGTGTTCACTTTGCAGGAAGTTCTTCAGAGAAACCTAAGACTGAATGTGCAGTTCATGACCAGTTTCACATCAGTCTCAGCACGCAAGAAAAACGCTACATCATGTTTAATATGCAAATTAATCTGGTTCCTTGATGTCCAATTGAAATGTGAATAACATGCTTTGGTTGGAGGAAAACAAAGGGTTGAGTGGACTGGCACTGGCCTGGAAAATGAAAGGGCAGTACTCTTAGGTAAGGAGCCACAGTGAGCTTTGCCACCTTATCCACATGGGGTAGACCTGGGGACGTAACTATGGCAACATTTTAGCGCTGAAAGTGTACTGCAGGGACAGGCACAATTGAGTGGTTGTCTTGTGTGTGCACGTGCAGTAAGGTACTGTATGCAATTCTGGCAGGAATAGTTAACCTGACAGGATACTGGGCAACAAGCTGCAGGCCAATCATAAATAAACGAGTCAGGAACAGGACAAGAAGAAGCTTCAGAGGAAACTCAACAGCCATGAATGATCCTGGATGTTTCCCAGTGGTTAGTCGAGCCTCACTGGTATGGTTAGTGATGACACTCACTTCTACAGGGTAACATAGCTCATGTTCATTCAACCCTGTGCTCAATATCCAGCTGTGCTTAGCTCTATGGCAGGACATGATAGCTGTCTGGTGTTGAGCACACGAAAAGCAGATCTTTGACAAGGTCAAAGTTGCAGTACGGGCGGAGCTACTTATATGCTATGTTACTGCACATACACACCAAGAGAAAACACTACTAGATATTTGTGCCGTGAGATTTTTAAAGGCAAAACTTCTTCACCTTTATTGTTGCCGTGGTTACATCCATGGTTACATCATTAAAGATGTTACTAAAATATATTTTAGACGTCAGAAAACAAACAAAAAAATATTAAAAAATAAATATTTTATATTTAAAAAATATAAAACTGCTGTGCACGTAAGCACATAGTTTGGTGTCCTGATTTCTACATGGATCCAAGTGGTGTGTCTAGGCCCTGGTCGTTGTGTCTGCATATTCAGATGCAGCGAGGAATGAAAGCAATAGTAGGGTAATGTTGTGCAAATTTATGCAAACAAATGTGGTTGCGATCTAAATAGTGTGTTATTGTCAAGGCTAGTAAGAGGTTTGGGCATAAAAAAACGGCAGGACTGAACACAGAGGCACTCTGTAAACACCGTGTTTAACAGAACCTGGTCTGAATGGCCAGTTTCTCTGCTTTTATCCTAAATGGTAATGAGCCTCAGTATGATCTGCTCACCTCCTCCACTGGGGAAGACTAACTACCACTGCAACAGTTGTGCTGTGACAGACAGGTGGCTGTCACTGTGCTAAATAAACCCCACCTGAGGATGTTGATCTAAAACAGGTTGGTGAACATTTAAACGTATCAGGTAAGAACACTGTGAAAATGCCACTCACTGAGACACCAAAAAGAAAGCGTCAGTGCACACAGCTGGACACGGCACCAGCTTGATCATCACGTGTTCTGCTGCTGTTTGGAAATGAGCCCTGGTAACCTTCTCCATCATCAGGGCCAGATTGGCTACATCAGCTGCCTTTGTGCAGTGATCTCCACCTGCAGTGTCCAAGATGTTCCCCCCATGAACCACCAGCAGCAGTACATGGGTCTTACAATTTCTCTGCAAAACAAAGGAAAACGAGGGATTAAATTGAGACTGATAAAAGTAGAAGACTAATGAGAAACAATAGAAAATAAAAGATTTACTCATAGCTGTTCCTCTCTTCATCTCTGTCTCCTCTAAACCATACATCATAGCAGGTCTCACTACTGTCTGACTCTCAACTTTGTCCTTTGGCTGATAATAACATATTTTCTATCTTTACCTAAAATCTTTACTTTTGAATTTTGCACAAAGCTGACCATTCTGTGACAGTCACTGAACCCACCTCTGAAGAATCCTCTCTTCTAATGCTGCTCCGAGGATCACAGCCCGTACCAGCCAGACAGTAAAGACTCTCTGTCGCTGCATGACAGAGGAGAAAGAGTAGAAATGAAAGGGGAAGGAGAGAAAAGAGAGGGGCAATTGATATTTGGAGCAAACAACAAACTAATAACATAACATTTAGAAGTTCAAAGTGGCAAGAACTTCTGGTCGGGATGCGCTCAACGTCAGACGTGTTTTTCCGTTGTTTCCAGGAACGTACCTATAGTTATAGTTCCATCAATATCCTCTTTACTGTCTACCACTCACTGATGATGAAACAGTTTTTTAAGTGGTCTCCATCACCAGAGTCATAACTGGATGAATGTCAAACGCTGAGGCCTCAGCTGCTCTCCTCAGGGCCTGAGTCACTGTGGACGCTGTGGACTGTGAAACCCAGCATTAAAGTAATGATGGATGACACATCCAAATTGCTGTGAAATTCAAGGCAACAATCTCAGAGTGGGTAAAAAGGGAGGTGGTAAGTTCTCTGAAAGAAAAACCTTGCCAGCAAATCCAAACTATTGATAGTTGTCTCTCATTACATTTTTTTTAATTTCTTTTTTTAAGTTTCTTTTAGTCACAGCCTTACTTAGACAAGAATCAAAAAATTAACTGCACATTTCTAAAAAAAATCTTTGAAAAGTTGATGTTACATCTTGGGGAAGTGTAACAATCTTATAGAGATTCATTTCTTTCACTTCTGTGATGCTCTTTCCTCCTTTGGTCAAACTGTGTTCTTCTACGTTGTCATTTCTGTGACCTCTGATCTCAGGTCGTGTCATTTAGTCTCCATGTTACTGTTTTGTATTCCCCTTGATGATAGACATTTCATTATTAAAAAAAAACAAAAAAACAATGGGAATAGTAAATTAGCATTAGGTAGAAATAACTATCACATTTTTTCAAGGATTAAAGAAAGGGAGATAATGTATATAATTTGCTTGGCTCTAAGTCGTCTACGTAAAGTAAGGATTAAAGTTCAACAGTATCAAATGCTAATATACTGTAGTGGCTAATAATGTAGCTGCCTCGTTAGTGAGCTCAGCAAACACACAAGAGACATTCATTTGAACATTTTTGGGCGAGGTCCACAGTAATGATCTGCTGTAACCTGGATTGTTACTCTGTGTCAACCTGAAAAACACACCAGTGTGTGTGCAGTGTAAGGAAGCTAACAATGTCATGTCTGTCTCTCCCTGCTGTCTGTTTGTTTCTGCCTGTTCTGTTCCATTCTGCTCTGTCTGTCCTTTTGTCTGTGCTTGTGTGTGTTAACCAGGGATTCTTATAGTACCTGCACCGTTTTAGTGTTTCAGATGCCGAGCCCAGCCACTTTATTTTTCTTTTGTTCCTGATCCTGTTTTTGTTTCTGTGTGTAGATTGATCAATAAAGGAAAGAAAACGAACCAAAGGCCTTTGTTTGTCCCAAGTGCTGCATTTGTGTCCTACGTCCATTACTCATGACAAACAATGCCCACACTGCAGTTTATCCAGTGCCTTTGGCCATTTCCAGTGCTTTAAAGGTGTGAAATATAGTGAGCAGTTGAAGAGGTAAAAAAAAGAGGTTTACAAAGAACTAAAATGAAATATTGATCCATCTTTTCCTGTTGAATTCTTCTTGTTTGTCATTGTGTCAGTGTAACTACCTAAACTGTAGCTTTCAACATACTCTTGTTTTGTACTCTGATGACTCTTTGTTCTGGCTCCTGGTTTACAATGGGATCATGTATTATTTAAGTATTTTCTTGTCTCAATGCTTTTTTGATTTTTTCCCCGTTAGCTTCCTTATAGAAAAAATGATCTGTGAAAGTTAATTTTCCCCCAAAATAAAATTGAAAAGTTAAAAAAAAAGTTAACAGATAAAATTGATGTTGCAGACAACAATTAATAAAGTACAGAATAATTACAATAATAATGACCACTAATTGGTGGAATCTTGTCGCAGTAGAAACGCTTCACTTCTAAACTTTGCTCTAATCCCCATGCACAGAAAACAACCTGCCTGCACAGACAGACAACCGTCGGACAGCCACAGCTACAGGGAGTGCAGAATCCAGGGGTATTTTTTGAAGCCCAGGGAATATTCTACTTTGACCCAGATAAAGGCAGAGATGATACAGATCAAAGCTGGGCATTGGAAATAAACCGGTCCCACTGCTGCTGTCCTGATTTAATAAGATCTATGGCACAAATCAAAAAAAAAAGGAAGCCACTGAAAGGTGTGTGTGTGTGTGTGTGTGAGGTGTACAGTTGAACTAACCTAGTCATTATGAGTCCTGCTCTTTCACAGTTTCAAGTAATTATTTTTAGACTCCATGTCAACTGCTAATTAACGTGTTCAATAAAAACATGAAATAGCTCCATTCTGCTTGGCCTACCCATATGTAAATATATACATATATGTATATATAGGTGCCTTTATTTTATGCACAGAAAAGGTTGGGAAATATTAACCTTGATATGTAGCTGCAGCTGCTCATCAACAGATGAAATCCAGATGGAGGTTCTGGAGTTGGCCCTAAACCCCTTTCAGATTTGAAGGCACACTAAACCTACCACTTCTTCCTACCACTCTGCCCACAAAACAAAGAGAGGGCACAGAGACCAGACTGTGCAATTTCAAGCACTATCTAAAGTGATAGTTCACTCTGTACAGTACTTCTCTTTTACACCTAAAGTATACTCTGTCTTCACAGAGCACACCTGCAAGAGCTGCAGACCTGGAAGTATAGATAGAAAAGCAGCTACAGATAAGGACACTTGGAATTAACACACACAAGAACCATTTCTCATAGAAAGACCAAAAAGGAAGTTGAGTCATTCGTTTTGTTTTTTGTATCCAGACAGAAGGAGTACACTTGGAGAGAATTTGGGTTAACGCCTTAGCAACTCAACAGTAGAAATTAGGGCTGCCAGAACCAACGTCACTGTTTGAATACAACTGAAATGACGTATTCAAAAAATGAGAACATTCAAATGTGTGAACTGATGGTCGAACCTGTGTCTTCTGAAACGATGCAAATCATCGTTGTGCCAACCTTACCTTGAGGCTGGTCTTTCAGGTGTCCCAGAGTGTCCATCTGCTCCGCCAGGTCATTGGAGTTCCACTGACTCATACCAAGTAGCATAGCACTCTTACCCTCAATGACATCTGCAGATGTGCAAACACACACACACAACAGATCATTTTTAACACAGTGAGCCAACACAACGTCACCAAACTAATGATCATATTCTGTATTGTATCTTAATTATCCATTTGTCCATGGTACTTCAAGGTAATTCTGTCAACATCTACATGTGTTTTTTTTTCTGTTTGTATGTAATACTAAATTAATGAATTAAAGATATGTTGTATAACATATAACATATTTACAGCTTGCTTATTTAACAGGAAAAAAAAACATTTTTATATTCTGTTTACCAAGACAGGTACAATACATTTTATACACCTGTGACCTATTAAAGAAAAGTGAAAGTTATTACAAAATGGCTCACCATCTAACTAGTCCCACCACTTCTTTTTTCTGTCATTTTCCAAATAGAAATGACACTTTTTAACAGCAGATGTCATGAAGCAGGTGCAGCAACTCTTGACTGTTTACAAGTCAAACAACAAAGCAGCTGATTACAGTCATTACAGAAACGTTAACCAAGCAGAAAGACGGAGTGGCTGAAATCAGCAGCTGTAGAACAGACAGGTGGTTTAACAGAGAAAAAAAATGAGCTTCTCAGAAAGACCTGAGGGTTATTAGGAATAGACACCAACAAAGTTCCAGAACTGAAGTTTCTGTTCTCATTATATGCAGTAGAAACAAAGAGCAATCCTGCTGATCCTCTTAGAGACCGTGGAACGGTCCTTGATTATTATCTGTGTTTTTTTTTTTTTTTCATTCTCAACGTGAAGTTGAGAAGATTTACTGGTGTTGTACATCTGGCCACACATAATGAAATCTGACCTTGGGATTAAACCCATCCGTCAAACACCCCAGTGATTAACACTCAACACACAAGAGTAAAGGCTACAGTTAGAAGTACTTCTAGTACAACACGTCACCTGCTCAGCCATAATCCGATCACAACCCAGATCTTGTAAATAATGGCTCCTCAGAGAACGTTGGTGGAAAGAGTTTATTCACAGTGTTGGTTATATTCAGTGCTTGCATTATTAAACAGTGTGACAAAGAATAATGTTGGTACTCACCTCAGCAGCCAGGAGGAAAATGGTTGTTAGTTGTACGAATAGTGGGGGAAATAATTGAATTTGAGCCCCTGTTGAATTTATAAGTTTCCCCACTTGTAAATTAATTAGCAGTAAATAAAAAGGCACAGAACCCCAACATCAAAACCTCATCCCAACTGTGAAATATGACGCAGGGGGCATCATGGTTTGGGGCTGTCTCAGGGCTGGGACAGACTGCTGTCGTTGATGGAAAAAATAAATTAGAATAGAATAGTCTTAATTGTAACACAGGGATAACAAAAAAATTCATACGTTTTTCATCAGTTCTCTGAAACTCCTTAATTTCCCAACAGGAACTCCCAAGGAATTAATAAAGTTAGTTAGTGAGTTTGTTGCATGTTGCTTTCTTCCTTCCTTTCTTGTTATCCATCCATCTGTTCTCCCATCTAAGCCCACGTAGCCAACACCCTGCCACAGCCCCTACCATCCCTGGAGTCCTGGATTAGGACCTGGAACTAGTAAGAGTATGTGCAACTGTGTGTGTAACTACCAACAAGTAACTGCAGTACCACTATACACACAGGAGAAATACAGTGTCTGCATTTATGCCACTGCAGTGAGTTTCAATAATAAGCTACAGTGCCTGGAGTTAATTGCTGTGCTCACATCATCTGAAACGCCCACCCACCACACCAGCTCTCACACATTTGCATAGTAATTGCTCTCACATGGAAATTATACAATTTCACCACAGTACAAACAAAAACAGTGACATACACCAGGCCACACTGAGGTGTTAGCGTTGTTGTTGTTGTCTGCAACAACAGGAAAACAATGTGGTCCACTGTGTAAGTGACCAATACTGACCAAAGTGGCCGCCTTACACCAAAATCCTCAACTCCTTCACCAAATATGGCGTACACTCTTATCAACGACTTTTCTTGTCTCGTTTTAAGACCTAACTTTACAAATGTTGTCCATATAAAGTTAGAACGATGAATTAAAACCAGCTGTTAAGACACCTGACCTACTAAGACAGGAGAACTAGCCTGTTCAGTGTTTGGGTGTGTCAGGCTGAAGCTTCTTTAAACACTGATCTAAGTAAACCTCAGAGACCACGACCATCAGTAACATAACAAAGCACGGCCCTATCACAGGATAAGAAAGAATTTGGCTTATAAATATATTTCCCATGGCCTAATATTGTGCAGCTTAACTCAACTGAATAAACAATGGTTATCCCTCCAGACCATTTAGACCATCCTCTCCAGAGGATTCCGAGAGCCTAGAAAGCCGACCCTACTTCCATCTCAGATTTCAGACCATCTTCTCATCTTTCTGGTAGCAGCTTATAGGACAGTTCCGTGGTAGACTGTCTTTACAGGACTGCTTTGAGGAAACCGTGTAGGATCTCTTTGAACATCCAGACCCACACCTTCACTGTGCTGTCAGATTCTGCACAGACAATGGAACAACAAGGATGTTGGACAAAATACTCACAGACCAAATACCCTTGTTCACTGTCAGAACACTGCTACAGACCAGTCTACTCCATGAAAAACAACCCTAGCTACAGGCAACGCCACAACACACCCAACCGCACTGACACTGCCTTCCTGGACCCTGTCCTCTCCTGTAGAAGAGGACTGCAGGCAGGCAGAGACACTGATGACATCATCAGAGCTGGAGCAGCTCCTCACCCTTCAGCAAACACAGTTAACACAGGCTCTACATGACACTGATGTTATGCTGCTCTTGTTAAAAAGACGCCTCACAGATGCAGGGAGACGTTTTAACACGAGAAAGACAGAGCATCAACAAGAATGTGAAAGAGGAACATAAAAAACAGACAGGGAGTATCAGTGGGTTAGGGTTTTCCCACTGTGACTTAATTTGGTTTTCTACAATAACACACAGTAATCTGGGGAGAATTTAATTTACCTCATACCACGTCAGAGCAGGTAAAATGTGTTGGTGACTTTGGGTTATACTCAGTCACTCTGTATGTTCATTTCTCTGTCCACCGTCACTGTGTCTAGAACACTCCTGCTTCATCTTCTGTTCTCTTTCTCCATCTCTCACTTTTTCTTCAGTTTTCTTCATCTCTATATCAATGCCTTGGGATGACAAGCCACTGTGAGGGAACAAAAATAAAGAGAAATGCAAATGCACCACTAACCTCGAGCATCGAAGAACTCGTCATCAGAGCTGTCGACAGACTCCTGTGCTATGTTCTGAAGATACCATCGAGAGGCATCGTGCTTTTGTGAACCTGCACATCAAGACAGGGTAAAAATGTATTCAAAATGTCATCAATCTTAGGTTTCAAAAAAATATATTTCTTGAGGTTAAGATGTATAACCTCCACATTATACAACAGCCACAAATGAGGATACATAAATATACTGGATAAAATGTCAAAAAATCTACTATTATTTCTTAGCATTAAATACTAGAAAAAGATAAGAAAAATGGTGTATACAGTATGGTAAATGTGTATACCATGTATACACGTTTAAAGTTTAAGACAGATACAGATACATTCAGATAGCCAAAACTGACGGAGCAACCTAACACAGACATGTTAGCTTACCGTTTGCCATGTTTGGATTCGACCTGTGATATGCTAATGTTGCGTTTAAACTTTTCATTCGACTTTTTTCCCGTTATCTATTTTTGTAAAATGCTGCCACACTGTGGATGTCTTTGACATGGTAGACGAGGACTGGTTAAAATGAAACGCTCAAAATTGAATCATTATTTAGCAAACTAGCCTTTCCAAAACGTTTTTCAATTAGCACTTCGTACTTTCCTCCTGATGTAAAAAAAGAAGAAGAAAAAAGTTAACCAATCAGAAACCAGAATGTATCGACCAATAAATCGACCGGTCCGCTGGGAGATTACAGCCCTAATATACAGCCGTGTATAGAACAAACCCATGACTCTTGAATCTCACATGTTTTTACACTTTTTAGTTAACACATTTAAACCTACGCATTTCAACAAGTGCAGGAGTTTGTTTTGTAGGTTTTTTCCCCACCTTTATTATCACACTCCAACCGAGGCAGACAATGAAATCAAGCAAAAGGAGAGCCTTACAGCACACGGAAGATAATTATCCTGTTATCTCTATTTCTCACAGGAGCTACTGACTCTGCACTCTTCAGAAATGGTTATTTTAATAGGGAGCTGCAAAAAGAGATCTATCTTTCTGGCCATTTACTTGTGTTTACAGCAAATTAATTTTCATCCTTTATGCATTAATGAGCCCAAAATAGCACCAAAAATGAATCAATGACTTGGAAATTTGGAAAATGTGGATGTATGAGAGCAATTAAATGTGGTAAGAGGTGGAGTCGGAGAAACCCAGAGCTCAGAGCTAATTCGTCTGATCACCATCGGGATGAACAGGTCGGCAGACGAGGTTGGGAAGATCTGTTAACCATGACGTTCACAGATGATGCTGCAATCTGTTATGGGGGGCGTGGAGGGGGGGGGGGGCAGCAAATGAGACCCTGGAAAAGTGGAGGTCATGACTAGAGAGGTGAGAAATGGAAATCAGTGTAAACAAGACAGAATACACGTGTGTAAATCAGAGTTTTCACCTGGAGAAGGTGAAGCTGGAAGGAGAGGTAGTAAAGGTGAGGGCACGGGGTCTTATGTGGCACACATGGAGCTAGTGGACGACACCAACATGGTACAAGGGTTTTTGTTTGTTTTTGTGTTCAAGCCAGTTTTGAGCTTTACCTTGTAATTTATTGTATTTACACTATTATTATTATTATTATTATTTCAAATGACCTGTAGCTATATTTTGTATATTTGTGGTGGTCTAATGGTCCAATATGACCGTGCTGCATCAACATGTTGCAGGACTTGGGGGGTTGTGGATGCCAAGGTGCTGTAGGAAAAAAGGCAGATCTGATCATTCACAGAATATTTAAGCTTGCAGTCGTAGAACTTCAAGGGCATGTTCAATGATAACAGTGACATTTCCCTCAACAACTCCGGTCTGACTGTGGTGTTGAAGTCAGCTCGGGCAGAAAATATTGCTTTATGTTGTTGCTATAAATAATCAGTGAGAGATGTGCAAAAATGTCTTATGGCTGAAATTATTGGAGACTCACACCGCGTCCGTGCACGTCACTGTCGATCACTGTTACCTCGACTGAGGTGCTCAGGTTGGAGCCCTGAAGTCTATCGATGAGGCTAGTCTAACGAATACGGTCAGTATGAGTTGGAATCAAAAACGTGCGCATCAATTTCGTTTGGAACCCTTCGCGCCCACCACACGCACGCGTCGTCACGTACACTAACTCACGCACGCGCCTCTGTTAGCCCTGAGACAACACACGGAATCACGGTGCTTCCACTCACCTCTGCGTCTGATCTGCCTTGACATGTCGTTCTGTGTCCTGTGTATCCTGTGTGTGTGGACGGGATGCGCGACAACTGCTGCCGCGTCTGCCGCTGCTGCTACCGCGTCTGCCGCTGCCGTCGCCTGGAAGAGCAGTAACTGCAGTGATTCCTTGTCTCGGTGGACTATGACGGACTGTGATCTCCAGCTTCATTCACCTGCGTCAACTCCGTGCACGCACGTCGCGTTGTTTGGGAAATGAGCGGAGCTGCAGACTCGCTCGCACATGTCATGCCCCCGTGCCCCTTCTTTCCACACCCGCTTGTCGTTTATCTATTTTGGTTTAATCCACAGTCTCCGTCATAATCACAGACACATTTATGTGGGTGCCATGGGCAACAGGTAAAAGAAGGGCAAAATGTCGCATATGTGCATCATGGTAACCATGTGTCTGTGCACTCGTGCCTAACTGCACTGGTGTCTTATCTCTGTTGACCGATTCGATTGTTATTGACCGCTTTACGACATTTCCATAAATGCCCCGCGGTAAACACTTTAACCAAGGGCAGCTGAGAGCAGGGCTGAAATATCAGTGAGACATTTGGTCCAAATTATGATTGACCAATGACCACACATGGTCAGTGAAGGGTAGTGAACCTTCCAAGGCAAATTGGAACGTGGGAGTGGCAATTTGAAACATTGTTTGGATCCTTCAGATACTGACTAAAGTGTACAGATCCTTCTCTCCAGACTCTTCTATTATGTCTTTAAATTGTTTTATTTTCAAAATTTCAGAAGAAAAAAAAGACAATGAGTCAAAGACATGATCCAATAGGAAATCATTCTGGTGGAAAGTCAGACAAATCCTGCGTATTTGATTCTAGTATGAATCTTCTGAAATAAATAAAGGATGATTACTGATCAACAAAAAAAAAGACATGTAGCTAAATTAAATATAAAGTGGAGCCTTTTAGCTGGCTACTGGCTGACCACAGCAGCAGCAGCAGTTTCTGAAGCTGGAGGACGAAGCAGCTGGATGGGCTGGAGAAACTCTGAGGTGTAGACGGCCTCAGCATAGCTCTCCATGACGTTCTGAAACTCTGTTGTTACGTCTGCCAGAGCCTCTGAGAAAATTTCCTCTGCCAGGCTGAGAGAGAATGGAGATAAAACAAACGTTAGACTGTATGTCTCCTGACTGTATCGATCTACAGCACAAGTTGGACGTTAGACTGTATGTCTCCTGACTGTAAAAACGATCTACAGCACAAGTTGATGAGCAATGAATACTTTGCAAATCCTGTGATTAGTCACATTAAAACAAAAACAATGATCTCAATTCTTTATCCCCTACCTGTCAGCAGTGGCCCAGGGATTGAAGAAGCCAACGCCCTTATGAGCTACAACCTGCAGGTAGGTACTGTAATCCTGCTGGTAACGCCTAATGTTTTCCAGCATGTCATGTGGTATGGAGATTGATGTTCCCCTAACATTCTCTTCGGGGCCTGGGAATGCTGTGATTGTTTTCTGCTTCTGCTGCTGTTCTGTGAGGCTGTTTTCAGACTGAAAACTGTAGGGATGGAAATACAAGACACAAGTTGAATTCTGGGACATATTTTCATCAACTTCACCTTTTTGTTCAATAGGAGCAGGCTATATGGCTACATAGCTTTTCAAGGCTACAGCTGTAGAGAAGTCCGACTGATTTTAAATGTAAATTTAAAAAAAGGCATGAAGTTGCAGAGCTCTTCTCCACTTAGCTAATTTATATATTTGGTCTGTCTAAATTAATGTGTTAAATGTGGTAATTAGTTTGTGAAGATAATCAGATTAAAATTCCACATTTACCCATGTGCCTTTCCTTTTCTCTTATTGTTTTTCCAACTGTTCACAGAAAGTGATCTTATCAATATGATCACCTGTCTCTAGACGCAGCACAAAGCAATTTCCTTGAGAGAGGCTTGTTATATTTTTAACTCTGCAACATGTTGTGTCTCCGTGCTTACACAAAGACACATATTTCTGCTGTGGCTAATACAGCAACGTGGCAAGGGCTAAAATAAGTGGGTCAACGTCAAGGCAGCCACTGCATCCTTTATTTGTTATAGCTGAGTCACCCGCTCCAGTTTTATCAGCTGACCACGGAAATCAAATTCAATAAAAAAAAAAATCAAAGCCTGCTGAGCAATATTTCTATATCTCCGTCTTTCTCTTACCGGCCAAATACTTGACACAGGATGAACACTTAAGGTTGATCACAAACCAATCTGGTCAAAGTAAACCAGTGAGCTGGTGATCTTGTTGCTCTTATGTAACACTTAAGTGCTCTTTCTCCATGTGGCCCACTAATCCCATCCACTATTATAGAAAGAAGACACATTGTTTGAGGGTCTGGAAAAAAATCTGTGTAGTCTCTGTTTTTGTCTTGTTTTATAGTTTCAGATCAATTGAGCAGACAGATATAAGATAAACAGAGGTTTGAACAGACAAAAAGAACAATAACAATAAAAAACACATAAAGATGAACCTTAGACAAAGACTCTAACCAGATTACTGTGGGATCCTTTTATGAAATTCTGACCCTGTGCAAACACTGGTCTTTGTGATTTCTGTATTTCCCATAATATAAATTTATTCAAGCAGTGAAGCAGCCAAAAACATAAGCAGCTAAATTTGGCCAACACTGACATTTACCTGTTGACATTCAAGTAGAGCACCAGCATTGTTTTCTTTACCCAATATAAATAACCCAGGAAGAAAAACAAGATGACTCACTTGGCGTCCACAGGGTTTTTCAGGTCAATCTCAGCTACAGAGGTTTGTTTCAGCACTGGCCTGGTGAGTCTAATCGGTTGAGGAGAAGTTGGCCTTGAGGCTCTCATGAAGCATTGGGTTCCTGAGGAAAGAAGAAGAAGAAAAGGGTGGAGGACAGAGGAGACAGGCAGATAGATGAATGGAACTGGACAAGTAGGACATACATTTAGAATGACGAGGAATGATGTAATGTCATTAGCTGGACCACTGTCTCTCACTGATATAGAGATAAATATAGAAAAATGTGTCTCCTTAAATGTAGTCACAGATTATGAACGTTATAACAGTATTACGTTTGTTTAGACCTTTTTCGTTATAACAGTATTACGTTTGTTTAGAGTAGGTATGGCTCGATTGGTTACTGGTCAAAATGTCCGGATCGAATATCAAAGAAAAAAGTAAAGCCCGTCCAATCCGATACCTAAGCCTACATGCTTAGTGAAGTTCTTAGTGAAGTTCTCGTGGTTGCTTCCCGCTCACTGAGTCTCACGTAAACCATTTCTTCATTCCTCCTCGTCTCATCCACTGCCTGCTCGGCATCATCTTCTGGATTTTTGCCCCGTCATCATCCACTCAGATTCTCAGCTTCTCCACCACAGCTCCTGTGCCTCCTCCTCACATCTATAGATGACCTTTTAGGACATTGCACATTCCTATTGTACTTTCCTGACCCGATTCTCTATGTTTTTGCTCCTAGGTTTAAACTGACATCATCATGACAACACGGAGCCCCGGCTCAGGGCTACGTCTGCTTGTACGCCATGTAAGTCCAATGCTTATGAGGTCCTGTAATGTGTAATGTTTGCATGACTGACTGTGCATATAGTGAGTAAAATAAAACAAAAATAACTCCCAGTAGTTAGGAGGAGTGTGGGGAGACGCCCTGTTAATGAATTTTATAGATATATTTGTCTTACCCTGTCTTCTTGATTGGTCCCAGTAAAGAGAGTCGGAGTAAGTGATTGAAGTGAAACGCATCCTCACTTCCTCCTGATCCTTCTACTCTCACACACACACACACACAAAGGGTATTTCATCAAAAAAAAATCTCTATTACAGAAGTTAAAAATATCTGTAAGCATTAACTAATCAAGTGTAAAAAAAAACAACCCATAAATAAACTGATGTGTGTGTTGACCTTTTCAGTTCCTTTATGGTCTTTTTTTTCCTATATTATCCTGTACAGCGAAGCTCACCTGTATCTGTTCCATGCGAAGCAGCATACTCTCAAGGGTATGTGCTTGAAGTCTGTATTGGTCTTCTGAGAGTACATCTGTCTCAGTTATAGCATCCTTACGCTGATTTTCAATCAGCTGCTCAACTGTTTCAGTCGACTGTGGAAGAAAAATGAAGACATAAAACAGGACAGAAATACAATCACCTACTGATTGGTCTCAGGGCTGCCACATCTCCAAGGGCAACAGATAGGCAACAATGATTAAATGCTTGGAGTGTAGGCATACAAATATTTCTGTTGAAAGATTGGGTGTGAGGTAGGTGTTTGATGAATGTGCTGAGAAACACGTGTCTGTACACAGTATGTACAATGACATGACCTGTTGATGCTTTCTCTTCTTTTTCTTTCTACCCAAAATGGCTGAAAAATGTTTTATATAATAACTCTAGTAGCCACCTGCCAAAACATTGCACAGTATGTCATTTCCACTATTGTTGGTAAGTAGATTGGTTTGTACATTTGTTGGCAGGTGCAAACACCTGAAACAAATAAGGTGCTGTATGAGAGTAGTATTTACCTTCAAACAGTAGTAGAGAAATGTTTTCAACTTAAAAACTAATGCAATCAAATTAAATATAAACCAAAGCTATTTGCCACTGCAAGGGCATTAACAAGACAAATACAACTTTTCTCCCAAACAGTTCAAATCTGTGGTTGTATGCTATGTTCGAGTTTGAGTAGATGTTCTGCATGTTGCTACCTGTGCTTTACTGAACAGTGGCTGAGTTCTTTCCTCCAGCTCATCCTGTGCCGCCCACAGACTTGGTGATAGAACTTCCCTCCTGTATATTGCAGAACCAAAACAAATCTCTTAGAAGACAAACTTGGCAGGGTTAGAATAGTTTTGGATTTCCCATTATAGTTCGGTTTCGTTTCATTTCATTTGAACCTTTTATTAGTTTTAGATTTATTAGGTTATTAGGTTTCATTAAGTTTTCATTCCACTGTCATTTTCTGTTGTCAATGATACAAGACAAATAAACTGTCTTGATTCTTCATACTTAAATTTCAATTAGAGTACTGTTTAATAAGATATACCTTCTTATTTAAGTTATAAGAAGGTATGAAACTTCAATAAGTTAAGGAAGCAAACCCACAACAAACACAAAGGAAAAGGAAAATAACATTTTAAGTTAAGTTAAAGTAGTAAGCAGGACTTACCTTTTTGCTACTTCCTCAGCTTGGTTCTCTTTTTCAAAATCTATGTTTGACTCTGCTCTAATTTCACCAGCTTTATTCAGGTTTGTGGGGGTAGTTGAAGGGAGGAGACAGCGATGTTCTGCCTGTCCTCTTTGAGAAGATTTCCTGCAACATAATCAGAAACAAAGGAGGAAAAAATCCAACTTAAGCCAGGAGATGTGATTAAGATACATCTCCAACTATAAAAGTTTCGTCATTAAGAGTAACTATTATGATTTACGGTTAACTTGATCACAGTCCTTTTTCTTTTATGTCCAAAAAGAAACAAGAGTTCCTGTGGTAAAGAGCAGACTCTTCTTGGATGAGGTGTTTCATGTGCTCTTAAAAATTACATTGCAGTAGTTATTTGCAAAAAAAGTATTATGCTTTAAGCAGCATTCACTGTTTCTATGAATAGTTGAGCTCTACAAAAATTGAATTTTCAAATGGTAAAAATACTGCACAATCATCACTGTTTTGTTTTTTTAAATTAATCTGTCCAACCAAGATGGTAGATTTTAAGTAAAATCTAAAATGACACACACCGGTACCGACTCCTGCTACAATCACTCACTAATGCCATATTTCATGAACTGTGATGGTATAATTTAGGAAGGACAAATAGTCAGACTAACCTCTGTGATGGAGGATCAGCGACTGGTGGCTGCTGGACGCCTTCATCTTGTGAAAGATTATGCTGTATAAATATACAACATTAGGTAGAATACACACTGGGTCATGAAATGCTTTTTAAGGAACTCATAGCCACACCTTGTTTGGGACATCGTTCTTTTTCAGGACTCTCCGAGACGCTTCTCTGTGTGAAGGATGACGAGGATCAGTTTTTGGTTTCTGTGAGGTCGCTCTCCAACCTGCACATGTTACAGGAGAGGGACAGTAAAGTGGTTTGCTGGCTGAGTCAGCTAAATTGGCTGAATAAAAACAAAAGACACATTTACAGTACATTACTTTTTTTAAATCTATTTTTAGCTTGTAATCTTCTAATCTTTAAAAAATACATTTTTTGTACTGCTGGGCCACGTGCAAAGGCAAGTTAATAGGTGTGTGCTGCGAGTGGTATTTCAGTCTCAACGTCCTCTGGTGGTAAGGAAATGAAATAACAACTAACTCTTGTTACTTTAACTTAGCCATCTGGAAGAGAGTAAATATGGAAATGTCTATGAGAGAGTACAGCAGCTGCCTAGACTCTATTTAAACCCATTCAGAGCCAGTACTGATCAACATCCAACCCCTACTTTGACCCGTAGTTTGTCTCTGCCACTAGGCTCTTGGTAGAGTCTTCGTAGGCTAAAACTAGACCCTGAAAAGAACTAAGACCACGTCAGTGGACCCTTCTCCACTGAGCCTGGCTGGGGTTCAGTGGAGCTCAGCTTAGGCTCTGGAAACATTAAAAGGGTTTGGACTTTTTTTGGATGTTTCTTGGCCAGTTTTGCATTAGAGGGGATTTTGTTCATGATGCACTGAAAACGCAGTTGTATCTTGACAACTAATCAACATTCAGCCTGGTTTCTTTCTACCTAGCTAAATACAGATTAATGTGACAGGATAAACGCTTCACAGAAATAAACCAACACCAAACAATTAAGCCAATTAGCGAGCACTCTCAACAGCTTCTGTTGTCTCTCAGGACAGGAAGATAAGTAGCTCTGGGAAATAAGTAATCAAGCTAAGGTGCCTGTGTCCAGAAGGACCTCATCTCTGGATGTACTTTTGTCATTATTTACACACAACGTGACTCTTAGTCCCATCACAAACAGCGGGAGTCAAGGACCGATAGGAGATGAAGGGCTAGAGCTTTACAGTTTTTACACCTCTTTATCACTGAGCATGCTCCTTTAATTTATATCCATTTCTGTCATACTATTACAAATGTGGACTATATGTTCTGACGTGTGGGCTTGTTTCAGTTCATTTTAAACTTCTGTTATGTTGCATCCCTGAAATGTGCTTCGAACCTATTGAGTTAAAAGTGAGACTAACAGTAAGGAAAGACATAAACCTCTTTGACCTGAACATATTTGTGTAAAGTAGCTACTGCAAGAGAAGTTGATTGTCAACGGATCAAGATATACTAATGAAGGATGGATATACCAAGCAAATAAATTACTTACCACGGACACCCCTTTTGGGATTTGCAGGTTTACGAGGACCTTGAATATGAGACCTGTTGGAACCCTTGAGGACAGTAGTTTGGGTCGTGCTGCGTGGAGGAGACTTTCTCTGAGGAGAACATGTTTGGACCTGTGCTTGTTCAGATGTCTTTAATTTACACAGGACCAACTCAAAAGTCTAAAGAAAAACAAAAACAAAAACCAAACATATATTCCTTAAAGAAGCAGCAAATGTGTTAATGACAGCATTACAATGTTCATATCTAAAAGCTACAGGTAAGATTTTATAAAATTTCTTGTGTTTTGCCATCGGTTGGAAAGGATCTAGGTGTTAAGTTTTGCACATGGAAAGAAAATGATAATATTCCCCAGGGATTTCAAAACTACACACCCTACCTGTCCTCTTCATTATATACACATTATATACATTTAGTAATTTCTAAGATTAATTTATGTTTAAATTTATAACTGATATTTACAAAAACAGTTTACAGTTATAATCAATAAATTGCAAATAAAATGTGACTGCTGTGTTTCCGACCCTGAGCCCAGTGTAGGTCATGCAGTGTGCATCTTCACTTCTTGAGAAAATATTCACCTCCAGTTTCAGCATGATGTTAAAGGCCATCTCAGCAACAGCAGAACCCTCGGTCATACCAACAAGAGTGGAACAGAGAGCAAGCTTATGAATTAGCTGGCCCAGCTCTTGGTAACAAGGTGGCATCTGGTCCAGGTGTGGATCTGAAAGCTGGTGGATGACCTCCTGAAAGACCCTTATGGCACCACGGTGGCTGGCTGCAAGCCTTTTAATCACGGGGGACTAAAAAAGAGGTATTTGAACATTTAAAATGTATTATTAGTAACATTTTACACGACAAAAAGGTTCCAATGCATAAATCTCTGTGAGATAGAAAGTCACAGGGATTTATGGAGAGATTGGTAGAACTTCTTTTTGTTCTAGAGATGTGTTCTACCAAATAAATACATTGAATTGAAATGTTTTAAGAGGATAGAGTACATGAACTTATCCTGAAAACGTGTTTTAAATCTCACATTTCAGTGGACATATGTCCCAAGAAAACAACAGCTGTTTAATAAGTGACCATTTATAGTTTCAACTTTGATTAATATCAAACACTGTTGATCAGGAACACCCACATGAGCTGTGACAGAGTCATATGGCCTAAAGATGTGTGTGTAAAATATGGTGTATCAGTGTCTATGGGAGTAAATAAAGTACTACTGGAAACAAGACAAAGTGAGCTGCAAAATAATGAAAGATAAATTATTAAAATTAAGCTTTAATCCAAGAACTTTAATTGGCTCACCTTTCTGTAATCAGGTTCATGATTGAACCTGATTACAAGTGATGTGACAAATCAAGTACATTTACAATTATACACCGAAACTCTTGAATATTAATTGACTTAATGACTAATGCCAGTGCAGTGCTAGAACTAAAATATCTTAAAACACAAATACAAAAATAAATAAATAATGACCTACCTTTTTCATGTCCCAAAGCTTCAGACTCTTGAGTCTCTCTGCATCCTGTTGTATCTGTTTAATCTTTTCACGAACAGTTGTACACAACAGTATTTGTTTTAGCAATGCAGCTGAGTTTCAGAATGTGTACAGTTGTCAGAATGTGTCTTACATCTAAATACCTGTAGCTGTAGGCCATAGATGACTCGAGAAAGGCGAGCTCCCTGCTGTTGTCTTCTGACGTTCAACCTGTGTTTTTCATCAGGTTCCAGTGATTCCCTTCCTGTGATTTTAAAGTCTAGCAATCAATCGCACATTAAAATGTTACATACAAAGTTCCACCAAGAACAAGAAACTCATGTTAACATATTATTTACCTCTTTTCAACAGATCTTCGACAGCATGAATATAAACATCCATCTGACAATGGAGTTTGTTCATTTCCTGGGTTAGAGGATCTCGATTGCTTCTGTCTTGCAGTTTTGGACCAGGGACTCCAGCTGGTGACTCTAACCTACACGATGCACAGTTGTGAAGCTGTTTCTGGGATATTTGCTGAGCAGGATGGACAAATTCTTCTCTAGGACAGCTGGTCCTTAAATTGTCTTTTGAAGGATCTGCATCTTCCTGCAGAGAAATGTCCATCATGTCACTGATTACACACTAAAAGATGGCTCTGAGTGAAAATGTTGGGAAGAAGTTTAAATAACCTGAAGCAACTCTGCATCACTTTTTCCAAATACCACGGCCTCTGGTGATGTTTCAGTAGTGGATATCATCTCAACGCTCCGTAGTCTCAGGTCTCTTTTGGCGAGTTTAACTGCTGCTAGCAATCTCTTTTCAGAGAGAGCAGTGAAGTTTATGAAGCTCTTGATACTGTCAGAGTCTTCGTGCTGCTCTGACGGTGCCAGTGGCAGAAGCAGCCTCTCAATTACAATGGGGGCTGTTGGGTGGGTGTGGGTGGCATAGTTGCTGGTATTCAAAGAGACACCTCCACTGAACAATATCTGTGGACAGTTGATGAGAAAATGAAATGCTGTTAAGAAAACTGCAATCTCTCTAAGGTATACCAAACATATTATTTAGACTATTTAGAGGACTTTTATCAAAATAAGTATTTTGACACCTTCCAATCCAAAATGTAATTGTATTTTGACACCTTCCAATCCAAAATGTGAAAATTTGTGATATAATTTCACAGAAGGATAACAGACTGCTGTGTCATGGCGTACATTAGACAAGCCTTCCAGAGTATCCCTGGCTACATTTTGAGAACCACTTTTGCTTTTCCTTATGTTGAAATTGCAGATTTGTATGGGACTTGAGTCAAGGCTTTGTACAGGCTGGTCAAGAATATTTCAATCTTAATTGAAGGTGAACATTTAGAAGATGACCATATAACTGCAACCTCTATAACCATAACTCTAATGGCAGTCTTTATTACTCTACATTTGAAGAAAAATAATAACAATTTTTGTTTCTTTCCTGGTGCTTTTACAGCTGCCAGTACCAAAACCCAACCACTGTATATTGTTACAGAAAAGACTGTTTTGACTTTAAATCAAAGATTTAAGCATTAACATAAGTTAGAGCTTATGCTATGGCATAATGAGAAGGTCATACACATTAAGGGTTTGAAAACGTTAACTCCTTTTTATCATGTAATCATGTGGACAGGGCTAAGGACGTATAATAAGATAATTGAGTTATTTAAATAATCTTTAAATTGCTTTCACTGACGCTGTTCCTTACCTTGTTTTTGTTACCATGGTGTTTGGCCATTGTGGTGTTAAAGAATTCAATTTACGGCAAATCAAAAAATAGACCAGTTACAAAATACAAAAAAGAAAAAGAAGAAAAAAAAGAAACATTCCTTTGTGTGACAGGTATGCGTACATACTCACAACATCATTAAACTACTTTCACATGGCCCAGACAAACGATAACTTAACATTAAACCCTAGATACACTAGTTGCCGATTAGCAATTGAGCATAACTAAGCTAACAAACTGTCCAAAATAATGGCGTATAAACAAACACAGCATCAATGATATTTCCTTATAAATATAAGAGATTAGGTAAAACCTCCCAGGCAATTTCTGTAATTGTACGACAAAGTACTTCTTTTAAATGTATATCGTGTTTTCCGGCAACAGTTTCAACGGCCGCGCCATGACGACAACAAACGTGAAGGATTAATGTTGTGTTCACGTGCTGCTTGTTGAAATATTTTCCAACTCAATACACATTTTCCAGGTCTTTTTAAAAGGCACTGGATGCATTTTTATTTGGTTAAATACACATTTTCCAGGTCTTTTTAAAAAGCACTGGATGCATTTTTATTTGGTTATATTTGGTCTTTTAGCAGGGCTGTAGAAATGTAGTCAAAATTCAGCAATTGCCTTTTTAGTTGTGGTAAGTACTTTAATGACTTAAAGCCAGCTATATCTGGCTACATTTATATACATTATGTACATATACATAATTTCTGCTGCAAGACCTGGTTAAAGGCCTGCTTATTTTAATATTTTTATTATTATTATTATTTGCCTGAGTCAAGCAATATGTTTGAGTTTATCATGTCTCATACCCTGAGCGTATTTTTTTAATAAGCCTACTGGTAAACCACCGTAGCCGTAACCTCACATTTGAGTACACTGTCTCTTTAAGCACATCAGCCCACACCGGAAGTGGTTGTCATAGAAGTAGTCATACCAGGTCACTTGACAAAAGCCACAGTCGTTCAGCCTCTAACTATATAATAGTTGATTTCGTTTCCCTCTATCAGTTCTTGTTAACATAAGATCTATTTTATATATTGTCTTGAAAATGTCGCAGTTTGAGGAAGTGAACGTCCATGGATATGAAGAATTCTGCCAGGCCATAGCTGAAAGAAAAGGAAAAGATATTTTTGTTTATTTCTCTGGAAATAAAGACGCAGAAGGCAAGAGTTGGTGTCCAGACTGCGTAAAAGGTAAAGCCAATGTTTAATATTCACAAATATCACTTGAAAATGCTTATATTAAAATGTTGAGTCATTGTCTATTGTTTTGCACGTTAGCGTTATATTAGGTCATGTAGTATTGGTAGATTTGTCTAATGGTTTGTATTAAAAACTCGTTACATTTAAAAAATAAAGGCAGTTGTCATTAACTGTTTGTGATTACTTTTTTATTTGTGACTCTTAATAAATGTTTGGAGACTGGAAGCAACCCTGTCGGCCTTGCAAGTGGGTTCAGCATTCGACAAAAATGTCTTTTAAATGTACACACACACAATTGGGTAATTAAACTAAAATAATAAAAAAAAAGAAAATACTAATATGTTGTAATTGTTGTTTATTTTTTCCACACTGCTGTCATTTTCTCAGTTGCCCACAAAATATTCATGGGGGAGGTCATTCACGGAGGTCAGCCAAATGTGGCTATTTAATATCAAACATGAATCAAGAATCACGACCTCCTCTCTCCCCTGTACCTTTTCTACCCACGATCTTGTCCAATAACTTAACACATAAACACATAAAATAACTGCATATGGTGTTTTACAACCTTTGTCCTTGACCTGTTTCATAAAAGAGATAATATACACAGCATGAGACAAAGTAGTACATGTTCTGTACTCACTTTATCCTGATGGCTTCTCAAAACACTACACAAGCTCTACCTAAGGGGGGAGCTGCTCTGGGGTGGTCAGCTGTGGCTGCCCTCCCCTGCACTTCTTTCAGCTCCTCTGCTTTCTGACACAGTCTCCAGAAGAGCAACCAAGTTGACAGTTGTTGATGTTGAGATTGAGGATGCTGAATTTAACACACATGTAGAACGTATTGTTAATTCTTTTAAATTCATTCAAACTTGCTCTCTTAATTCATCCCATCAGTTTTTCAAATTTTGTCTTTCAGCTGAACCTGTGGTCAGAGGAGAAATGTCTAATCTTCCTGACGGTTCTGTCTTCATCTACTGCCAAGTGGGAGAGAGAACCTAGTCAGTATTTTATTTTCTGTATTTCTGTATTTCACTCACAGCTGTTTTTATCCCCGTCTGGTGCCGTTTCCAACGGTAAAAAAAAAAAAAAATATTGTGGCCCTTAGTTTTTTCATGTGTTTGTCTGAAGAAATCTTATTGAAATTTGTAAATGACAGTTACTAAATTACCCTTAGTTTTTTCATGTGTTTGTCTGAGGAAATCTTCTCTTGTACCATTCATAGACAATGTTGCCCAAAATAGCCTGAAAGACTACATGAGGCAATACAAGAAGAATACAAAAGCAAATCTTGATAAATTGTATATATTTGTTCATGATACGATTTTATTCTAGATTTTATTTAAAAATAAATCTGAATCTTATTTAACATATTTTTTATTGACATGAAAGTGGTAGAGAAAGGTTTGCAAATAAAATATGAATACTGCATAAAGTTGGTGAAATATTAAATGAGAAAAAACTCTTGTTTTTGTTCCAGTTGGAAGAATCCAAACAACGACTTCAAGAAGAATCTGAAACTGACTGGTGTCCCTACTCTGATGAGATACGGCACAGTAAGAAAAAACTGCAGATTAACTTTGTCTTCCACCTTTTTAAATGGTTTGTTTATTTTTGTATACATTTCTCTGTGTGTCAGCCTCAGAAGTTGGTGGAGGAGGAGTGTCTCAAAGGCAACCTTGTGAAGATGATGTTCACCGAGGACTGAGAAGAGAAGATCCTGCACAGCTGCTGCTATCACTTGTGAAACAAATAAATCATAGATTCCACTGGAATGACCAAAGGAAATGACGTTTTGTTTTGTTTTTACTTTTTTTTTGTAAATCTTTAAATTTCAATTAGTGTCACAATTTCATTAACAACACATTGTGTGGTGTTTTGTGCTTTGCTGTTTACAAACACATATAAATAAAGAGAACAAAAGAAGGGTTATTTGATGTGTCACCTTACTAATATTTATCTACGTACTACATCTACATCAATATGCTCGTTTTAAGGAGTAATATATCAAGGTATAGAAAAAGTAATTCAGTGTGAAACTTTCAGCTAGCCCGTAACACAACTGCCACATTTTATTTTTTTAATTAGTTCATTAAAATTCTTTATCGTCTATGAAGAGTCGCTTGGATCCTGGTTGTTATGTCGGCATTTTAACACTAGAGAGCGCACGAATTGCACACACGGTACCTCTCATTCGCTTTGCCTACTGTCTCTAGACCAGGGGTCACTGACCTTTTAAAAAATGAGAGCTAATTCAAGGGCACTTAGTAATACGGAGAGCTACTTGTTTAATACAGACTTCACAAACACTGTAATAATAATCAGTTCTGGAACAGACAATAGCAGACACTCTTCTTACATCATCATCATTGGACCCATTTAAATATAATTTACAACTGTAACTGATTCAAAAAGCACAGTAACAGTACAATCTTTGACCCTCTTGTTGACTAGTTTTATTACCATGGGGGCTACCAGGTGACCCCTGGTCTAGGCCACGTTGGTGACCCCTGGTCTAGGCCATGGATGTCAACAAAGAACTAATTACAGACTGTTACATGTCTGTAATTGGTTGTATGCACTGATCGACCAAAACATTTTGTGCAATCACTGGTGAAGAGAAGAACACAAAGAACACGTCCTCAAGGAGAAAAACTGCAGGTAATATTTAAGACCATAATAATTATATTAACATCATATATGTAATAATAATCAATTATACATATGATGCACTTTTTTGTGTTTTGTTAATGGATTAAATTTTCCTTTACTCATCGCTTACACCACAGAGAAAATTCTTTAAGTTTCACCAATAAATAAAATCTGTAATGTTGTCAATCAACTTACATTTTTAACATTATCCGATTTAATCACCAAAAGTGTTTTGGTGATGGTGACCTGAAATATGCTCCATTTCTAGGAAATTATTTAATCAATGAGTACACATTTACCCTGATTCAACAAGATTCAACTGGATTTTAAGCAGAAAGTTTAGGCACCAATAAGTCGTCCCTGAGTAAATCTGTAATAAAACAAATTCATGATTTTCTTAACAACGTTTTTCCAGCATAATTTTATTGCAGGTCTCTACAGGTACACTATAAATAGACAGCAACAGGGGACACAGTGGTTGGTGCAGGTGGCTTACTGTGCTCTCTTGAACACTTGGTGGCAGACTTTGTCAAGTACAGTGATTTCCTGGAAGATAAGAGACAGACCTTTAGACCCATCGGCCAACTCTGATGAAATTCATGTTCCAGTGACTGACATAATCACACCGGGCCTTAGGTTTAACCTTCTACTTGGTCATTCATTAACGTTTACTATTATGGGTGTTGCTAATACGACACAACTAATCAAAGTGTAGGGTTAATGTTGACGCTGGGGTGGGGAACACACACACACTCTCTCTCTCTCTCTCTCTCTTTCTCTGTCTTTAATTCTTTTACTTACCAAATGTAGCAAATCTCCCTCAATCCAATGTTTCCAGCCTCGATTTTCCTTCTCCCCCTTCTGAACACACACCAGCTTGTCTCCGTCCCAAACGACCAACGTCTTTCAATATGAGTCACCATAAAGACAGGGTCAGGGTCAGAGGTTCTTGGATTTTCGTGGATTTTTCTTCATTTAAAAACACATTTAAAAACTTCCCTACCATGACTTTCCTGTTGTCCAGGCCCTTTGTCTGTTCTTCAAACTCCTCTCCCACTGTGAAGTTGACCTCATAGTTTCTGAAGGTGCTCAGTGTCTTTGTCTCAAACTTGTCTCCGTTCTGGACGATCACTTTGGTCTGATGCAGGTGGGACGCGATCTTCCTGGTTGCAAAGTCAATGTCTGCAAACGAAGAACAAGGTGGATGAAATCTAGTCTGGTCAGCTGTCCGTCAAAAAGAAGTGATGTGCAGAAATGAATAATGTCAGACATCATTCTAAAGTTTATGATACAGCAGACATTACCATCATTCTCCTACTCACTCTAGAGCTTTCTAAATAGCCGTGATGTTTGTATTAGAAGTTTTAGTGCAGCTCACCGATGGCCTTCATGATCTCCTCAAAGTTCTCGTTACTGACCATCTCCCAGCGTCCATTGTAGTCTGCAGGCATTTTTGGGTGTGAGTGCAGGTGCCTGTGGCTTGTCAGACGAAAACGCAGATTATAAGAGGCCCTGCCCTTTAAATAGAGTATGTGTGCATGTGTGTGTGCGGGTGTGTGTGTGTGTGTGTGTGTGTGTGTGTGTGTGTTCCAAAGGACAGGGTCGATTTGATAATCCCCTTAGTGCAGTGTGTACATTTGTGTACACACTGTGAAGTACAAACTTAAATGCAGAGGTAGCGTGAGGGCAGGTTCATGGATGTGCTGTGTCCTGGTGCAAACCATCATTGGTGCAAAAACACGTGCAAATAGATGAACATTCTACTGTTGTCCTGCACATGAGCTTCTTCTCATTCCCTCCACTCAACCAGTGATATAAATGTACAGTTTCTAAAGCCCTGGCAGCTGACCTCCATGGACCAACACTCAGCTCTGCAGCCTTTACTCTGGCTGTTGGTCTCAGCCCTATTCCATGCATCTCTCCCAGAACCACTGCTCCCTGCCAAAGTCTGCTTCCATACAGTGTTTGTGCAGTGATGTAACACTGTTAGTGGCCTGTCTGTATTTCAGTGTGTGTCAGAATTGATCAAGGCTGAGGCTAACTAGTCCAGTGACCATACACTGCCATAGTTACATGCTTTAGCCTGGTCATTTGAACAGTAGCTCTCAAGTCAATAGTGTGGACACCCATGATCGATGGTTCAGTTACTGGACCTGAAGTGACCAAATGGACATATTTGTTTTATTGTTCAGCCTTTTGGGTTTCTGTCAGAGGAGATCGGATCGTGGTTCAATTCTTCCCATGTCTTATCTGGCTCTGGCACTAAACTCTTCTGTGATGATGTGGCGAAATTGACATAGTGACGAATCAAAGGTCAGAGAAATGCTCCATGTCCTGTATTATCTCATCAGATACTTTATCTAAAATAATAGTTCCACTCAATACACAGGAGGCTGTATCTTTTGAATTGACATCATGTAATGACTATAAAGATTAAGATTTTATTTAAACTCATAAAAGTGCTTCCCAAATCTTAGACTAAAAGATGTTCATAAAAGTGCTTCCCAAATCTTAGACTGAAAGATGTTTGTCTGATAGACACAATAGTTAGCTACAGTACATATGATGTTTTATTTATCAAAGTAATATTTTAGTGTTTTTATTTGGCATCTAACTAATAACAGTTTTAGTACTTCTTTAAAGCACTGGCTCTTAAACAGCAGTACTGATGACCATGATTAACAATAACCTGTGACTGATGTTTTAAAAATATGTAAAAATCTTATTTTGTGAATGTATGTTACGAAAAACAACATACGGACAGTGTGCATATTTTCATTTTCAGAAATATTTCTTGTGTTCTTTGATTTAAAAAAATGAAAATGTGGCAAAGTAATTCATTCACTGAAGGACAGTCAAAATGCAAAGTTCAAAGTGCATTGGTAAAAGGTGACAAAGAAGAATGAAAAGGTCAACCTGGCCTGTCATACAGATACAAGAGTGAACGTCTGAGCAGCATGTACTAATTCACTGTGACGGTTTAGTTGAACACAATGCTGCAAAACCCAGGAGGAAAAAAAATCCTTTTTTTGTCCAGTTTGTAAAGCCATCTGCTGCCACTTAGTGAGAGAGTATTTAATTGTCCTGCCTCTCACTGTCTTATGTGTTCAGTGGATCTGCTCTACCATTATTAAGTCATAAAGTTACTGCAGAAACAACGTCTCCAGTTCCTGCATTACGGTTTTGCTTTTTAACTGTGGCAGAAAATAAGGTCACTCAACTTTTTATTGATCCCACACTGGGGAAATTCTTGTATTAACAGCAGATCTACTGCAACAGAATACCCCTTGGAGGCGCCAAGTATGTGGCTCCTCTGGGAATCAAACCCAGGACTCTCTGCTCTTTGCCTGAAAGGCTACACTACAGAACCAGTAGCATTAGCTTCATAAAAAGTTAAGAGTACGATTGTTTAATCCAATGACATCACACACAAGTTTTATTATTTACAGCATTCATCTTTAAACGTCAGACTGACACATTAGTCCATATGTCGGAACACATGAACCAAAAACAGACGCAGGGCGTTGTACAAACTCCTTTTTACAATGGCTGTGAAGTACACAGCTTAACAATCTTTCACAAATGTGATGAACACATTCATGTCCTCCTTCTCTTCCAGTCTGATGCTCTTTTGGAGGGGGGAGTTTTTCAGGCTGCCAAGGCCTCAGCAGCTGGTTGTTTGTAGGCCTGCAGGGCCAGTTCGATGTAGCCTGACCTCTGTGACTCCTTTTGGGCATAGATCTGCAGGAAAGAAGTGTAAAGGTCAGCAAACAAGAGAAGTCAGGGAAAGGTCCAGCCAGTTGAGTTGAAGCGGATAAAACCATCAGAGACAACAATCACAGAATAAAGAGTTCCAGTGGCCGTCTGGAAATTAATAAAGTGCTCCCCAATCAGCCATGACTAAATAGGATACCATGCGTGACTACGACCAGAACACGTGTGTGTGCGCGCGTGCATGTACACACATACACATGTACACGCACTTTTAACCTTCCGTTCTAATTTGCTGTCATTCTCAAAGTCCCTCTGTGCCGTTTCAAGGCTAGGACGCCGTATGCGCTAATCACACGTGACGTGTCCTCTCTTTGGCCCTGTCAGTTCCACACTACACAAAGGCCCAGGCCTCCTACACAAGTAATCCTAGATGTGACGACTTTCAGCTGACCTCACCAGAGCTGAACTGACTTGTGTTGCACTCTAATACCGTGGGGACATCACTTAAAAGACCTGAATGGGTTCTACCTACGCACATACGCCTCCCAAAAAGCAGTAGCAGAGAAGCACTCAGCGGACGCATGTGTTTGTGTTGGTACTCACGGTGAGCAGGTCAATATTAGTGGCCTCTTTGTTGGCAGCTTCCTGCGCTGACTCAGTGTCGGGGTGAACCATGTGGAACAGGCGGACCAGACTCACAGCATCCTGGAGTCTAAACACCGAGATGGAAGAACAACATACACTTCAGATACTTTTGATACAACACGCAGCAACTGTAACACCCTGTTAGATTCCACCATCTACTAAAGTGTTAAGTCATAACTCTGCTACTCTGCTGAAGTGCATTTCTTCAAGTTAACTGTGAGTACGATCACTGTGTCGACAGGTCAAACCGTGTCCAGGTGTTTAACCAAACCTAATCTCAGGTCCAGGACCACAGCGGGGAGTGGGTCAGTTTGGAATACACTTCCTAGATTATGACTTTACCACTGTGTTAGTGTAGCTGAGTGACATAGGTTCTTTTGTACAGTATGTGGGTTCTGACTTATGGTGAAAATGGAGATTGGAAACAGATGATCCAGCATCCCCTATAGCATATTAAAGTGAAAGTGTCACTAGATGGCAGCACTGCAGCTCATTTCATGGATTAAAAAAAAATAGGAGTGGCCATACAAAACATTTATACTATTACTAATAAACATAATTACATAATGTTGACTGTTGAGGTCATTTACATTCATTTCTGTCAAACTGAACTAAAGATGAACTCACAGTTGTCTTTTCAGCATGTCCACAATGAGCCCGTCTATCCTGCGAGCTTTGACCAGGTACCAGGCCAAGCCTCCGAAATGCCTGGTGGAGCGCAGCAAATCATATTTGTCATGTTTCTCCAAGTCCTCATAAGTGGCAGTGTGTACCTTTACACAAAAAGAAGGGTCAAAAAGAAGGGTCAGGTTTGCCACTTTACACCTTTTAATACTGTCAATGAACCTGTATTTACCCAAAGAAACTGACACACAAAAGTTATTGCTTTTGGATATAAAGATCTGTGTCAAAACAATTAGAAGCTCACTCCTCTTTACCTTGATGTATTCTGATGAGTCTGGTTCAAACTGGACCAAACAAAGGTTCAACACATGTTCATGCTGGTCTTGGGAAAACACCATCTAAAAAACAAGTGAGATGATGTTGAAAAATCCAGACAGAACGTTAACACCAAAGTGTATTTGCAAAATGTGTTTGTTACTCTAGCCTGCTACACAGATAACAACCACAAGTTCTATTTTTAAATGTAAAAAAAAATTGAAATATTTGGAGTCCATGACGCAGAGTAAAATTGCAAAAGGGTTCCACTTCTTACCTTAAGGTTCTCCTCCTTGAAGATGTGCGGTGGTGAGATTTTGCGTACCTCCTTGGGAAAGTAAACCTGAATGAGGCGATCTCTTTCCTCCCACGTGGCTTTTCTAAGAGTGCCGGTAGGTTCACGCACAACAATGAACCTCTCCTACAATGTAACAGTGTAGATGTTTTATAGAATCGCACTGAGGTCTACCTTTATTTACAGTTTCTTCAGCGTATGTTTAATGTGTTAACTAATACGGGTTGTCACTGCTCTTTCACACTATTTAACTTATGTTTGCACCGTCACTGAGAGGCATCTGTTAGTGTGTGGAAAACTCATGGATGATAATATTTTCTGTGGGCCAAATCTGGCCAACAGTACAAATATATTTGGCCTGCGAGACCATTTCACATGTGTACTAGAGTTGGTCGGCCAGTATATAGCCACTATATACTGGCAGGATTTGGAGTATTAGCGGTGTATGCACTGTTATAGCACATACATTTTGTTTTTTTGTGGTTGGACTGTGAAAAGAAAAGATTTACATTAAAAAAAGAGGCTCGAGAGGCTACAGATAAAGAGACATAATCAGAAACAAATATCACTGATGTGTGTCTTATTTCAAATTTAATTTCTCATTTTATAATGTTAAGCTTTGGTTGTTCCATATTCAATGTTTATGCAAAACTAGTTTGTTTCCATATGGAACAATTCTACATTACAGATCTGGAGAGAAGGGAAAACCTGCACAATTTCTGTAAATTTTCGTCCCAGTTTTTAATTTTGGCCCACTGTTAATTTGAGTTTGACACTCCTGGTCTAGGTTATGGTTCCACAGTTTCACAATTCAATTCCAAGAAGAACCACATGTCCCTAATGGCACCTCCAGTGGCAGCCTATGTCAGTTGCAAAGACTCACACTGTAAATGTCCCCACTGTAGGACAAATATTTTTAGAATAATATTCTTAAGCCAGTAGTGATCAAGAGATTTTCTGATGTGCTCCTTACCCTGTGTGGGATGTTGTAAGTAATGTCTGTGAAGACGTATTTCGCAGAGTCCATGCCTTCAAGAACCCTGTCCTCAGACAGCACGTCACTGATGGGCGTCCTCTCAGGTAGGACAGGTGGCATTTGCAGCAGCTTCTCAGCTTGCTCTTTGGCTAATGCTACTGCCTGAAAACAGATGCACAACAAACTTATTTTTTTTATGACACACACTTAACTGTAAAGTGTGTGAGCACAAATAATAGGAAAACAGATGCACAACAAACTTATTTTATGACACACACTTAACCGTAAAGTGTGTGAGCACAAATAATAAAAATATTTGGACAAACAGACGGATAACTAGATAAAATGTCAGACTCTGTACACAGTACCAGTACCAGCTGAACAATAGTCTTTATAAAAAAAGTTAAAATTGAACTTATTAAACCAATTGAGTTGTAAAGAATATCTAAAAAGTGCTGCATCACTGAAGAGCACAGACAATACAGCAGGCTACGTGAACATTTTATAATTAATGATTACACATCAGGGATTACTGATTAATCATTGATTACTGACACTATATAAAATGTAAGAGGTTTTTTTTACAACCCCTGAAAAAATGATTTATTAGAAAGGCACCTGCTCCAGTTGTTCATCGGTCATGAGTTTATATGTGGGCGCCTTGAGCTCTTGTTTAATTGGTCTGAAGACTTTCTGGAGGTCCAGGCCTGTTATCCTCCTCAGGATGTCCTTCACAGCTTCATCTGTGAACTGCGGTGTGCTGTTATTGTCTGAGGGACCTATGGGGGATATTTTATGTTAATGAAATGCACTCGATCACATCATGGTGTATTCATTTTTATAACAAAGTACTGTATAACATGACATTTCATTCACAACACCGTCCTAATTCCTGACTTTTTTTCTATAACCACACACCGACGCCACACCACAGGTTTGACAGGACAGCACAGTACAGTATTTCATGTACATTATAAAGAGCCTATCTTAATATGTTTTATCATAAACAGGAAGGCTGGCTGTCAAACCGCAAGGTCAACGTTACATAGATATGTTGTCACAGTACAAACCATGAAGACCTAAATCAACATACCGCTGCTCTGTGCTCCGCCACACAATGTTCTTATACATTTGGACAACGTTCCTTTGCTTTTCTGTAGTTTGTTTGGCCAAGATGACCCGCGTAACAGACACCATGCCTTACCGACAGCCGCCATTTTGTTTTTAACCTTTCCCCTCTGACGACACGGCGATGCATCATGGGTTATGTAGTTATTATCCATTTGAATGATGTTTCGGGTTCATTGACTTAATTACAAGCAACACTAACGAAATAAAATTAGATTCTACTCCGTTTGATGTTCCTTTAATACAAGAATATGCTTTATTTGTTTGTTTTCTTTGTTTCTTTGTTTCTTTTTTCCTTCTTATTTTTTTCCATCTTCCCTTTTTACTTACTTACTTACTACGTTTCTTTTTTCCTTCTTATTTTTTTCCTTCTTCCCTTTTTACTTACTTTGTTTCTTTCTTGAATTTATCCTTGATATATTTGTGTTGTTTGCCTATTAAAACGAAATTGCTAAACAAATGACAAGAGCAGAACATGAAATGCCACTGTAACCACTTGGTGGCAGTGTACCACTACTTATAGCCGACGTATTTCGTATCATAATGTGTTGATAAATCGGAGAAGAGTGCCAGATATAATCCCTGTTATTATATGTTAGTTCATGTTAGGTTTTAATAAATAAATCAGTTTTATGTTAGTGCACAAACCAACAATCAACAAGTCTCTCTAGAAAAACAGCACAAACCGTGTGCAAAGGTTCGAAGTCAGTGACCGGTATGGTAAGTGGTGAGTGCGTTGAAACACGGCCGTGTCTCAGATGAGGCAGGGATGTTGAGGTGTAACTGTCCAGGTACAATGTCATTAAAACTTTTAAAAACATCAATAAGTGATTCTCAAATCCAAACAAAATTACTTTATAAATGCTGATGTAATCAACAGCCCTTGGCCGACTGATAAAGGACTACGAGGATGGACTGGGAACTGATGTTTTTGTTTTTCTGCAGTAATTAGTTTTGAGTGTCTCAGCCTTTTAAGTAGGCTTAACAATATAATCACTTTGGAGGAATTTAAACACCAGGAAGGAGTAGCACACAGCACAGTACATCAATGTTGTCAATTATTTGTAATTGTAATATGCTATTGGTGTAATATAAAACTGATATAAAGTAACATTAAGTATTTTATCTCTAGTTTATCCCTAATATTACTATATTGTCTAATGTAACAACAGATTGAAGATATTGATTGAACTGATTTTATTTTCTCTATTTAGATTGAAATGATCAGTAAAGTATCAGAAAAGTATCTGTATTGGTTTGCAAAAATGATATCAGGACAAACCCAATACTTACTACTACTACAATACTACTACTAATATAAAATCACTTTGCTGTGAAACCTTTTTTTTTATTTCACATCCAGCCTCCATATTCTGATTGATATCATACTGCTGAAAGTTCTTTTAATTTTAGACTATAAAACGTCAGTGTGGTTAGTTTATGAAATGTAATATAAATATAAGTCAGTGAAGCATAGAGGCAACCCTGCTCACCTTGCAGCACATCACTTACCTCCAGTTGCACCCCCATTTGAATTCCTGTACTGTTACCTATTAGCCCCCATCCCTTAAACCAAAGGTAACCTCTGTCCTTTGTAAAACCTTCCACCTCCCTGCAGCCTGTCGTCTCCACTCAGGTTTCATTTCTTAGTTTCTTTCTGCTCCCTGTCGAACTGACTCACACGCTGAACTCACGCTGCGATGCAGACAACCAATGTTTTAATGGGATTTTGTCGATTAATTCACATACATTAATTTAGGATTAATGTAAGTTAAACATTTTTTATTTTTTTTTACATCTAGGACTCCTTCCCTCATTCACTGCTGTCTTGAAATGTCAAAAATTAAATATATTTACTATAACATCATACATTTTAAAAATTATATTCATTTAATGTGTTGCCCCAATCAGAGCCTGTGAATTACTTATATTTCCATAATTAGTGAATAGAAAATTCAAATTTACAGATTACAGCTACTCAAAAAGATGCATAGAAGCTGTTAAAACACGAAGAAGAATTGAAAGAGTGGGAGGAGCCTTGCTCACCATGAGGTACAGCGAGGTTTTATGTTTGGTGGCAAAAGAAAAAAAATCTGTGAAAAAATAAAACCTTTTTGTGAAATCTTTAAAAAAATATAAAAATGTAGAATAACATAAATAAATATGCAACAAAATGAAGTAAACAAAGTTTCGGAATGCTAATACACACATGACCATTCTAAATGAGTGTAAATGTGAATAAAGAACATTTCTATTAAACTCATATCCCTATCTCTCTCTCTCTCTCTCTGTCTGTTCCCACTGCCTCTCCCTCTCTCTCTCTCACCCCTTTCCCTCGCTGCTATATTTTCTATCAACAGTGTGACAGCTGTGTACATCTGGTTGTGTCTGGGCCTTTTACATCTCAATCCACACGTCGTTTCCACCAGTGCCTAGACCTCCTGACTTGCTGCCACTGCACACCTCATTACTGAGTGAACCACTCCTCCATCTGCCCCCTAAACATCTAAATCCCCAGTGCACATTGCTAGAGAAGTCTAGGAAGAGGAAACAAGATAGGATGACATTTTTTTTTTTACGAGTGGCAATTGAGGTTGTATAAATCATGTCATGGCTGAAAGTTAAATAATAATGGGTTGAAGTGGATTTTGGAGGTGAATGACTAAACACATTAATCAATTAACACAGACATTTAATCTGTCACACATCATTGCTTATTTTTATTCTTATTATTGGGCAGCTGTTTACTGGGTCTGAATACACAGAGTGTAGATGGTGTACTGACTTCAGCCTTAGTGCTTGTAGTGAAAACAACAAGTGGTTAAACTATTATTGTTGTTGTTGTTATGATGGTAAACCTGGTTTGTGAATGTCTAACAAACGGTCAACAAAAATGACAGCTTCCATATCTTTGCCTCTCTGCTCCTTATATAGCCTTAATAAATGCTAAAACTCTCAGCTAACCAGGTCTGTTTCAGAGTTTATCATCATCATGGTACTGCTGGGTAAATATCCATCCATGGAACTGTTCCATCTGTACCATCTCTGGTTTTATTAATGATTTCAAATTATTTTTCTCATCTCTGAAAAACATAACAAACAAATATCCCAAGAAATTAATTATAGTATTTATTATATTTTTTAAACTTTTGTACGGTATTTGTTTTTATTATTATCCTCATTGGTGAACCAAAATACGGCTCCTGTTAGAAACAACGCCTACAGTACACTTGACAATGGTGTCAGTTTTTGAGCCGTAGATTTTTTACTGCTCTGCACTCAGTGAGGCAGGAGTCACTGGAAGCTCAGGCCTCCACAAACACATGCTGGGTGTTCAGGTGGTATTTGATGTTGAAGATACTTTGGTGAAACAAAAACTTTTACTGAAAACATGTTGCAGCGTCAATGGTTGGGGATGGGAAATAGAATTATTAAACATAGAGTCATTTATTTATGCATTCAAAAACACCAGCATTGTGAGTAGGCTTGTTGGCAGAGTTAAGGTTCATGTTGCATTAGAATTCAAATTAGGATGATCCTGAGATCCTGAGATCCTGAGATCCTGAGGGTTAGGGTTAGGAATATGTGTTGAATGGTTAAAGGTAGGGTAAGGGGCTAGGGATTGGGTTATGTCTATGAAATATTTGTGTGGTCTGCTTTGGCTTGACGAAGAACACTCAAGGCCAGTCTTTGTCTCCTCCCAGCCTTTGAAGAAGAATGAGGAGGGGAGCGAGAGCAAACGGAGGGCCAGAAGAGGCAGCGATTGGAGATAAGTGTATGTGAGACACAGGGAGGAATAAAGGGGAGAGATGTGCAGGGCCCACTGTGACATTACCTCCAATGACCTTGTGGACCTCTGACTGGAACGACTTGGAGGAAGGGTATCTGCACAAGTGTAAATGAAATATTAATGTCTCTAAAAACTGTCATTTATAAATCACTTGATGTCAGGATCAGGTGCAAATGTTTAATCTCTGAGTTGGAATCCTTGCAGTTTTGAAATATTGCTGTAGGAGGAGCTGACACTGACCTTGGTCCTCAAACCATCTGGGTTTTAATTAACCTTTTCTTGTAGCCTTTCCTTAAATCTGAAACTATCGCTCCAGCACCACACTGATGATTTAAACACGACGGCAATGTTTCTAGAAGCATCTGAGGCCAGCTGTCTGAATGTAGTTCGTATTAAATTCTTAACCTTCTTGTGTCGACTTCATTAACAGAGAAAAGCGCTGAGTCGGGGAACAATTAATTTAATAACTTTTGGGGTCAAAGGTTTGAATGGAGGTATCCAAGTAAAGGTTGTAAAAGTCTGATATACAATGGTGTGTGTGTGTGTGTGTGTGTGTGTG
>NC_024310.1:14095661-14096437 GCF_000523025.1 Cynoglossus semilaevis
TGTGTGTGTGTGTGAGTCTGTGTGTGTGTGTGTGTACACGCTGTCTGAGTACTGGGGCAGATCAGAGGAATGCTCCCTGGTGGAGTTCCTGTTCCTTTGGGAAACTGATTATATTTACTGTCAGTATGAGTAACATGTCTATGCATTTATTTTTATTTTTTCATCTTTTGTCTCAGTTCTCTTAGTTATAAAATTGTACATTTTAAAATTAAAAAGCTGCATTATGACTTCAAAGATTCTATCTTCCTGACCGCCCCCCGGAGGTGAGTGTGTGTGAATGCATGTGTGTTTGTGCTCGGTGTCCTGCATTACATTCAAACGCTGTAAACCCAGCCAAAGGTTGACTTAGTTAAAACCAAATGCAGCTGAGAGTGTGTGTGTGTGTGAGTGTGTGTGTGTCTCAGAGTTCTCTCCATAGCCTTTGACACTTTGTTAATGTGAAGAATGTTTAAAGTATGATGCAACATCACCTGCTCTCACTTAGCTTTGAGCTGCCTTCCTCTGAAAAGTCCCCTTTGGTTTTAAATTACCCTAGAGGTAGCATTTGGCACCACACTGTGTCTGAGCCCGTGTTGAGAAAGGAGCGACTTGTTAATACGGTCGTCACCTGTACTCCCTCATTCTGCCATTTTTTGGTGTTATTAAGAGAAAAACATCATCTTTATCAATCCACCATTTCAAACCGAAGAATATGGAAAGGTTTGAATGGAGGTATCCAAGTAAAGGTTGTAAAAGTCTGATATACAATGGTGTGTGTGTGTGTGTGTGTGTGTGTG
>NC_024310.1:14096450-14113036 GCF_000523025.1 Cynoglossus semilaevis
GGGGGAACAGTCCAGCTTTAGTACACTGTGTGAACCACTGTCTTCTCTCCGGTGTTTTGGCTGCAGTGTTACAGTGGAGCCAGCTCAATAAGTCTGAGGTGACGCGAGCATTTATTATAACATCTGCAGATTCACACTGACCACTGTGGCCAACCAGAGTTGCTAATTCACTCTTTTAAGAACGTATTGAGTCCCCATATTAGCAATGCTTAAGTTGTTCGCAAAATCTTAGTAAACGAGTCCCCATATCAGCAATGCTTAAGTTGTTCACAAAATCTTAGTAAAAAAAAAAAATCTTGAGTTGTGACCAACGTTTAGACGTAAGAAAGAAAGTGAAACAACTTCCAAATTGGACTTGTAGTTTGGTGAAGATCTCACTGAACACCAACCATCATCCACAACAACAGCTGTTAGCATCTCGCGTGTAACTTTATTTTCCTCTCAGCATCAGAGCAGCGGACCCTTCCCTCCTGTGTGCAATACTGTCGTGACACAGACGACAGTTACAAATCACCTTCTCTTCCTCTTTTTCCCAAACGGACCTGGAAGGCAAAGATCTGCTGTTTGGGAGCAGGGAACAGTGGCTAAAATTAGATGTCATCTCAATCAACAGGCTAATTTAGGGCTAACAACTGCCTGTGTGTGTGTGTGTGAGTCTGTGTGTGTGTGTGTGTACACGCTGTCTGAGTACTGGGGCAGATCAGAGGAATGCTCCCTGGTGGAGTTCCTGTTCCTTTGGGAAACTGATTATATTTACTGTCAGTATGAGTAACATGTCTATGCATTTATTTTTATTTTTTCATCTTTTGTCTCAGTTCTCCTAGTTATAAAATTATACATTTTAAAATTAAAAAGCTGCATTATGACTTCAAAGATTCTATCTTCCTGACCGCCCCCCGGAGGTGAGTGTGTGTGAATGCATGTGTGTTTGTGCTCGGTGTCCTGCATTACATTCAAACGCTGTAAACCCAGCCAAAGGTTGACTTAGTTAAAACCAAATGCAGCTGAGAGTGTGTGTGTGTGTGAGTGTGTGTGTGTCTCAGAGTTCTCTCCATAGCCTTTGACACTTTGTTAATGTGAAGAATGTTTAAAGTATGATGCAACATCACCTGCTCTCACTTAGCTTTGAGCTGCCTTCCTCTGAAAAGTCCCCTTTGGTTTTAAATTACCCTAGAGGTAGCATTTGGCACCACACTGTGTCTGAGCCCGTGTTGAGAAAGGAGCGACTTGTTAATACGGTCGTCACCTGTACTCCTTCATTCAGCCATTTTTTGGTGTTATTAAGAGAAAAACATCATCTTTATCCACCATTTCAAACCGAAGAATATGTGTTGTTAAAAACAAGGTTTGTTTTGGAAATTTGCACAAACTCAGACGCCGTCCAAACTCACCACTGTTATGAGTAACGGTCAGTCAGATTTCTGGACAGCTTTTTTTTTTGTATCGCGGATATAAGATTAAATGGCTCAAGTGACAACGGCGTTTTCTCCGTCCAGAATGTGATGAGAGTGTGTGCTGGGATTGTTCAATGGCGTTTAGTTTCAGGCTGTAGGAAAATAACTTCATCTCTTCCTCCTTTTATCATCTTGTTTTAGAAGAAATAGCTAATGTTCTCCTTCTTAGCATTAGCTTTATTCTGGACATGTTGTCCTGGTCTTATGTGTTGCTGTACCATCGATATACAACCAAATATGTCAACACCAGCCCTTAATCCCCTGAACTACATGTCTTAAATATTAGTGAAAAGTCGACAGTGTAAAATATTCTACCTGTCCTGTAAATTGTTTGCCTTTTATGTCATTTATAGCTTGTCGCTACCATGCTACATTGCCTTGCTCCCTCTGGCAGGGGGACTACCAATGAAAATTAACCTTTGGGCTACAATTGGGTACATTTACATTTTATATGTTTAATATAATAAATATAATATTTTATATATTTTAAATGTTCATTAATGTACATTATCTCTCTATAACAAATAGAAAAGATAAATAAATTAAAAAACTATATTTACATTTTATTTTATTTTTAGATCATTCATGTTGTATATATATACAGTACATACATATATATTTATATATATATATAAAACAATGAGAATGTATCTTCTAGTTGTGAGCTTGCTGAATTTAAACCAATGTATTAGTCCATGATTTAGTCCATGTACGGCTCAGTCTTTGGTTCAAAATCACTGGCTGTCTGTCACAAGCTCATAATAATACACACATGTAAATAACATTCAAAATAAATGCAACTGTTAGCAGGACACAGCACGATGGTTATACTGCTGTTATATATTTAAGAAGCCGATTGCTCTGGTGCTGGAATCTGGTGTTTTTTGAATCTCTACAGTGGTGAGGCCGCACATGTAATAATCGTGTTGTTTAAGTGAATCAGTCTGCAGTCAGAAGTTCACAGGAAGCAGAGAGGCAAAGGCAGAGGTGGGGCCACAGTTACAGTTATAGGTGCAGTCTAAGCTGGACTGTCACCAACAGACAGCAGACTCACCTTAATGTCTCGATGCTCCAGGTGTTCCACAGCAAAGTCCTCTGTTTGTGTGGTCGGCAGAGTGATCTGGAGCAGAGAGGCAGTGAGGTTTGTGTTGTAACACCAGCCTCGTGAAACACTTGATGACCACATGGTGTTCAACCTACAGGTGTGTAATTGTTCAGACCCTGAGAGACAGATTAAATGATTAAATATTACTCTCTGGATACAGTATCCAGTTCATACAAACAGCACACTTTCATTTTTATATTGAGTGAATATCACTGTGCAATGAAAAGCTGAAGTGAAATGAAAATGTTATTCTGTTAGCATCACCACAGTAGCGTGAAGGGTAGAGTGATTAATACATCATATGATCTAATCATTTTAATTAAACTTTATTCACAAATCCATTATAATTTTTTGAACACTGTAAGATACATTATTATAAAAAAAACGATTGAAAATATGGAAATTAATTCATCATCAGAAGTCCTTCTTCTCATTAGTGTCAAACACCACCATTCATCTGTCAGTGAGATGAAATGACATTGAGCTGCAGCAGCTTTGACCTTAAACCTACATTAGGTGACCTCAGGGTCTCTCCTTGTCTTTCACAGGGCCGGCCCCCGGAGCTGCTAGCCTTTGGGTCAGTGTGTATAAGAGCTGTCATTATAGAAGAGGAAGCAGCACATGTTGAATTTGTTTTACATGGGGCTTAATAGATTCCTGCTTATGCCTGTGTGCATGTTTGAACATCCGCTTCCTTTTAGCGCCGCGGCCCGACCGCTAGGAGACACGTGACTGTGTGCATTCATCACACCAAAGGGGGCAAGGAGGGGACGGGCACCCACGTATGCCCTCATGACCAGGGCGCACGGGCTGTGGAGCTGGGGTCTGCTGCTGGTTGGCCAGGCGCAGTGGGCACAATAGAAGGATGTAACGTATTGTGTTAGAGCTGAGGGGAGCGGGGCCGGGGCTGCCCAGGGCCCACATCATTGTTTGACACACGTGATGAGGTTGATGACGGATGACTGAAGTAAGAGCAGGCTACGCTAGCACACAGAAACATAATGGTGGATTGTGCACTTGTTATCAGCTGTGTTATCAGTGATATAACAAGGTCAAGAGGTTAGAGTAGAGAAGGTTATTTGAGTGAAAAACTAAACAGGTGTTTATTCATTCACATCTGTGGAGCACAACAATGAAAGATAAATGTATCTTTTTTTAAAAGATTTATCTTTAAAAAAAATAAAAGATAAAATATGAATATGAATCCTACCCAACATGAACGCCTTTGTGATCTTAAACGGTGCTACACTGTGCATTATTATTCCAGATTAGTTTACCTCAGCACAACATCAACCAGATCCACATTAGCCTTAACTCGATGTTAGGACACATTTTGCAACTTTAAATGGTCTGTAGCAGCCGTGTGACAGGGTGACTGGAATGTCAACTGCCCAGGGTTAGAGTATACAAAGTGCCACGGCCAATAAGGTTCCACAATTTCAGGCTGACAGCCTATCAGGTCATGGCACTTAAGGCTTCCCGAAAGACCGGTCAAATCAAGAGAGGAGACATTTCTGAAGACATCCCAGGAGATCCCAGTTCCTTCTCCTCTTTCATGAAAGCTTTTCTTCTGTCCTGCACAACTGCGTTTCATGGGTAATTGTATTCAGCTCAGAGCAGACAACCCTGGTGATTAAAAAAGAAAAAGAATAAGTTAGCACTTCAATCTTCATGGTCTTTTTCTGAGACATAGCTCAGTAAATGAACCGTCATTGTCCTTAAGACACAAGACAGCAGCACATCCATTGGCCTAATGTTCAATTTTGACTTTGCCTTTGTCAAAGCTGAACACCGTCATTGTCCTTAAGACACAAGACATGCAAGCAGCACATCCATTGGCCTAATGTTCCATTTCGACTTTGCCTTTGTCAAAGCTGAAATGATTTATGCAACACATCATTGATAAACAGATTCCCTGAAAGGATATCTGTAGATTTTGTTCTGTTTGTGCATCTTCTTGACCGTCAGCGTTTTAGCTCTGCTTCAGTGAAAAACAAGACAAAACAAGTGGTCTGTGCAGTGAAGTTTTTGGATATTTAAATCCTCTGTACTTTTCATCATATTTGTAATAAATAATTAATATATTATTAATATATATAATTCATATATTATCTTGTGTATTGTTTCTACAGTTATAAACGTATATTAGTAATGTATATTAATACATCAGTGTAGCGGTCGTGGCCCTACAAATGTAATGTTGTTAAAACTGATTTAAAGTTCAGACGAGGCAGAAATTTGTTTTCAAAATTTATTGCAAAAAATGTATCGCAAATATTTCCGAGTATAGCCGTTAGATGGACTGTACTTTAGACCGTATACAAAGACGGATGGAGGGAATACTTTGATGACGTTATTTTCTGGACAATAATCACACACACACTCAAACACACACACGTATGCCATATCTGATGCCATGGACTCTGTTGAGGTCTTTTTCTGGGCAATAATAAAAAAAAGTCATTAGCTCAGCAGCAAGTCATAACATTATTGTTGCGGTTTCGATGGATTTGAAGTACGTGTGTGTGTGTGTGTGTGTGTGTGGCTGAAAAACATTTATACAAGGCCAATGCAGAGGCCAGAGGGAATAAGTCCACTCAGAGGAATGCCTTTTAACCGTGTCTCAGAGGTTGTTGTGTTTTTGAATTCATCCACTGATGTGAATCTGGACTGAACCCTAATGAGATCATTACCTGTGGTTCTCCCTCCAGCCGCCTTCAAACCAGTGTAGTGTTTCTGCCAGAGTCGCACACTGTGCCTGACCCCTCCACACACAGAACTATCTAACAGGTAATAATAGGCCGAGGCCAGCAGGGCCGCCACGTCGTATTTGATTAGGATATACTACCAGTGACTGGAGTCTTCAGGAGTTTGCTGCGTTAGGACTTTTATCAAAATGATAACTTTTTTTTCATCATTTCAGAAAAACATTTTAATATTTTTAATATATTTTACACACTATATTTTTTACTTTAAATTATATTTTGGTCTACATGAAATAACCTTTGATGATTTCACTATTATTTCCCCGTTCTACTGGTGGGATTTATCCAAATCCTTAGAAATAACAAACATGTCATCTTTATTTATCAACAAACCAAATATAATCTTTTGCATTGCGATCTCCATAAAATTCATGTTTGACTAATTTATTTATCTTTTTAGATCAACATTTTTTGTACCAAGGAATTGGTCAGCAGGTATCAGTCGTAACTGTGGATGTTGACCTGTTGTTTTGAAACATTGTCAGATTATCTTATTAAAAAAAAAGTAAAAAGATAAATTAGTAAAACTGAAGTAAATCAGCTACGGACCAGCACAGGTCCGTGGACCACGGGTTGAGAACCCCTGCTGTAGAGACCCGGCAGATTTGGCCAGTCCGTCTCACATACAGCCAACTTCGAGTTTCCTTTTCACCTAATCCTGAATCTGTATGTTTTTGTTCTGTGGGAGGAAACCAGGATACCTGGAGGAAACCCCCGCTCACACACCGAGAAACGTGCTAAGCCTTTTAAGAAAAACCATCAAGTCTTTCCAGGAGGCGAGTCGCTGATATTTTTGATCCCAGGCAAAAGCACTAATCACTCTTCCACCGCGTCGCCCTACAAAATAAATCAGGTATTTGGAAATCATGAGATGTTAGGATAATATTAACAAATTACACCTTCTCTGTTCAGTTTCCAGTTCACTGTTTCTTCTTTATCTCCAAAGTAATCTAGCATGGACTCCTTTATCCTAGCGTTTTTTTTCCTTTCACCTCTAACATACGTTACCCCAGGAGCCAAGGATATTCATATCAAATGGGACCATTGAGCGCCAAAACACCTAATCCGCTCTCGTCATGTTTGCGTATCCTGTGTGAGCGCCGAACAAAGGGGGATGAATAGGAATGACAATGAAAAAAAGCCAATGTGTCACAGCCATCTGCAAAAGATGTAACCTTTCCGTCGCTCTCTCATTATGTCATGTTCAGCGGGGACAGGGCTAAAACATTTATGACGGAGCCAAGATAAACCATTCCAAATGGAGCATGGCGCAGGAAAAGGGACACCGTCTCAACAAAAGGAGTTAGATATGGATCATTGAGTGTGTGCACTGGTCCCAGCTTGAGCCAATTATTGATGTCATCTTGATCCAATTTAATCAATGTGAAAGCGAGGTTTTTTGGCGGCCAGGGAAGAGGGGAGGGGGAGGGTAGAGTAACAAGGGGACGCAAACATTGATCAAATATCCTGAGATGACACATCTTTCCTCCACATTAATGCTTAATATTTCCACGTATTTAACATGAAAGCCCTAAAGACTGGCGATGGCTGCAGAAAGTCAAACACGCTCTTTTGATCTAAATTTACCCCTGCTGATGCACTCTGGCTGGTGGTCCTGTCACACAACGCTAATGTTTGGTAGTGAACACTTTGACTCTGATAAATATCATGACTGACGGTATGCTACATGGTTTTAATGGTTTGCATTTCTTATTCAGTAGACGTGTAGTAATTATCACAAATAACTACCTTATGTTATAATTGTCAAAACGTTATTGTATATATATATATAAATATATATATATATATATACACTCTTCTGCCTCTGCCATGATGTTCTCATGTGTCATTTTGTACAAGTGTCTTCTTAATGACTTAATTTGAAAACAATACAAATACATAGGTTGGTATAGGAGGTGCCATTGGTGGAAGTGGATTCACATTTTAGTAATGTAAACAAAATGATATATACATACAAATATATTTAAAAAAAATTAATTTTGCATGTACATATCATGTAAACGTTCATAGTCAATTCTAAAGTCCAACTTCAGACCTCTTTCGCTGCTGTTGCAGTCTTTGATGAATGGAGATGAATGTGCGTAGACAAGATGGGGGACAATCGAAAGCCTGTTCCATTTTTATAAATAGAAATGACTTTTTCTACTGACCTTGGATCTGCTTACTATTTCTCTTTATTATGACGTTATTAACACAAACTTAAAGAGTAAAGTCAATTGGATTACGCCTCTTTACCTCCATTGCTGCAGACATACCCATTGCTAAATGACTTCTGTCTGCTCTCCATTACCTTTGACACTGAAGTCAGTGAGATAACCTGGACCTGAAAACATATATCCCCCTACACACTGGACGAAGCAGGGGGTGGTGGGTTCGCAGCACATAACCGCTTTATTGAATTAATTATGATAAGGACCATAACTTTAAACGCTGGGTGAGGCACAGGGTGTTTTTCGGCGTTGATCGCTGGGAGCAATTTTTCTCCAGAATCACAGCAGAGGGGTAATTGGATCTGTCAGGCCTGAACTCTGTGCCATCGTAACAAGCTCCATAAGGTAAACCAAGGTTGTGCACAGTTCGCTGCACTGATCCCTGTATGGCTGCAACACAGAGAAATTTGTACTACATACTGAACAAATAACAACAGACGGGAGATAGAGAGCGGAGCAACTAGTGAGGCCTTGTTTTGATGGCACTTCAGTCTGATTGTTTGGAGGGTCATGCAGAGTTATCCTGAGGTCAGGCACCAGGTACACTTCCAGTAGTTGCATACATTTACATTTACATATACACATACATATACGTATATGATATATATATATATTTATATATATATATATAGACTGAGTACCTGTCTTTCTTCAAGTCCTGTGAGCACTGTATATCAGTGTTGTGTTCAATTAAACAGGCCCAGGTTTCATACTGAGTTTGTACTTAAAATTGTAGCTAGTAAATCATTGCTATATGGGTACAGGGATGTAGTGAAGTAAAGTCTGAAGTATTTTGCATTTCATGATAAAGACGACAGCCTGTGTATCGATCACAGCCGTCTTGTCTGTCTCAAATACTCCAGTAGAGTTCAGGTCCTGGCCTGTGCTAATGTTAGCAACCAGCTGTCAGTGTATGAACAGAGTCCATCCCTTATGATTACACATACAGTCAATGATGAGGCGTTTGTGATGCCTCCAGTCAAGTGTGTTACTAAATCATTAAGACAGAGTCACCATTGATAATTCTAGAGAATTCCAGACTAATTTTAGCCTTTTTTTCAGTTGTTATTGAATGGTAAATAACTTGTTGGTTAAAACATCCTTGGATCTTGAAAAAAGCATGCTTCTGAAATTAGGACCGATGAGATCCAGTGAAGGTCAGCCCATTTAATATTCACAGTAATATTAGCCCTTAGCTAAGGCTAACAGGCTATCATTACTAGGCAGATATTGTTTCAGGGCTTTGAGTGAGGACTTAGATTCTAACTTGTTTAACACAGTAACACAGTACTTGTGTATATGTGAGTGAGTGGTTGCACATGCTCGTGTTCTTCTAACTCTTCTCATGCTTGTGTATTTGATTGGCTGAGAGAAAAAATATGTGCAGATGTATCATAATATTTTCACTGCCCCAGAGAATCTTTGAGGGACAATAACCTGCAGCTGAATCAGCGCACTGACCCACCATGTGATGGCCTTTCATATAAGGTACCCAGCTATTTCTAGAATGCGTAGCATTGCTCAGGGTGAAAGTTTGACCTCCCACCACTTCACTCACTTTTTCATCCATAAACACAGTTTTTGGCACATACTCAGGGCACATTAATGATGAGCTCTCCTCATAGGAGATATTTCTGTTTTCTTTGGATTTGTGATAAGTGGACAGTATTTTGAAGTACTGCTGTAGTAGGGAGTACTTAGGGCAAACAGTGGGGAGATAAAATGTAATTGCAGGCTTACACAGATGGCTATTGTTTAGATGGTTTACTCCAGGGAGCGGGTGGGTGAGAGTGAAGGGGTATCTACCTCCCCTGTGGTTGTGTGAGATACTTACGTGTTGTTAGCGCTGACTGTGTTCTAGGGAAAACCTCTTGGGAAAAAAATATTGTTTTCAAGACAGAAGCCTCTACCATGGGCTTATTTGGTAAATTCATGAGATAAAAACACAATCAGATCCCAGAGCTATATATTTCCCTGTGTCGTATTTGATCAGTTTCTATTTTATTTATACATTTTTAAATGCTAAATTTATGAATGCTAACATTTTCTGAAAAAAAATCCTCAATTTGTTTAAACATGACTGCTTCCACCAACAAAGTTTTATCTCTGCCTAATCTTAACCTTCCATTTATTTCGCTGACTATTTTGTTCTGATAATTTCTGATAATTTCTGATAATCTCTGTGGTTCCATCCAGTCATTCTCTGTTTCCTCCTGCTGTCTTCTGTGTTGTTGCTCTTCTTTCATCACCTTATTATTTGTTGTGCTGTGAAACAGTAAATGTTTCTGATACAGATAGCTGCCTGAGAAAAGACACTCCTCCGTTTGTTTCATGTTTATTATGTTCTCCCTCATTTGCTAGCATACAGTAGCCACGTTTTTATCAGGCAAGCAGCCAAGTGAACACATTATAAGGAGAGAGTGGGAGAGCGAGACAGAGCTAAGTACAGGCTAAATATATACCTGCTATAGCATAAAAATAAATGTATACAATTAAACAAATGAACAGCATTTAATTCTGGCCGGACACACAATCTGCAAACCCACAGACAACGCTACAAAATATGTAATAAGAAATCAACTTCTGGAATAGTATTTTCATACTTATTATTCACTCTTCAATCTGTTCACTAACATGCGCTAGCTAGCTACGTCACACTTACTATAAGGACCAGATTGTGGTCTCTATGAGGATTACAGATCTTAACAGGCCCTGTAACAATACCAGAAATGGCCGTAACAAGGTAACCATAATGGACACATACACAAAGACAAAGACAGAGGATAGGTGGGTGGGTGGGAGGGCTGGTGCAAGAAAGAGCCGTGCCCCTACAACAACGCACAAACACAATAAGCATTGAGAGAGTTGAGCCCAGACACACAATCAGTTCCCTAAATGTAGCTTATCTGCACCAGACTGTAAAGATAAGCTAACGCTACATATCCTCCCTCACTGCACTTTCTCCGTAGTGTGTCTGTAATGTTGTGTGTATAGGTGTCATACCAAAAAGAAATATACATCATTATGTTAATTTATTTAGTATATATTATATAAATATTAACAAACAAATGTTTTCAGCACTGTCAAAAAACATTTTGTGCTAACTAGCTACATGCTAGCTCCAGAAGCAGAGTGACGTGACAACAGGTGTAAATTGCCAGGTCTACACAGGCTGTCGTCACCGTCGTCGTGTCGAAGTTGCAGCGATTAGACGAGGTGCATTCAGGTACCATTGGAAGTTTTAGAATCTGACAGTTCCAGCAGTTTATTTGTAGTAAGGTTCAGGAAATTATAAAAAATAAAAAAAATAAAAATTGCATTTTTGCATTTTTTATTTTTAATAGGCCCCCTTAGCGCCCCCAGGTGGCCCCCACTCTGACAGTCAGTGGCTTAGGTTAGACAGAAGAAGGAGATGATGAGTGTGTAACCTGGTTGGCCTGGGATTTTCTTGTGTTTAGGAGTCGGTGTCTGTCATGTTGTGATTTGTGCTAACTGTGATTCAGGCTCTAAAACTGTACTCCTAAAACTACCACTCAGGCGCTCCAGTGTGTACTCTACAAATACAGACAAACATCAGGACATTCTTTCATGCATACCTATGGTGAACTCAGGTAAATAATAATAACTGAATCCCTCATGTGTTCCACAATGGACATATTTACACTGTGAGTCAACTGACACAGAAGGCACCATTAAGTACACGGTTGTACCTCACAGGCTGCTACGCCTCAGGCACATTAGGAATATGTGGTTCTTCTGGGAATCAAACCCATTTTGCAATTTTTTTGGACTGTGGTTGGAAGCTGCTGCAGTACCTGAAGAAAACTCAGGAATATACAAACAAATACTGAAATAATCTGTTATCACTGAGGCTTGAACCCTCAGACAGACTCTTACTTTAGTCCATGAAACACAATTATTCACATGTTAGTCCTCACAGTGTATCAGTGGTGATAGGCTGAAACACACACACACACTTATAAAGTTACTAAAACTGCTGGCTGGTTGTTGTACTACCAGATTGGATCGTCTGCGATGACGATTACGCAACAAAAAAAAACAACAGTGAAAAATGAAAGGGGTGATGCACTTCAGGATTGACTCTCTTTCTAGGTCAGATGTCATATAATATAAGCAATAAATGCTGTAGGGTTGTGGAAATCTGAGCTGTTGCACACACCCTCTGGGCTGACAGCCTGAGGCAGGAGTGAAAACAATGCTGCCGTTAGAGGCACAGAGGAATCACGGCTCAGCCACTTCACCGCCGGTGCTTCATTTCCTCAACATCCTTTTCTGTATGTTTGGAAACGGATTCCATGGTGATTTTTTGAGCCTCTCCTTTAGCCTCACATGCTGTATCTCTGTTCCACTCAGGTCAATCCAAATGAAGGATTTGAAGTTTCTTGTGCTTCACCTGCAGAGCCACTGAGCCACCATCCCGCTCACCTCCCTCTCTACATTAAATCCCTCCCTGGTATTTGGGAGCCTCTCACGAATACCAGCATGGGTAGACCTGTCCTACCACTGAACCAACGCAGGAACACACACACCAACATGTCCTTATCGCATCATACTGTGAGTCATTACTTTGCAGCCGTGGTCAACCTCATGCATCAGAAGTCCACGTATGTTTCATATGTCCATGAACGACTGCAATGTTACTGCGAACTTCACAGAAAGAGTGGAGTCAGAGAAGCAGGGACGGAGTCTCAGACACACCCTGACACACATTCTTCACACAGAGGAATACACTCACCTGATTCATTTAATAGATAATAGTGGATCTGCATGTGTGTGTGTGTGTGTGTGTGTGTTGTGCATGTGTGTGCTGCAGATGCCTATCTAGACCCTACAGGAGGATCAGGCAGACAACAAAAGAAAAGAGAAGACAGACGGATGACGGGTGACACAGAACACATTTGACAACACGTCTGGAGTCTACGACCTGCAGCTCCTACTTTTTGGGCTCATCGAGTTATTTTTCATCTTCAGAATCAGTTTGTTGTTGACTGTTTCTCAGCCTTAGGGTCAGCCTCTGTGCTTTAAAATATACTTAAAAAATTGTAACAACTTAAGACTGTAATATTTAGATTATTCTGACTTTCTCAAGTGCGTCGGTGTCGTCAGCATCTTTTAATAATTTAAGTCTATTTCTTCATTGCCTTTTGTTTGCTTCTGGTCGTTGTTAGTGTTGTTGTTTATTTCTTATCTGTCCATGGAATGTAAAAAAAAACAGCCAATCATGTCACACTCTGCACGTTATGTCTCTCCTCTTTGACATGGTCTACGTTTCCTTTCTTATTCTTCACTCGTCTCCACTCTCTCCTCAGGTTCTCCACTTCCTGCCCTCCTGTGTCCACGCCTATCTTACCTATACCTGCCCTCCTGTGCTCCCCACCTCTGGGATTACCTGCTCTACCGGTGCCTTGTTAGCTGCGTGTATATATGACCTGCTTCCTCTCCTCCTCTGCCACTCTGTCGTCGTCTCCCTTCTGTTGCACTGCACTCTGATCACTGCAGTTTTTTATATCAATTATTTTTATTGCTATCTCCTGTGCTCCCCACCTCTGGGATTACCTGCCTTGTTAGCTGTGTGTATATATTCCAGGGACCACTGTTCTGACTTTGAGCACCACTGCTGTTCAATATACGTTTATTTTCCCTTCCTGTCAGTTTGGTTTGAAGGTCTGATAATTGTCTGTCTATATTTGGACTGAGTAAAGATTTGAGGTATGAGATACGAGGCCTTCATGGACAACCAGGGGGCCAAAGACCACCAGTTAAAATCCACTGTTATGAGGTATAACATACAGAGGCAAAGTAAAACTTCACCTAACATTACGTATCCTGACTGTTGACATTGCAGTTTCAGTCGTTTCTGACCGTTGGATGTTGGGGGATGTTAAAGGTAGAGGAGAGAGCACTTTTGAGCTCTTTTTCTCACCCTGTCACAGCCCTCTCCCGCTCTTTTACACACACACCCATCCACCCACAGCCACACACACAAACATCCCATAATTAGCAGTGGATTTGCCCAGAGGCAGTAAGTCCTGGATTGAAGGCTTTGTTAATGTTTTCTAAATCTTGCTAATAGAAAGAGTACACATGACCTAACCTTTTAATTGGGTGATGACAGTGATAAAGAGATCCGATTTTTTAGCACCCCTCTGAAGGTGGGGCCCTGTGGTTCCCTCTTTAATTTCAACACCCCCCCTTCTCCCCCAACAACCCCCCCCCCCCCCACACACACACACACCCACATCTGCTTCGTTCCTCTTTGTCTTAATTAAACTAGTCAGCGCGTCCTCAGGAGAGGAGATGGTTGTATTTCTTTCTCTTTCTTTTGATAAATTTCTCTCTATTGTTTCTGGATTTGAAATCTTAAGAAAACAGTGGTGTGTTCAATAACACTGTCTTGTTATTACAAGACAATTACAGGACAGGACCAGCATCCAGCAGTGAAGTTGAACTGGAGTCGTCACAGGGAAAATGGTTGACCCAAATATCAATAAGTTGTTTACCTCTTACAGCCTATGACCAGCTGCGTAAGTCGACTTCGTGTTTAAGTGTGCACAGTTTAAAGTTCAGTTCCTGGAGTGGTCCAGTCCACAGTCTATTCATATACTGTTTGTTTAGCTCAGATGTGGGTAAACTTTTTGACTCGTGGGCCACAGTTGTCCTGAAACTGAACACGGGGGCCGGGTCAGGAGCAGAGAGATGGAGCGTACGTGTGAGCTAAGATAAAGTCATGTCATGCATAAAGGCTAAAATGCTTTTTTATCATTTTATATGCCCTCTATTGGGGTAACGGGGGTATTGCAGGATAAAGGCAGAAATATAATGATAATACAAATAAATTATATCATAGGTAGTTCTGAGTTAGTTATTGAAGATGGTTCGGCCGCTTTGGTGTGGACTAAGACGTCCATCTTTGACAGAGTGAGAACGCTTTCATGTATTTGTACCTGTGTCCAGTGATTCTGCAGTGAAAGTCCAAGAACTTCTTCTCCAGAGTCGTTCTTGAGCACCGACGTACGGTATTATCCCCCGTTAGCCCAAGCTAACCATACGTAGACAGCAGGCATCATCGGTGCTTTCAGCCTTGAACTGAGACTCCCGGCCACAACTAGATGTCAGTATAATGTAATCTGACCTCCCACTGTTAGTTTTTGGCCTTTCAATGAGATGGCCCCCAGCTCACTTGAGTTTTTGACCTCTGACCTGTACACAAAGCCAACAATAATACAGAGATTCAGAGGGTCTTAGTATCTGGAGACGGGTGATACGTCCTCTGTCCATCTGTTGTCCCAGTTAACACACAACTATATTTGACTTTGCAAAACTTCTGTGATTTAAGTTGTGTTTTTCTGCACAGTGATTGTTAACATGAATAAGACACAAAAGACGACAACAACACAGAGAAACCAAACTGAGCCAAAGACTCTGACGTTGTCATCTCTTACAGAGTTAGGGACAGTTCTCTGTTGCAGTGAGTTTGTTCAGTCAAACTTAACTACATCTAAAACCAGGCAGAAACAAACAGGATTTCAGGAAAGCTTGACCATCACACAGTCACACAGAACAATGAGCCCACGATGACTGAGTGAGGAAGAGGGGTGTAAATATACCCCGGTCACCAGGTGGGGTGAGTGAGACTAATGACAGACACAGGTGGGTGTGATGACACTGATCAACAGTCAGACTGAGCTCACCAGGTTCACTGTGACTGTGGAGGGAAGGACGGTGTGTGAGGTGACAGTGATACAACAGGAAAGAACGGAGTGGAGGGGGGAAATGTGGGGACATTATTTATGGGACGAGGACAAGGACATATTTTTGTGTATCCAGAAGACCAAAAGGAAGGAAAACAATGCATTTCAAGCCAAGGAAACTGGAGAAAACCTGCACACTTGTAAGAAGAAACTGTAAAAATTCACATAGAATGACAATAAGTTGAAAAGAAAGAAAAGAAAGAACCTGTTGTTTTTGGTCATTACACACATACACACAAAGATATACACTGTGACATCTGTCCCCTCCAACTGGACAGCAAAGGTTTGGTGATTTCTCCAAACACATTGTATATATATATATATTTATACACACATATATGTAATTACATATTTGTGTGTAGACAAATGGGACATGACCTTGACCTTCACCGTTTTGTTGAACATTAATAGTCCTTGTCTTGCACCGAGTTTTGATTTTATTTCTGTTTCTTGACAGATTTTGTTACATTTGACATGTCACTGTGTCAAACAACAGACACGTTTGTTTTTCAGCCCTGAGCTTTCAATCTTTAACTTTGTCCCACCAACCTAATACCCTCCTCCTCCTCCTCCTCCTCCTCCTCCTCCTTTCCTCCCCCTCTTACCCTCTTGATGAGTACTATCTTGCATCTGGTCCCTTCTGCCTTCTCTTGTTGCCTTCTCTAGAGTGTTTCCACTAAACTCTGACTTTCTTTGAAATTCCCCAGGGTTTCCCATGTGTGCATGTCAAGCCAGGTGTCTGCTCTTTTGTCTGTGTCTGTCAATGGGTTGGTTTTTTTTCTTCTTCTTTCTTTTTTGAGGGGTGGGGTGTGGGGTAAGGGGTAGGTGGTGTAAGAGGTGCAGGGGAGAGGAGGAGGTGTCTATCTGTGTGTGTGAGTAGGAGCTGCCAGGGCACTATGACCAGAAGCATCTGTGAGAAATTCCCAGCATTCTCAAGGATGTCTGGGATAAAAGCTCTACAGTGCTGCTGTGCACCTGGCTGAGGGAGGGAGACGGAGAGAGATAGGCAGCCAAACAGAATGTAGTCTGGAGTAAAAATCAACTCTTCTTCTCTGAGCCGTTTACCATCAGGGCAATTAGGAAGAGGTGCATGAAGTGAGTGAAAGTGACCCGCCGAGTTATTTATGTGATCAGAGGCCCCTGACAGTCATCTGTCAGCAGCAGCGACAGAGAGTGGTGAGAAAACACGCAGACAGAGGAGAAACAGAAAAAGACGGAAAATCAACCAAAAGACAACAAGAGTGGAAAATGACATCTGT
>NC_024310.1:14113042-14115028 GCF_000523025.1 Cynoglossus semilaevis
GTTAAGGAAGTGGACCCCTTACCTAATGTATCCAGGTGCTAATGGGCACTGTGGCAGGACAGTGATGCTGTTACAACAGGGTTACTGGTTCCAGTCCTGGTTGTATCTGATGATGATGATGATGATGATGATGATGATGAAGATAAAGAGGATGATGATGATGTGGCTCTATGGAGTTTGCTTGTTGTCTCCATGTGGAAGTGAGTTGTTCCCAGGTAACAGTCCAAAACAACAGAGATTAAGGACAACTTTTATTTAGTCGGGTTGTTTGTCTGTATACAGGAAGTGGCTGGTCAACGGTCCAGAGTTCAGGTTGCTGAAGCATTATTATCCACTGCTTTTATCCATTGTTATTTTTCTGCTTTGTGATGCAAACAAAAAATACGTCCCGACAAGGAAGAAGAAGAATTCCCACTCAGAGGAACATGATGCAAAAAACTGGATAAGCGACGCAAACAGGTATGTTTTTTTTATGTGTGTGTGTGTGTGTGTGTGCGCAGAGTTGCTGGAATGTTGACCTGCATAGAAAGAGAGAAAAGACTTCCCAGACTTCAAAGGACAGGTAGCTGACAGGGACAAGTGGGCCGATAAGACCAGTTAGATGACAATAGCCCCAAATGCACACCTGCACGGTGAGGGAAGGCAGTGACATGGAGAGAACCCTGCACACACACACACACACACACACACACACACACACACAGAGTTAACTTGGTTACCGTGTGTGTCTCCATAACATTTAGACAAACCCACATGAGTTGTTGTCTTTGTCCTTGGACATGGGGAAGCAGCTGTGTGTTGTGATGAGCCTTCAGAGCCTCCAACAGCCTGGAGTTCTTTCTTTCAGGTGCAGCAGGGTGTTAGGTGAGCTTGTTTGGGGGTTGGAACCCAACACCTCGGAGGTTATAGCGTTAGAGTGGATTTTATCCTTGTCCTTCTGTAATTCCTGTTCGGTCGGGTTGGAAAAAAAAATTAGAATATATTGTGTTTTACGCTAGAACGATATGTTTAAATAGACTTGAATGGACCTCTAATGAAAGATTTGCCTCATTATTTGGGACAGTTTTTTACCCTGTCTGTTCTTATTGACCTAAAACTATCTTTCTTTCTTTCTATCTATCTCAGTGTTTCCCAAACCTTTTTTCTGGGACGCGTATTTTAAAAGTCACAAACCTTCGCGACCCAAGTCATTGGGACATTGGACATTGGGACAACTCCTGGGAAACATGATGTGAGACAATGACTGCTGTCAGTGGCTCAATCTCTGCTTCTGACAATAAAAACAATCAATCATTGGACGATGCATGACTATCTCAGCTCAATCTCTGCTTCTGACAATAAAAAGAATCAATCATTGGACGATGCATGAATATCTCAGACGTGACTTTCAGACTCCTAGAAGTGTGACATAACTCTGCTGTTTATTAAATGGGAAAGTGAATTGTTGTCGTTGATGGACATCACTGCACACAGTGAAATGTGACCTCTGCCTTTAACCCATCACCTTATGGGTGGGAGGGGGGTCAGGCTGAAAACCCAAGGAGCAGTGTCTGGGGACAGTGTCATGCTCAGTGACGCCTGGAGGATGTTGGATTTGAACCTGCAACCTTTGGGACATAAGTCTGCTTCCTTAACCACAGGGTCGCCTCTGGTCCATGATGGTGTTAGTTCCCAACACACTCATAGGTTAGACACTCAGGTTTGTACTGTGAGTGGGTCACAGAGGACCAAAGAGCTGGTCATACACATCAGTCAGTGCACGTGTCATATTTTGTCAACATATTTTGATATAATAACATGATGGAGAAAATGTGACCTGATCATTTGCAACGTCTCTCTAAAAGTCACCCATCGACCACCAGTGTGTAATGACACAGAGCAGATCATCCAGGACAGTCTTATTCACAGCCATTCACACCGAAGTACAAGGCATGGCCGCCATCATCAACTCAGTGTCGTTCTTATCAACAGTCCACCCCAAAGGAG
>NC_024310.1:14115047-14120482 GCF_000523025.1 Cynoglossus semilaevis
CTTCCTGTTTTTTCCTGTCGGGATGTCCCGTCACCTCTTTGACCTAGTGGCACATGTAGCCTTTCAGTGCTAGCACTAGCGCCACCCACCCCCTCTTCAAAGAGCCAAAAGGCCTCAGGAAATTAGCTTAAGGCCTCTAAGAGGGAATTAGTCCATTTCCCAATGGGCGCTCATTAGAACAATGGCCAACGTCCAAGTCTACTTCAGTTACTCTCTGACTGGTTTCCTGCTTCGTGTTCACTTTTAATGGCGGAAAAGCAAAACACCTAATCAAGGAAAGATTGTATTTACGGCATATCTTTAACATCTAGTCATATTAGGATTAGGAATAGAAACAATAATAAATGATTATGACTGTCATTTACAAAATATAACAAGTTAAGAAATGTTCGCCAATGTCCACGAACCAAGTCAGAGAAATGTTACTCAAAAAAAAAAAAACATTGGAATGAAAAATGTGTTTTTAAGTACTGATTCTCTGATTCTATTATATATCTTCATAAAGATGAGGCTACACGGGATGCAGGCCAAGAAAAACTTCCTTAACCACTGAGCCAACTGTCTTTTTGTCCTCATTCCGTGGTCCAGCCTAATTCACATCACTCTAATCACATCACCAAGACAGAGTGAGGGAGAGAGGTGTATCTACCCTGGACACCAGGTGACAGCAGTGAGACTAAGGACAGAGACACAGGTGAGACTGATGACACACTGGTTTTCATCTGGGGTTTTTTTTTACCGTAATTACCTTCTTCTCTCTGTGTGTTCCACCTGTATTGCCCGACATGGACATTCACTGAAGCAGCCCATGTTTCTTGACCGAGTCACAGGAGCAAAATAACATTTTGTAAAGGAACAAACTTTACTTTGTAACTAAAAAAACTGATTTGTGCAAATAAAGGCACATTCATATTTTTTCTATGGTCAACTATAAAAACAGTATTAAAGGTTTCTATTAATTTATAGTTGTAATATCCCATAAAACACATGAAATAATCATCAGTAATTCTGTAGCACTGTTCTAGTCACCACTCCATGTTGTGTCAAACTACAGATTTTACCAGCAGGTGGCAAGTAACCAATAAATATCTGAAATTGAACCCACAACCTTGTAGTGACATCTGCACTACCTGTGGTCCAGCTTCTCCGTGCTACAGGAACAACAGGTGCAAAAACCACCCCTCCTGCCCCCACATGTACTATCTGGGGGGCAAACACCGATGAAAGGTGGCACCAGCTGACGACCTCTGGTCTGACCCACAGACAGACGGCCGAACACGTCACCACTGAGCTCCAACCCTGGACAGAACCAAGAGTCAGGCAGAGGAACCCGTCCTCATGTTCCCTCTGTTCTGTTTCCATTCCCAGGTCCTCGTTAATTGACCTGGTCTCTTGGCGATCTTACCCCCCCCCACCGCCCCCCCACACCCGTGCAGGTTATCCCAGAGAGGGCAGACAGGTCGGACCATGTAGGCCAATGTCAGTGGGAAAAGTAGCAAAATATTTTCATTGCTGGCGTATCTGTTTGTGAATACAATCTGTAAGGGCACTCAGCATACAAGTACACTGTTCCCATGAGACTTCTGGCTGTAGCAGCGATAGTGGAGTGTGAGTGGGGGCGGGGGAGGCTGGGGTCGAGGAAAGGAGCCGTGTCATTGGTTGTTGTGCCGATATCAGGAACACGGTGAATGTCAACAACTCCACAGGGCCACAGATAGAGTGAGGTCAGGACGTGACAGACGGGTGACGGCCTCCGTGATACAAGTCGTTCTCCCGTGGTGTCACACTTCTCTGTCTTCATTGAGGAACGCCGTATAATTATTCATTAAGAAACAGTATATTTAATGAGTCCGTTTTACATAAATAAAAATCAATGCCAATTTAAGGTTTATAGAAAAGAAATCTCTCACCAACCTTGTCCTCAATCTTCATCTCAGAAGAACCCAGAGCAGAACCACCAACGTGTGTGTGTGTGTGTGTGTGTGTGTGTGTGTGTGTGTGTGTGTGTATGTTAAACAAAATAAGATTAGGTGGGCCAGTCAAAACACTAACACTTATTTGTCCCTCTGCTGAGTAGATGAAAGTTTGCAGGATTGACAAAAACAAACTCTTGACTTCTGTGTGTAATAAAATAAAATAATACACTAACTGTTCTGCCAGTTAGGTTTCAGGAAAGGTGGAAACTGCACTTATGAACGTGACCAATAAACTGTTCCTGGAAACAATTCTGCATTTACTAGGTCTAGTTTAGTTTAAGTATAGTTTGAGGTATTTGTTTTTTGGAGAAAGATTTTACTAGAAATTATTGATATTTTCTACCTGGTAAATCATTCAGTAATCCACAAGGAGAGGAAGCCTAATATTACGGGCAAGATCAAATCCCAGTCAGGGTGGTTGGTACCTTCCAGTGGACTCACCACCTGCAGGAAGGTTCAGGGGGGTTGGTACGGTACGGCAGTGTGATTTGGGTGGTGGTCATGGAGACTGCTGCCCTCGGTAATGGATAGGTGGATAAAAATGGATGGATGGAATAATTATATCAAATTTAGTTTTACTATAAATTCCTCTGTTTTTCTGTCTGTTCTGCTGCTGCCTGTTGTTTACTCCTGACTCCTTTTCTTTAATATTCTGTCACTCTTCAAATGTCTATTTTATACCAACATGTCGTTTCCCTCCTGTGCCAAAGGAAACGTACGTATTTGACTTGGAAATATTTTTCCATGAATCCCAACGACCAGAGTGAAGGACAACAACAAATACACATAAGATTAGGTTGTGTGAAGGAACAACATGCTCAGTGGAACATGACAACACACTGAGAAATCCAACATTTTCAACATACTTCCTGCCTATCGACAGATTAAGGCAGACACAATTAAAGTCACTGCAACTGCTGGTGCACTTTATCTGCTCTATCTGACTCTAAGTGAGGCTGTTCTTCAGACATTCACCGTTGCCATAATATTGTTGTTACATCTGTCATAACATGGAACTGTTTGTAGCAGCCACACGAGTGTTTGTTTTCCCTCGTCTTAAGGCACGGCTTACAGAGCAGAAAGAAACAACACTCGTTATGAGGTAGCTGTGATTAGCATGAGAGCTACAGTACAGGCTGAAGGCCGACCACGCTACAGACCTGACACCTGCTCAACCTGTAGTTTGTTCAGTTGAAGCTGTTGTGAGGACGAGGCTGGAAAAGAATTATATAAATGTGCACAGAAGGTCAAAGCTAAAAACCAGATTCTCTCAACCAGAGAAATTCAACACCAACTCAAATAAACAAATTGGTCATATGAGGAACTCTGAGGTTGTTATTTCAGATTTATTTTATATTTATGTATATAGTGTCATTGGTGCTGCTAATTATCTTTATTAAAGAATGAGTCCTTCTTAAGAAGTGTTTTTTCAGGAAAAATATTACAATAATTAAAACAGTAAACAAATCCCATCAAAAGGTAAACCACTATTTTCATTATGATTAAAAAAAGGGTTTTGTCTGATGACCTGGGTTTTTCAGGCCCTCCAAAATGTTTTACCTGGACCTGTTACCATCATCACAGACGTCTGCAGTTCAACCACTGTTCACACATATATGAATCAATGTCATCATGTAAATATATTGACGTGATGTCCAAATGATATCTCATTAGCTGTTGTACTGTCTGCTCTCCTGGAACAACTGTCCTTCTTAAATGTCATGAACAATAGCTGTAAATACAAATGACAAATTCTTTCATTATTATTTACTTTTAAGTCACAGATCTGTGTCATATATGACTAAGAGATCAATGATTTCCCCTCCACTACATCTACTGTATGTGGATGTTAATTCTTATTGGTCAGATTAAAAATGTGGATCTTTGAGATTTGTTTTCAAGAATCAAGGATTTTAAATGTCATGTGACAATTCTTAAAAACTAATTTCAAACATCCAAACTGGCCCACTTTTGATCAAAGATTTTTTGATCAACATCCAAACTGGCCCACTTTTGATCATAGATTTTTTCAGTTCAGTTCCCGACACACTGAACCGCCTCTGTGTCCCACACAGTCTGTACTGTGGGACAGAGAACAGACCTGGACCTGGACGTCCAGTGTGTGGCACAGAGAGCTGCAGCTCAGACAGTGTGTGGCACAGAGAGCTGCAGCTCTCTGTGATCAGGGAGTTTCTATTCCACTGCTGTAAATCAGACACAGGTGGAATGTCCTCCTCCCTGTGACCGCCTCCTCCCTGCTGACTTCACCTTTCCACTTCCTTTCTTCCTCAAACCCTCTAACCACAGAAGGTGAAGACGAAGAAAACCCTGGTGACTGTGTCAAACTCAGGCGTTTTCTCAGCGTCTTAGTTTAAGGTGAAGTTCAGATGTTTGGTTTCAAACATCAAAGTTACTTGGTGAAATGCAGCTCAAGTAACAGACTGTAACAAAGCACTTTATTATTATTTGATTTGTATTCATCCAGGTCGTTGTTCTGAGGCGTTTCCTCCTGGCATGGTGAAATATATTTCCACTCTCTTTAACTCACTGCAGATCCTCAGAAGTTCTGGGTAAATGATAAACATTTCATATTAATCTCCAGCTAGAGACAATATTATTATCTACGACACAGTTTAACATTTCAGACTGATCCATGGTTTCACACATGCCTCTGGAGGAACTTATTTTACTGACATATTTATTCATTTCTCTATCTCTATAAGGAGGTGTAGCTTCTTACACTTTGTTAAATTTCATGTTGTTTTCATTCTCACAAATGACTTCTCCACAAAAAGTCAACTGCTCGTTTTAGTGTAAAAAATAAAATAAAATTCTTACCAGTGGTTGAAAATAAGTAATAGATTTTAATGTCCACCGCTTCACTTTTTTAATCTCCATTTGATTTATTGATTATGGAGTAATTAAAAATCTGGTCCTGAAAGAGATGATTCTTCAGAAATCATAAAGATGTGAAACATAGTTAAAACAAAACCAGCCTTGGCCTCAGAGTTAGTCAGAGTTCGAATGGTGTGACTGGTGGACAGGGTGGACAGGGTGGACAGGGTGGACAGTAGACCGACAGTTGACCTTCTGACCTCACAGCAGCTTCACTTCAGAGTCTCATCAGTTTCTGACTGATGACGGCAGCTCTGATTACTTCGTCTTCGTCAACATCGACCAATGTTTGAGCTTCGTGACGCAGACGGCCGCCCTCCATCAGCAGTGCCTACACCGACGCACGCTAAAGCTAATTAGTGATTAGCTCAGTTAAATCATTGTCGTATCCACAGGACACTGACACTTCCTGGCAGCGTGATTGCTGCTGACTGACACCGTCCAGGTCTGCCACGATCACAGACCACTCTTAATGAAGCTGATTAAACTAATACAGACCCGGGCTCTAAAAAACAAAAACAGAGTTTGTTTTTTCACGGGCCTTTTATTCCAGGCATGTTCCTC
>NC_024310.1:14120497-14130520 GCF_000523025.1 Cynoglossus semilaevis
GACTCAGCGCTCTGTTAAACGCCTGTTGATGATGAGAGAAGAAGGAAGGATACGAAGAAGACAAGTATTTTGTCCTTCCCAATCATTTAGAAATCTTTTGACAGTTGATTGTTTGACCAAGAAAACGTTCAAGTACAAGTACTGCAGTAATCGGGGAGGTAACTGTAACAGCTGACATCGACACTGAGCAGACCATCTCTGTTTTATTTTTTAACTGTGAACATCTTTTCTACAGGTTGAAACGACAGACAATATTTTACAGTTTCACTGCAGTAAAAACACCAACTGTTTTTGACTGATTTGATTTGTTTCTTCATAAACTCCTGGTCATTTCTAAATCAGTCTCCTCCGCAGCACACACCTTTAACAGATTCATTATGCTAAGTCCTAATTCAATGATGGCCGACCTCTTTATGTCATCAGAGCTGCAGACAAACAACCCATGATGAAAAGACAGAGACGCTCGTCCACCAAGTCTCCATCGTCTGCTGGAAATCACGCTCAACTTCACGGGAAGAATGCCTGCAATTCAACAATTCACACATTTGTGTGTGTGTGTATCTGTGTGTCCGTGTGTGTGTGTGTGTAAAAACTATGACTTCTGCTTCACCTCCCTTTTCATGCGGGTTCATTCTTCTCCTGCGTCTCAGCTTCATGTGGGATCAGACGTTGTAACTGAAGCCTCTCTGTGTTTGTTTGCAGTTTCAATCTATACTCCATGTATGATGTGCAGTGTTCAGCTGGATGGTAACGTGTCATAACTCTCTACAGTTACTGTCATTAGGTGAAGATGGTTTCCCTCCGACAGCTTCCTGGGTTGAACCTGTGAACACAACCGACTGTTATTACACGTAAAAACATTACTAAACGTTTCAGTGTTTTTGAAACTCTCTCTGTTTCTATACATAGGCCACAAGGGGGCGTTGTTCGTACGTCAGGTAGGTAAGCTATTAATGCAGCGTGTGATTTTGGGCCTCGACTGTTTGCAACTAAAACCGAGGGGATTTCAACCTCGGCCTTGTTCATTAAAGCTTCATTAAAGTGATGTGGTCACTGTGGATTCACATACACAGTTTGGTCACAAGTTCGTGGAAAAACAACATTATATTTCAACGTTGGTCTTAAAAAGCATATAATAATTTAAATCAATGAAATCTGAAATGATTCTATTTTATTTTCATGAACCAAATGTTCCTGTTCTGAGCAACAATATTTGGTTTTAAATTTGAAACCAAACTCATATTTAAACTGATTTGCTTTTGTATAGATGAAGGGAGTCAAATATCTAAATATAAAATCTGTTTGTATTGATAAAAATAATTGATTGTGAATGTGACTCTTTATTTAAAATGTGGAAAAAAATCTGAGCTAAATTAACTGGGCAACAGATATTTCAATAATTATTGTAATTCTTAATATGACAATATACGTATATTACAATTGTGTATTTATTATTATTATTATTATTATTATTATTATTATTATTATTATCAATGTTTTATATGTATTTATGTACTTATTTAAAATATGCTCCCACTTCAGTTTTCCAACTTTGTTTGCTCGTATTGGTACAGCGTATATATATTTGTACTGTGAACAAACACAGTTTGGGAACACCTTTGATTTTGACCGGGGTTTTTTTTATTATTATTTTAGACCAAATGCAAACTAATCAAAGCATCTCTGCCTGTGACTCAGAGCACCGTCCCGCTCTCTGGTAGCCACCTCTGCTAATACCATACATGCCCCGCAAAGTCTGCCGGGGTTCAACTGCTTTCTGATGGCCAAATAGGATTATTACTTCCAAAGAGTTCTACATTAGCCGTCTTAAGGAAGGTGTGTGAGGTACTGAGGTTTGCTCCCCCCCACCCACACTAATCCGGTGGGAGACCCCCACAGTCACACTCTTCCACCTGGCTTCCATTACCCTCCACAAATCCTTAATCCCTCCGTTTGTTTTCCCGGATAGAGACCATGGAGAATGGAGAAGCAGGAAAGGGAAGACAGGGTTTGGGGTCATGGGTGATGGTGATAATAAAGTCATTTGACAGTATTTTGCCATTCCTGGGATGAAAGTATCTTTAAGTACAAGAACAACTTGAGTCAAAATGAACTTTCTGCCTGTTTTTGTCTCTTCTTCTCCTACGTCTTCCACTTTTTAATTTAATTTAATTTAATTTTTCTTTTCTCCAACATCCAAAATCAGAAATAATTTCTGGCACTACAATAAAAAAATGAATGGCATTTCTATAAGTAAGACTCCAAAGAATAAAAAAAGACATGGGTGAGGTTGAAGGAAAGTTCAGGCAGTGCCTACAAAGATGCATCGCTGTGTGTGTGCAAGAGAGAGAGAGAGAGAGAGAGAGAGAGCATGTACATGCTTCAACAGCTTCTTCTATTTAATGAAAGTATTGTTTGTGTCTCTCCTGATTGGGAACACATTGGGCCTGGATTGGGGCCTGTCAGGGTTGGGGTCTGGGGTCTGCTGCAAAATGCAGGTCTTCTCCTCCAAGGGTCTCTGCTTTGCTCTTTCCTTTTTCTCTCCTCAGAAGTCCTTCTGCTCAGGGGACCACGAGGGGTGACAGGGTCACTCCAGAGAAGTGTCCAACCGCAGGATGACCCCGTGCTGCCTCCATCAGGAGGCAACGCTAACTAAATACACACAGACACACACATATATATACACACACTGAACTATATATATATACACATATACGTATATATATATACATATATATATTCTTGTCAGTCCCACGTGTGTATATGTTGTAAACCCAATACCCAAGTACTGTATATGATGGTATATTCTACTCTCTTTATTCCAGAGTGTGCACCTACACACACAACAGCTTAGTGAACAGACACCCTTGCTCCTCTCTCTCTCTCTCTCTCTCTCTCTCTCTCTCTCTCTCTGTGTGGATTCAGCTTTGTTGTCCTGATGACACATTTAAGATCTCCACCTCTGATAATGTTAGAAGGATCAAGTTCAAGCTGTGTACAAGGGACGAGGAGAGAGTGTCTGAGGTGGTTGGAAATGTCGGGCTCGGGGACAACAATCCAAATGATCAAACCCCTCAGAGAGGACGGATGGCAAATATCAATGGAACGGAAGAGCAATAATAAAAGGATTAGGGGAGAAAGGAAAGCGATGGCGGAGATGAAGACGAAAGCACAAGCGGCCGCGGCCTACACATGGAGTGGATATTAGCTTATGAAGTTAATACGCAGCAGTCCGACTCTGATGTGAGCTCATTTGTTTGGACAGAACACCGGAATGTTTCAGACCAATACTGATGCAGAGATAAAGTGTCACACTCTGACTGAAACACACACACACACACACACACACACGGGGAGAACCCACTGGTGTGAAGGAACAATCTCAGAAGAGTCCAAGAGAGAGAAATAGGTTGAGGAAAGTGGGAGAGAGCGAGGGGTGGGGGGGTGTCATTTTTGGTTTCAACATTCCCAAAATAAACTTAAATTCCATCTGAATGGAAGTCTGTGGGTGAATGAGACGACGTTTACTCCAATTTATTTTATGCATTTCTGAACAGACCGCAGCGATTTGAACTGATACGTTCAGGTTTTCAATTTCCAAATGATGACGGGGAAAAAACTTAACAATTTTGGGAGGTTTGTAATGTTTTGTTATTTAAAAAAAGTTAAATACGGTCGTCTTTCTATTCCCACAATGTAGGAACATTTGATTTCATAACCATTTCTAACAGGTCAAATGTGGCCTGTAACAGTTTGACCTCTTCAGTGCAGGTCACTTCCAGGTCACTGTGTCATACTGAGGTCCAGTGTTTGAGTCTAGTTTGTTGAAAGTGTGTTTTTCTCCATAAAGACAACGGGCTTTCTTACAAGTTGAATGATTTGTTTTTCTGTGTCTTCAGTCCTCTACACGGTGTTTATTATAATGGACGGCTAGGTTTAAACATTAGACACATGTCCTTATTTATGACTTGATTAACTCATTATTTACTCATTATTTACCTGTTATTGAAGCCAACCTGACTGACAGTAATCCCATGTTGCTGTCAGTGAGGTCCATGTCTGTCTCCTGTCTGGAGCTAACAGTAGCTAAAGCTAATCACTGTGTCCTGTTGGACCTAATAGGAGGTGATAAACAAGGAGTTAAAGGTTAGAAACTATCAGCCATAGCTAACCCTCTTCATCACATGTGACTAACATCATCTATGGGACATAAACAGACACATTAGCATCATGGTGAGCTGCTCATTCACAATAACATCCAAACACATGCATTCATTAATAACTGCAGCTGCTCCAGTTAGTCATTTGGTTGGTAGGTTGAGATAAGTGAATTCATTCATTTTTCCACTCTAGGTTCATCAGTTTTAGCTTTTTGTTGATTCAGTTTTTCTAGCGGTCATATTTCGTCTTTAGGCTTTAGAGTTTTTCAATCACAACAATCATTTTTATTCCATTTTGACTGTGTTGTCAAAACCACTGATTTAATATGTTTTCATTTTTGTTTAGATATTTTCATAAACATTTTTGAATTATGGTTAGAAATACCAAAGTGATAATAAAATAACCTAATCCATTAGCATTGATCAAATCTAGTTTTTCAGCTTCTCATTTTCCTGTATGTCTTGTTGAAGACCCATTTCTGAAGAGTACGTCTTGGGAGGAGAGCTTACCACGGCTTCGCAGCCCAGCGTGAGGCTGCTTCCTGCAGAAGGAGATGGACTGGAGGAGAAGCAGGACAGGACATCTTCAGATCTGTCAGGGGAGCAGCCCTGCTTCTACTCCGTACCTCCTCCTCTCTGTCCTTGGAGAAAATGTGCAAAAGGAAGCAGCGTCTCCCTAATTTCATCCACCCCCACACCACCTCGTTTTTTCTGACCTTGCCCCGCTCTGTCCTCCCTAGGATGTATTCTCCCTTTTTCCTTTTTTAGCCCTTTTTTCTACATCGGCTCAGAATCCTGTGCTGACAAGTCTCACCTTGTCTGATCGCAGACCTTTACAACCACTTGGTAATGACAGCCGTGCTACGTTAGAGCAGTACAGTACACTACAGTACACTACAGTACAGTACCGAGACTGAAGATGTATGTATTTATAGAATGGATTCTTGACTTGGTAAATATATGTAGCCATATAACCTTCTCCATTAATTTGGTCAGAGTTTTAGCAGCAACCATTATTCAACTAAACGCGACTCAAAATGAACCACGTCCACAGAACAGTTACATATCAAAACACTTGCAAATATATTAATAACACAAATTAGTCAATTGTCAAAACATTGTTATAGCACTGAACCTAATTATATAATTGACATTTGTCCAATATTTAAGCAATGAGCAAAAATAAGCAAGAGTAAAGTTTCCCTCTCAGGATCTTTCATTAGTGACTGCAGTTGCAGACAACCACCAGGAGTGATGGTGGCGCTCTCTCCAAGTTAGCTGATGGTTGGTACTGTACAGGTTGTTTTTAGTTGAAGAAATTGCATTAAAAAATATAAAGATATACTTTAAAATCATACTGGTCATGTTTTAATTTGACATTTAATATTGTATCTCCTGTTTGCTTGGCTCAGTTGAAGGTGAGCTTCACATCAACACATTCACGACTCTCACTCAGTTTAAGTCAGGAAAAACTCTGGGTATTTTCCCAGCTGATCTCCTGCTTCCATCTTTCGCTAGGATTTAATCCCACATCTTCCCATCATTGATTGGCCGTCGTATCCTCCATATATCAGCACTATTTCAACCCCTCTTTTCTAACTTCATCATCACACTGTTCAAACGACTTATAACCTGCAGCAACTAATCCACTTCCAAATGGAGGCTTAGTCTGTTTGTCAGTCTTACCACCTTTTTTAGACATTGTTTGTCTTCCTTTATCCGTTCCCTCATCCAGGAAGCCCAGACAGTCTTTTCTAGAGCCACTCCTATCACCTCCTCTGGTGGGATGGCTCTACCTTCAGTTTTATGACCTCACTCTGGCCTGGTGTTATTTCCAATCAGCACTTTAGATCCGTCCTGCTTGACTTGATAAAAATTAATAAATGATTGTTTTTACAATAAACCTGGAAAAAAAACAAGACACAGGAGTTTAATAGTTTAGGTTGAAAATCCATCCATCAACTTTCCAGGCTAAAGCCAATCCCAGCTCTCAACGGTGGAAGGCAGGGCTCACCCTGAACAGCTGGCCATGACTGGTCCACATAGAGCAAACAAACATTCACACTCATTCACTCTCTCGGCTCTTTTTATAGTGTCCAATCAACCTCATCCACAATGTTACAAAACAGATATAAATCACAGTGATCTCCAGTCCCTGGTAACAGCAGCTCCTGGTGTCTTCTTCTCCAAATTACATGAGCTGCCGTCTGACCTCAGCAGGGTCTGTGACAGGTCAAAGGTGGGAGAGACGTCCATCTCTGGCAGCAGCAGGTGGGTATTGAGAGTTATGAGTTCACTGCTGATCACTGGAGTACATGCCACATGGTTCCCCACTGGTGGGTACATGTACTGCGCAGAGATAATGTGAGTCAAGGTTAACACATGGAAGAGGGCAGTAAAAAGACAGGGTCTTCTGGTTTGTCTCCTGCAGATGTTGAAGGTCCACACGTCTGACCACATGTTGGCTCAACCTAGATGTTAGCTTGAGGCGTGCAGTATTTGTAACTGCAGTTTTCATGTAGCAGCTCAACTTATTTGTACATGGACCGAAAGTCTGGAGCCAGTACTGCCTACTGTGACGTCTGTCTGTCTGTCTGTCTGTCTGTCTCCCTGCTGTGTAATCAGTGTCATCACTCTCACCTGTGATCACCTGTCCATTAGTCTCACTGGTGTCACCTGGTGCCCTGAGTATATATATTTCTCTCTCCCTCACTCACGCTCACTGTTGTTCCCGTCTGGTCCTGTTTCCAGTGAGTTTTGAATAAACGTTCTGTGCCTGATCTTCATCTCTCTAGTTCTGCATTTGTGTCCTGCCTGTTTCTTAGTTTACAGGACGTAACAAATATTCTAACCTCGGGATTATTAAAATACATAATGTTAAAATATACAATATAATATTAAAAGCAAAATAGTGAGGTTGTAACGTGGCATGTGTTTGTTTTTTTTTTTGGGGGGTGGGGGTTTATTTAAGGGCAGGTCAATAGTAAACAGAGAGAGGAGAGAAGAAAGGCTTTATTGTACACCTGGTCTGGTCAGGCTGCATTCATTCTCGTTGCTCGTCTTTCCACAGGGAGGTGAGATAACATCTTGTTCCTTTTTGGCTCCAACCCACATGCACTCCTCTGTGGTGCACGGATAAGGACGAGGAGAAAAATAATAATACCCAAAAAAGACACAGTGCATATTAAACAAAAAAGAATATGGTACACATCCAAAGGTAGTCATAATAATTTAAAATAATATTTTTAATTTTGGTGATTGCCATCAGCCTGTTTACTTCAGCAGTAGACCCAGGTAGCATTTGTCTTCACCTCACTCTGGACCACTCACTAATGCACTAATATTATTAGTATTTGATACTAACGATCAAGCTTATCTGACAGATGTTGGTTTATGGACATGGACAATATCACCTCTAGTGACCCAGAGGTAAACTCTGTGGAGTTCTCAGGTGATTCAGTTAGGAAATAATGTTAAAAAAAGTCCTTATTGAAAATGAAACCTTCAGCTCCAGGTGAACTGAGAAACAAAACACAATTTATCACAAGACACAGTGAACACTGATGAGACGCAATGAAGCAGCAAACCGGTAAATGACAGATACATACACAGTATACGGTAGACAAAAAGGCAGGCTATCTGCAGGTGTGGTACACACAGGGTAGTAACAAGGAGGGTAAACACAGGAGGGCAGGTGATGGAGCTGATGACCAGGGAGAAGAGGGTTAGTGAGTAGGGTGGAGCAGGTCCTGGCTCCAGGCCTTTAAATGGACATAAGTTAAACGGTTTTTGCTTAAAGGACTGAGGCAGAACTGCAAAATTATGAACTATTAATTATTAAAAAGAATATATAAATATTGACATATATATATATATATAGAGAGAGAGAGAGAGCCTATTCGGCAATACTATTGCATTATGTTGTACTCGTACACACACACACACACACTCATGATAATGATGAGATGGTGTGAGTTGTTAACAGCTCTGTTCTCCCTCCTTTGATCTGTCCTCAGGATGTCATGCAGCAGTTATGTTTGTTGGTCTTGTGAGCTATGCTACCTGTGTAATTACATCTGACAAAGTGACTTGTTTTGATACGGCCTGAAATCCGATCCTCGGCTCAGGATGAAGTCGTGGAAATGGGTTTGTGGTTGGATCAGGACTGTAACATCTAACCTTGACCTGGAGCTGCTTTAAACCCCAGGTTTAAAGGTTACAGGCCAGAATTTTTACGGCATTTACGCATCGAAGAGACAATTTCACAGAGTGTTACTTTGACCTGTGAATGTTTGTTTTAATCTTCTCCTTCAGTTAATTCTTGGTTTTAATAGTAAAAAAGATACGATGACCAAAAATGGATACACGCAGCTCTTCACACTAAAGAGGATGAGCAGCTCAACAGTGTGGCTGTTCCCCACTCTCCTGCTGCTCATTAGTTTTTAATGGTCCTGTATAGTGTTGTTTGTTATCACTTACTATTAACATTTCATTATATTTCTTACTCACTTTTTGTAACTCTCCGATTATTTACCAAAGTACATTCAAAATAATTATATTATTCCATATATTATTAATATACAGTATATATAATGAATATACTGTTTTATTATCACAGTATGAATGTAGTGCTTCAGGTTTTGAAGAAGGTTCAAAATTATTCTCAAAATATGAGATTGCAATATTTTTTAATTTAAAAGTACTTTCTGACAAAAAATGTAGGATTCTAAGGTGCTCCTCCCGTGGTTGGGCTAATAATATGTGAATATACTGTAATACTTAGTGGAAAGTTGCTAAAAAGCATTACAACCTGTGGAGGGACTTAGAAATTTGTGAGAAGATGAAGTCTGTGAACGATTACCAGATGTCTTTGATCCACATGAAGGAAATGTTTTTAAAAACAGCATTTGATCAATAGATAAAGACTTTGGGATACATTTTTAAGTGTGTATTTAAGTAAGGTAAAACTTATTTTATTCCATCTATTGGAAGTATAGAGTCGGCGTCTGCCTCTTGTGCTGGTTGACAGTCAGTGATGCTGTTCGCAGCCTAGTAAATGAATCCAAACACTTCAGCCTTTGTGGTTTGATAGTACATAATAATGATTTGGATACTGTAACCGTTCATGTTGACAACACTTTTCAGTGTATTAATTACATTCACAGAACCAGTCTCTCTGAGGAAAAAGTCAAAGTGCTTCCCATTGGCTTCCTGCAGTTGATAGGAAACATAAACACTCCAGGAACACACGTGCATCAGCATTTTATTATGGTGCTCATTAAGGTGGTATCAGAAAAAATCCATTTGGGATGATGTGATTTTACACAGTGTGACAGAGACAGTTAAAGGTTAGGGAGCGTTGTCCACTTAACATCTGCTGAAGACCAGACTGCATTATCAACAACACACATTTAAAGACCATGTGTGGAAATGTGTGAAGTCTATGTGTGTGTGTGTGTGTGTGTGTGTGTGTAGGCCACCTCTCCATTCTCATCTTTCTGCTAACCTTAATCCATACGGGTGAGGATGTATAGGAGATCAAAAGGGGGGAAGGTTGATTTAGCACTCAGTGTTTATTTGTTCTTTCTCTCCTTTTTTAAAAAAGGAACAAGGGCGGTGTTGGAGACGCTGCATGAGGGTTGGGGGGTAAATCCTTCTTCCTGGACTCATCATCTGCCTGTTTCCTGCTTCTCAGAAGAATTCCATTTGAGACAGCAGCACCATACTGATGGTTAAATTTGTCTAAAAAGAAAAAAAAAAGGTCTGTTTTGATGTATGAGTTAGAGACATTGGTTCAATGCAGATGAGCAGTAGAAGTAAAACCCAATCACTATTCCACAGAACGTTCATACGGCTCTGGAAT
>NC_024310.1:14130559-14132353 GCF_000523025.1 Cynoglossus semilaevis
TATGGGGGTATGTAGAGTAGCCTTATATAAATGTGTATAATTATAGCTATAGTGTTCAGGAAATGGCATTCATTCATTAATATGATGATGCAATGCTGCGTGTATGTATTAAATGCATGCGTTGTATAATATATTTTAACAAAAGAATTACCATTAAAATTGTATTATTAATAATAATAATAATAACAATAATATCAACAGCAGCACAGCAGCAGCAGCAGCTGGACCGTAGCAGCAGTCTAATAATGAGTCATGGACGAATACGTCCAACTACAGTGAGGCCTTAATGAGATAAAGATTTGAATGAAGTAAATAGGACAGCTGGAACTTAAATATTAACAATAATTATAATAACAATTATAAATAATAGAAAGACATTATTTTTGGCTAGTCCTTTCACACAGCTGCAGCAGTAGTTCACCAGAAGTAACGTTGGCTTAGATTTTACACCGGATACTCTTCCTGACGAACCAGGCCATATAATAATAATCATCATCCTAATAATAATTAGTCAGTGAAAATAATAAGATGTGCTTCAAAAATGTCTTGTGATTTGTGCACAATTTAAAAAGTCACTAGTGTAGTGTGGAATATTTTTCAGTTTGAAAATAAAAAATACATGCAGCTGCATATAATATTCACAATATTATTATTATTATTATTATTATTATTATTATTATTATGATAACGTACATTTTTTGTTATATTAAGAAACCCAGTTGGTTCGGTCTTTGGCTCCACCTTCACCAGTAACTGACAGACGGTGGCTGTTTTATGTCCCACCGTTGTCGACCCCGGTCGTTTGGACGACACCGTCCAGAACCAGGCAGCAGGACCGCTCTGGGACTCCTGAGGCCCTGAGTCTTCTCAGCTGCTGCGGCGGACACAGGGCTGCGGTGCTGCAGGCTAAGTGTGGGTGATGACACACAGGCCAGAGCTGCTCCTCCTCGGAAATGCATTCCCAGAGAAAACCGAGGGCGTCCTCCTGGGTGGCCCACCGGCAGAGACATGAACGGAGCTGATGAAGCCTCGCTGTCCTCTGTGGACCAGAGGACAGGGGACATGTCAACGTCTGCTACTTTTACTTTCTTAACTTAACTTGTTTTTTGTGGTGTAAAAATGACTCATATATTATATACGGTTACTGAATTAACTTGTAGTAATGTCTTAGCAAATATTACCCAGACTTGGTGGCTAACGTTAGGCTGCACCGCCGTGTATTTTAGCAGCAGTGCTAATAAAACTTTGAATAATTTCCTAAACTATAAAGAAATTGAATTAATAAAATTCAACCCGTCACCTTCCTTTTTTGTTTTCTTTGTTTTGTTTATGGTACAGTCTGCGTGAAATGCACTGGGGAAGAATATGGAGTTTTAACTAATGTGTTCAAATGCTGAGGCATAAATTAAAATAACTGAACACATTTAGTCGCACATAGAAAGAAAATCTAGAACCTCAAATATATCGATGCTTTAACCATTTCATGCATCACACTTGAAATATATATTTAAAAATCCAGACTGTTCCTTTAAAGTGTTATTATAAAATTCAAATCGCAAACAATGTAATTATATCGCTGCAATAATATTCAAATAACATTCATATAAAGACACACTACGTGCACAGAAGCTTTACACGGAATTGTGTACATTGTGCTGGGATTATTCCTACCAGTGTTTTCCCTGTAAATAAATGTATATAAATTGCTACATTGACGCGGCCGACACACACACACACACACACACACTTTACCGCTCCAGGGAAAGCTGATTCTCTTTTTCTCACCATAACTCA
>NC_024310.1:14132395-14136554 GCF_000523025.1 Cynoglossus semilaevis
CGCTCGGTGTAAAGTTGGAGTGATGTTGGAGCAGGGACCGTGTGTCAGTTCAGTTCAGCGCACAGAGGACCGGGTTGGCTTCACTCTGAGCAGCTCACACACCACAGACCGAGCTGCTGCTGCTGCTGCTGCTGCTGCTGTGTCTCCTCAGAAAAGCCCTGGTGCAGCAGGGGAGAGGTCCGCTGCATGTCACCGCCACTGGGCCGCAGAAGAACGAGTTGCGTGTGCGCCTTCACCGTGCACCCAATCCGTTCAGCACCGGAGTCCTGTTCCTCCAGACGCGCTCGAGTTTGTCCAGAAGTGTTGATCAAGACTTGATTGTTTTGGTGCACGTGATGATGGCGGCTTACCGGAGCGCAGAGGGTGACGAAATGGCCCTGATAATCCACGACAGCAACGCGAATAACAAGGAGAAGGAGCGGCCGAAAGAGGAGCCGGTCCAGGAGAAGGTTTGTGAAAAGCCGGACCCGACGCAGAAACCGCCGTACTCTTATGTGGCTCTCATCGCCATGGCCATCAGAGAGAGCTCGGAGAAGCGCCTCACTTTGTCCGGTATCTACCAGTACATCATCAGCAAGTTCCCGTTTTATGAGAAAAACAAAAAAGGTTGGCAGAACAGCATCAGACACAACCTGAGTCTCAACGAGTGCTTCATCAAGGTTCCTCGAGAAGGTGGAGGAGAGAGGAAGGGCAACTACTGGACCCTGGACCCGGCCTGTGAAGACATGTTCGAGAAGGGAAACTACAGGAGACGTCGCAGGATGAAGCGACCCTTCAGACCGCCGCCCACGCACTTCCAACCAGGGAAATCCTTATTCGGAACCGACAGCTACGGCTACCTGTCCCCGCCTAAGTACCTGCAGTCCAGCTTCATGAACAACTCCTGGTCGCTGAGCCAGCCGCCCGCTCCGATATCCTACACGTCCTGTCAGATGGCGAGCGGCAACGTGAGTCCGGTAAACATGAAGGGGCTGTCGCCCCCCTCCTCCTACAATCCATACTCCAGAGTGCAGAGCATGGCTCTACCCGGCATGGTGAACTCTTATAACGGCATGAGTCACCATCACCATCCGGTGCATCCGCATCCCGGACAGCAGCTGAGCTCAGCCGCCGCGGGGCCGCCCTCGGTCTCTTCCAGCAACGGAGCCGGCCTGCAGTTCGCCTGCTCCCGTCAGCCCGCGGAGCTCTCCATGATGCACTGCTCATACTGGGATCACGAGAGCAAACACTCGGCGTTACACACGAGGATTGATATTTGAAGTTTGCCAAAGAAAAGTCTCCCTAAACACAGGACTTGTGGACCGAAATTTAAATTTCAGTCATTAAAAAAAAAAAAGAAACAAAGTGACGGCGTGATTTGACGGCCAGTGGCGCGGCTGACGCGAAGACGACTGAGGCCATGGGACCGGGAAGTCACCAAGTCTCCGGGACACAGCAGGTAGCGCAGCCTTTAGGAGCCGAATACAGTAATAAAGTCGGACTCATTTCATCGCAGTCTATATTATGCATGTGAAAACGCTGTACTTAGCCAGTGCTAACACGCCGTCCACCTGAGCTGTATTTTGCCAAACGACAACTTTGCACCGTGCGAGACACGCGTGCGTTCAAACCTCACATCGTGTTCAGTTAAATAAATCTATACGTGAGTATGATATTATTGACAGCGTGACGCCAGTGTCGATGACGGTTTTTTCTTCGTCATTCAAAATTCTTTTTTTTAATTTTATTTTTCTAAACGTGATTTATTGCAGTTGTGTTGTTTCCTTCATGTCAGGACCATGTTTCAATTTTTGATAGCACTTTTCCATCTTTTCTAAATCTGTGAATTTCCTAATAAACTTGTATTTTTTAAAGTGAAACACAGGTCCTGAGCTAGTCTGTTGATGAGCGCCTTCGTCACTAACCACGTAGACTAACACAGCGGTATATATGCGGCAGGGCTAAGGTTCGAGTCCCGGGGTTAAGGCTGTAAAAATTAAAAAAAAATATATCCAAGGGGCTGGAAATCACTGCAGCAGATTTATACTTTACCAACCCTTGATTTACCAACTGACCCAGTGTGACTTCACTGCATTTCAATTCATATTTATTTCTTATTAAACTCTCGGTCATGTCTCTCTGTAACGGCCATTATTCTTTTGGGAAAACCATATCACTGTGATGACAATGATGCCTGACCGTCGTTTCTGGTCATTTAAAAATTATTGAATCGAAGGGTTGTTTTTTTAATAATTATTTTAATCTGTAATTTATATTCACACTTAAGGAATATTAATGATGACAAATTAATTAATGAATTAGTGAAAAATATATTATAACAATAATTCGTATTATTTTCTATTATTATTATTATATTAAGGCTATTTTTACCTTTGAATAAATAATAATAATAATATAATTAATAAATTAATAATAATAAATGAGTACATTTTGCAGTTGTCATTACAGTAATAACCGTGACAAAGTCCATGTTGCCGTTGAGTTTCTGTGCGTCTCCACCGTTAACCACCGTATGCTGCAGTGACGTCGTCCACTAAATAAGAGTCCACAGAATTATTCCGGAAGCTGGAGTAACAAAGACAGGACACGCGCTAAATAAACCCGTCATCTAAAGTATTTTCACTACAGACCTGAGAAAAAACCCAGACAGATAACAAATACACAGACCGGCGTCCGCACGTTGTATTAACCCTTTAGGTTCCTGCAGGTTCGTGCACGATTTATGACAAAAACAAATAAACAAAAACAAAAAAACATGTAATCTAGTGAAACCCACTGCATCATCAGTTAACTCCTAACATATATTTAGAAATGTTTGTGTTTTGATGTGTGTTTGGATGTATGTGTGTGTGTGTGTGTGTGTGTGTGTGGTCTGACATTAAATATATCCATGCACATTTCTTTGCTTTGTCAACAGAAAAAAATGAAGTGTGTGAAAGACTGTGTGTGTGTGTGTGTGTGAGTGTGTGTGTGTGTAGAATCAGCGGTGTCAACGTTGTCAGAGCAGAGCCAACAACATACTTAAACTACCATCACTTTTTAAAATTATAAAAAAAAAAACGAATGGATCATTTTTATATATATATATCAAAGTCCATTCCCAAATAAAAAAATAGTTACTTCACATAAAGTTCAAGGTTTGGTATGATTATTACAGCAACTACAAGTTACTCAAAGTTTTATATATATATATAGAACTCGGAAAATAAACGAAAGTGTTTTTGTTAACAGTCTTTCAGATAAAATCATGTTGAAATTAAATATTAAATTGAACAAAGAATGTACTTCAACATTAATCTTAAAATTCTGATAATCTGATAATCAACATAAATCTGCTGGGCCCCTGTTCCTGTCCTCATACCTGTGGTTCGTTCTGGTGAATTCTTTCTTTTTTTTAAACTGTCAGTTGTGCAGGTGAAGTTAAAAAAACAACCCACGTTGACCTTTTCACAATAAATAATAATAATAATAATAATAATAATAATAATAATAATAATAATAATAATAATAATGTCGATTCTAGGTGGTTTGTCAGAATCCAAATAGGAAACAAAAAAGTCTAAAATAAATAAGGAAATTATTAACAAACCTATATTTTAGTGGTAGAATATAGACATATGTAATATATGTTCATATATATCTATTATATATGTAATGTATATTATTTCTTTTTGAGCATGCATTAATATCCCCTCAGTTTAAATGATATTTATTCGTCCACTCACTGATCCTTCAACAAATACAAAATTGTTCCACTAAAAACAAAGACGTGCATCAGTGTAGGAGCTGATTTCCATTGGCTGTGGCTGAATGTGTCATGTGTTCACATCCACTGTAGGTAGAGTAAAGACTGTTGGATGATTGCGTTTATTCCGACGCTGCGTCCAGAGGAGGATTTTTGTTGTTGTTGTTGTTGTTGTTGTTGTTTGTGAGGCTGTCGTTCTACTGCCACTGTTCCGCTCCGTCCGCCGTATTGAATTCTGTGTTGGACGAATTCGAGTCAACAGGACGAGGGTCGACAGGGGCCACACGGAGCATCAGTGCTGGAGAACATCCACCTACAGCTGCAGCTGCAGCCTCCGTCCACGGGACCTGTCGGTCAGAGTCACGCAGGCTCCTGGTTTGACAAACGTCCGCCAACAATCGACTCTCTGTCACT
>NC_024310.1:14136597-14181864 GCF_000523025.1 Cynoglossus semilaevis
CACAACTGTTTGGTTTACATCTGCTCCAAACAGGAAAATATGCAGAGATTTGATTCGCTAAAAAAAATCCGGCCATTGTTTGAATCCGCCTGATTTTCCCTCTTTTTTCCTCATTAGAAGTTTTTTTTTTCTTTCTTTCTTTTCGGAGTGCTCTTGCGCTAACCTCAAATAGAAGGTCACAGGTTCGTTTCCCAGCCCAGGGCAGAGGCACATTCTTAACAATAACCTCGGTGAGGTCCTCTACGTTATCACAAATATAGGTGTCGTATTTATTTGACACCACATGCGTCCCACCTTGACGTGGTCATATGTGGACCAGGCCCAGTTTTTAGGTCTGTTAATGTCCGAGTCTGGCTCCATATCCTTAATGTTCACTTAGTGTAAACGGACCGATTGAAGACAACCTTTTTACAGTCACTCTTTAGTTTGTCAGCTGTAAACCATTTAGACTGTTTTAACATAGAAAACCAGAAAAACACTCTTTGGAAAACAACAATAAAATCAAATTAGCATTAGCAGGTCTATTAGCCGATGTTCATTTGCTCTGAGGAATATTTCATAATTGTTCAATAGTTTTTCACTATAAATGTAATATAATAATATTTATTCTACATAAAATGATAATGTTATGTATAATAATGTGTTTATTAATGTTTACATTATTTCTAGTGTTTCATAGATCATCAAAGTAAAAATCGGTTACAATATAATATAAATGTAATATATTATTTTGTGGGCAACGACCGAATTATATATTTGACCGTCATAGGTAAAATGTAGCAATTAATTCACTTTATTTAATTTATTATTTTCAATTATTTTATCTTATCATTTGTCGTTTTGTTTGCAGACACTAGGGTCTTTTTTGTCATGTTATTATGTTATATCACATATAAATCCAAGACTATTTGCCACTAAAAGGGCATTCTTTTCTTTTCTTTTTTTTTCTAGTTTGTTAGAGAGAGGAAATCACCCTCCTTGTTCGGTTATTCGATCATAACAGTGTGAAAAGCGCATTTGTGTGAACAGCAAGTTAAGTGATGTGTGGAGTATTCGAAGTACCCGGAGATTAGAAATACTAATATACTGCGTTTTGTTTGTCCCCGCCAGTTTTTCACTGATCCGTGGGACATTTCAGCATACACACCAGAGCAGTGATAAAAACTGATAATTAAAATAATTATTTTATTTGTATGTTAAATGATCCTAAATATAATATAATATAATATAATATAATATAATATAATATAATATAATATAATATAATATAATATAATATAATATAATATAATATAAGAAAGAGGTGTAGGACAATAGTGAGCTGCAGAATGACAGAGTGGGCTCAGAATTTTTTTTTTAAATATCCTATTATTATATATTATATATTATTATATATATTCCAATGGTGAAATAATATGTAAAAATCTATTCCATAAGACCAACTTGTATAGAGAGCAAGTGGAAGAAGATTATTGTCACAAAGCTCTGTCATTATAACAATGTTAAAACTGCTCAGGATAATTCTGTGTCTAATGTCAATGATGACTGAGTGTTTGTGGTGAGGAAATCATCTGGATCAAAGGCCCATAGAAAAATGACACTCAGAAGGGAAACATCAACAACTTTCACCTTCCTCTTCATTAAAACACGTCAATGATCTCAGTCTTTAACAGCCGCGTTGTGTTTTAAAGCCCATCTTTCTTTGTCACACCACCTGCTCATGGTACATCCACAGTGTTGACATGCAGAAGCTAACACCATAACCTCACTGCTGTTAAAGCACTGAATAATCAAAGATGAAACCAACGTCCCGTTGGGATCATTAGTACCCAAGAAGAACCTGTTGCTCTGATACTTTAGACGGCAGAACCAACTGCCAGGCTCTGAGGACAAGACTACAGGATTGTTTAATTATTTGACAACACCCAGCTATCATTAATAGAAATTCAATCTCTTGCCAGACATGGGTGCCAGGACCGAGGGTTAGTATATTTAGACAGACACCCTGTTGGAATACGCATGAAATAATATTAATTTTAAAAAAACATTTCAAAATGAAACTCCTGTTGGTTGAGATTGATGTTAAACAAAGATATTTTGTTTCAACACGAGTCTAATGTGCTGTATATATGCTGATACTTTGTTGTGCAACTGTTTTCGCATTTCAAATTTCTTAGTGTACGATGGGAGAATTTTTCTTACGTCTTACTTCTGTTTTTTTAAATAATATTACACAATGATGTGAGGAATATAAAAAACCCTCATTGTAATTTTTCAATTAAAGCCATCTTCTTGTTTGTGAAGCTTTAGTGTCAGTGTTTTCAGACCATGTCATTGTGACACTACAGCAGTGTTGCTCTCATCACTGTTAGAATGTCATTGATTATACAGTATATATTGTGTGGAGTGTGAAATAATTACAAACCGTACCTTGTGTGAGGTGTATTTTATTATATTTTATTTTATTGAGTTATCCTAATGAAAACTCATTATAATTTATTTCTTTTAAAAATTATTGCTCTTTTTGGAGATGACAGGGTGAGATATAACCATTTCATGTAGAGAGCAAATGAAGGTGATCAATTGGTTTAACTAAACCTTACATGTGTCCATGTCACACGAATGTTAGATGTGTATAAGAATATAAATATATAAAAAATGTAAAATTACGCTAAATTAATTTGAAAGTTTTACGTGACAGTGGATGAATACACTGTATCTGTGCAGTTCTCAGAATGGGATGACAAGAAAACACATGTCTAAAGTACTGCAAATGTGTTCAATTATTACCCAAAAAAAGGATTTAATTCTGTATCAGCTGTATTATACAACCCCACAGAAAGCTGGTCCAAAGGTAGAGGCCCTGATCCCCACCTATACAACTTACATACTCAATATAACCCCAGTTTAAATTACACACACCAGGGTTCAGTTTGATCAACGTTACTTTAAGGCTATCACAAATGTCTCTTTGAAAGGCTTCACAATTAAGAGAGTGATTACATGTTGATATCTGTAATTATACGCATTCACAAAACCTGCTCTTTCAAGTTGAATCTGCTTTTAATTACATGCCTATCATGTGTGATGAGAAAATACACCATCAGTGGGCCTTCCACTGTGCTGGAGAACCTTTATTGGAGTCAGAGCAGCAGTAATTGAAGCATCCTGCACAGAGAGCTACAGTGTAACACTGCACAGTCTTCACTTGTACCAAACAATGTAAACCAGATGCAACGTTATATGATTGAACTCAATGGTGACCTTTGACCTTTGCTCACCTGTAAGTGAAATTAGGGAAACACTGGACAAAGTTGATATCAGTAATCAGTACTCCAACGACTGCTTGGACTGTGGTAACAATCACTGATGTACAAAGTTGGCTGTACATATGACTGGGAAACGTAGTTCTGTAGTTATTAGAGCTTCATCTTTAATGCTGGGTTTGTTTATAATGGCTTTTCTATCTTTGTCGCCCCCATGTGGAATAAAACTTCATTCAGCTGCGATGGAGTTATCTTAATCGTATTGCCTCAATTTTTTTTTACAAAGGTTTAAAAAGTTGCAGTACCAGTTCTCATTTAGTTGGGCGGGGGTGTCGGGAAGGAGTGCAGTGACTCTGTGAGATTTAATGGAAAGGCTTTTAAGTGGAAATAGTGCGATTCTTACTTTTAACCAACCTTCTTACCCAAATTTAGTTCACATTATAATTTCTGCCTTTTGATTGTGGTAGACTGGCCCAGTTGTGCCCAATAATGTAACATCAATGAAGCAAAATTGCCATATCTGGTTGTTTTGATAAATACTGTATGTGCATGTTATTATTGGGGAAAGGAGCCATTAGAACGGTTGGTGACTTCCAGAATTCCTCCCACTACATCATTTATTTGACAAATTGAAATGAAAATTAAAAAAAAAAAAAAAATCCCATTACATGCAGAGAATATAATAACACAAGTACTGTACACAAACTGAAGTAAATCAACAATTGTTAACTCTGAAAAGGTCTCCAACACATTGCATGTTAAGTGTCAAAGTTATTGATCTACACATAAGGACAATAGTTTAACTGGATAAGTTTAAACAACACACAAACCTGTATCAACCTCAAATCTTGTTATTGTTGATACTTATGTTTCGAGTAGCTAATGTCGACATTACCCATAGTACTTTTACCTATTTGATCACTAGATGGCAGCAAAGATCACATTTTCTGGGCAAACGTCTGCGTTGGTTCTCATCCATTTAATCATTCTTCTGTCATGGGGCGAGCACGGGGTGCACCAGTTTGCTATTTTATTTCCTCGGGCAATTTATAGTGAACAATTAGCCTTAATGTGCGCGCACAAGTACACGCAAACTATTAACAAGTACTAACCACTCTTGCACAATGTGACCCCTTTCCCGTCATAGTTCTTCATACCATATAGATCGGTAGAAATGCAGCTGTTAATGACTTAACAGTCAACCCATAGTCTATCCCCTTGCCCAAATAAACTTACAAATACACATGCTTTTATTCCATTAAAGTCGAATTAAAATGAACTGTAAAACGACGTTTCCTGTCAGCAAAATGACAGGAAATTAAAAGGAGTTACGCAGAAACACACTTCGAGTCCAATGTGTATTGTGTGATTGATTTAGACAAAAAATTACATTTAGAGCAATTTTAGAAAATATAATTTCATCATTGGGAATAATTATGTAAACCCGTTAACGTAACATTTGGGGTTAAGGGTAAAGATCTGCTTGTCGGATGTTTAATTCGAAAAACCGTGGCGGAAGTTGCGTTTTGTGTGTGACTTTACAGAGGCAGCTTAGCGAAATCCGGCTGCGCTGATTCACCTTAGGTAACAAACAGGAAGAAGGCTGTTACTTCGATTCATTTGACGCTCGTCTATATCTGGCGAAGTCGCACTGCACTTGTTTAATGTTGAAAGAACAAATTGCTTTAACCAACTACTTTTCTCGGAGACTTCACGACTCGGACTATCAGAAGGTAAGTTAGTGTTTATCGACTACTGTCCGGCACTTGTTCTCGGCGCAGCATCCAATCTCTGTTCATCAACCCGTCATTATATTCACACACAGGGATTCGGTAAACATAACTACGACGGGTCTTGGGAGAACGCATTCCATCTCTAACAGATTTCACTGCATTTACTAATTAAGATTAGCAGGGAGACTTTTTTTTGTTATTATCTAGAAGAGAGACAGCCACTTTATTTTGTGACAAGATATATATAACGGTAGGCAGACTGTTGGTTAGCAATACGAAACGACTTTCTTTAATTCTTCTATTTTCCTATGATATTATATAAAAAAACTGCTACATCACAACTAATGCTGCTCGGGAAGCTGTCATGTTAGCTACTCTAGATGACCACCTCCAACCAGAACGGAGTGTTTGTCCAGCTGGAGTGACTGATAGCTGTGAGGTAGCTCGTGTCCCCTCACTATTGTTGCTGTACGCTCTGAAACTATTTAAAAATGTATGTCAGTGGACGACTTCGATACCACAAAGTGAACCAGAACGTATCGTACCTATTATTCATAACATATCTGAGTGTAAAGTGTGTGTTTATCTGATGTGGCTCAGACGTTAGTTCACAGTCGGAACCTCTGATCTAATCACTGCAGTCTTCTGTGGCCGACTTTTGCATTGTAGCAGAGGATGGGCTTAAGGGGACAAAACCGTCCTCAAGAATTATGTGTATTTGGCTTTGGCTTCACAAACAACCTAATTTGTCAAAGTATAAACACACACACACACACACTGAAATGTGTTCTTTACACTTAACTCTTGTATGAAACAGGAGCACTGTACTGTAGCCACTTTCTCAACACATCACCTTGTACCGGGCCTGGATTTAGTACTGACAACCTTCTGACCACAGGCTTCTATTATCATATCATATCAATGCTCAGTCAAATACTGTTTTTTACTTTCGTTACATATTTTCATAAATTGCTTCTTTCAGTCCTTACCATCTCCTCTGACAAGACTGTGTTTGTACCACATATTTTGCTAAATTTACTTTGCCAGGGTTTATTATGCATACTAACATGTGTGTATTTGCTTCATTTCTATGTGACTATTAGACATAATAATGTATAACCCAAAAGTTAAGCCCGGCGTCTAATTTTGCACAGCTCTATATGAACATAAACTCTATTATGGAGACACTTGAGGCATCAGATGTGGGTTGTCATTAGGGATGTAACGATACAGTTCACCCACGATACCATATGATTCACAATGTTTTGTTCACAATACTAATTTATCCTGATGACAAACTAAGCTGCAGAAACATTATGACCAAAAACAATGATCCTCTAGTTGGTCAAATACTCTATTAACTGAAATGGTCTTGTGTATCTATAAACTGAATATATTATCTTAAATAACCGTATATAAAAAATGCACCATTTATCTCCCCTTACTAAAAGTGAAACTGTTCTGCTCTTATTTACCTTGCTGTCATTATATTAATCATCAAGAGGATATGAAACAATATTTACTGGAAAAAGTTCCTTTCTTCACAGAAACTGTAAGACACAGTTTGTGTCTGTGGAAGAAGTTCTTCCCATGTTCTGTTAGAACACCTGAATGCCACTTAAGGGAACTGTAGTCTTGGTTTAACAGCAGTCACAACCAACGTTTTTAGGTACATACCACCACCTGCTGTACTAGAGTGTGTAGGTTCATGGTATGACCACTGGCTTTGTGAAATAACAGAGCCTACTCCTTAAGCCTTGATGCGTGATTCATTTTTTTTATTTCAACTGATGTGAATTGTCACGTATTTGATTCAATTTTTAATCGATTCACGATACATCGTTACATCTCAGGTTGTCATTTGTAACAGCACAGAAGGGAAATAACCAGTGAGGCCTTACAACTATCGTTAGTCTACATATTGTATTAGCCACAACTTACACAGACGCTCAACTCTAACAGGTCAGACCCCCCCCAACCCCCTCTGTAGCTCATCTATTTTTCCTATTAGGTTGAATGTTGTTTGTGAGATAATTATTAACTACCAGCAGCAACCAAGCAGTTTTTTAGGTGTTCTATTAAATTTACTGGAAGACCTCCCCCAACCCCTGGTCATTATGAATTTATAGATATAAAGAAGTTTATATATATATATATATATATATATATATACACACATACAAATTTGTTATACAAACCCTTGTGAGTGCAAAGTGAAGAGAACCTTTTGGAATTTCTCTGCTACACTTTAGCAGCCAGCATGCCAGGACCTGCTGAAGAATGCAGGGAAAATGGAAGGAGAAGGAAAAGAAAGAAACAAAACGAACAGGGACAAGTATAGTGCGAGAGAAAAATCTCAAATGTACAACAATAATTCAAGCAAAAATCCTGATATTTACTGATAAAATTGCTCCATAATAAACAGAAAGCCACAGTCATAACAAATTGCAGTGCTGTTGAGCTCTTTTGAGAATGACATAACCACTTTTTCCATAATTAAACAAAATTGTAGGTTGCATGTTGCAGACCTTAATATATTTTTTAAATGTAGTTGTTAATGTGTTGTTTTCATTATTCAGATTATTATCGTGCAAATCAAAGGTATTGCCGGTTTACACAAGTCAACTTCTACTTCCTGTATTCTTATCTTTGAATTCAGTCACACTCAGGCTCTGTTTATGAGTAGACTTGCTAAGATGCTAATATATTTGGATATTTTTCCAAAATCTTGTTTTATATTCATATCATCCAATCTGGAGATATTCCAATCTTGTCAAGCAATGACATTCCATATTTATTTTCTTTTTCTAATTTGGCAAAACAGCATTTGGAAGTCCAGTAGAGCACGGAGTGCCACAGTCCACAATCTACTTAGCAATTTAATGTTGCTGAAATAAATTATAATGGAGGGATTTTTAATGTTGGGGTCAACAGTTAATGTGAATGTGAAATCACTGATATTCTCAGTGGATGCTGGTGTTTAAGTAGGTTGTTTACAAGGCAACACCAACTTCACTTTCTTTTAAGTAGTTACACTTTACTTTACTGGTTTCCACTGGTACCCAGTAAGATTTCTGAGACACGTGGTATAATTTGAAAAGCTGTGAGATACAGTATATGACTAAGACATGTTAAGACTTATCTCTTAGGAATCTCACACAACACTGACACGTTTGAACGTGATAGTTTTGGTTAAAGTCTTAAACTGTGTTACTTTCCTTTGATCAGGTTTTTTTGGCCTAATCAGACTGAACATCCGACTTTAAACCAAACTTGAATGGAAAGCTGTTAAAATTTTTGAAGCTTTGCAACAAGTTTTGATCTGGCTATATCTGGGGTTTTTTTGTTTGTTTGTTTGTTTGTTTTTTCTCCCTAAAGTGATAGAACATGTGAAAAGATCTTAAGACAAGGCAGAGAAGCAGGTTTTAAACTAAAACTTTACAATTAAGGAATTCTCTGAAACAAATCTTGCAGTAGTGTTTAGAAATACACTGAAGATATATAGAGAAAAAAAGGTATTTTCATAAATACAATTGAGAAAAAAAGTTTCTGCTTGTTCCTTTAATGTCCATCCAAAGTGTCTTCCAATGCTACCTGTGTCCAGTTGTGGCTGTAGTTTAAACATTGATTGTTTACCCATGTTCATGACAAAGTCAACTCAGCCAGCTTCGTTAATAATGTTTGTCTGGGATTGTGCCAGATTCCGTGTTTGTGCGCATGACTGTGGTTTTATACCAGTACCTGGTGGACCTTTGCTCTGTTGTACTAAGCAAAGTAACTGATTGACAGTGCAAAGCGGTAACATTAAAGGACACGTTTGGTGAATGGGAAGGTTATATGAGAACCAGTTCATAACAATATTATAGTGGTTTTTAATCATACCTTTATATGAAGATAAATATATTGCAGTAAACAATCAAACCAAAATTTCATTTCTGTTATATACCTTTGGTGCAGTAAGGCTGAGATACGAAAGTTAACTCTTTTCAAGTCAACCTTTTATTTAGTTCTTTAGATAATTGCTGTATTACCATTGATCAATCAACAATGTTAATCTCAACATCCCAGACCCACTATGCCTCACCCCTCCTGCCCCCAGAAGAATGCAACACAGACACAACAAATATCAAGTATCATTAAAGTGCTTGGCGTAGGTTGAATTACTGAACAGCATAAAGGCATATGGGCTGTTGTCATTTTACACACGTGGTACAACTCGGCTGCTATTTTGAACCTCGCTGACTGCATTTGACTTCTGTTGTTTTTGTCAGACCTGGTCATATGCCCATTGTTTTAGTGGCGGGGTCATGAATGTCAGATGGTCCCACTGCAGCCTGTTCCTTAGCTCTGTTTTCTCCTACATCAATAACGAAGAATAACAAACAGAGTTGAGTAATTTATGTGGTGGGACCAACCACATGATGGAACCTTGGCTTGTCCAGCCATGCAGGATCACAGCCTGAGAGCCTGCGTGGAGATTTCATTCTGGAGCAGCTCTCCTCTCTTTCTGCACTCTCTTGTTAGACTGCACTCACTCAGGAAGACAACATAAAAAAGGAATGGGCTGTATCCAGGTATTATGTGTTCCCCAGAATCATACCATGACAACGAATGTTGGGAGTGTTATCTGTGAGTGCACAGTTAAGAGCATGGATGAAACATTGGAAATGATGGGCATTACTGACAGCAACATTACTAAAATGAAGCAGATAGATAGCTGATGAGGTTACCTATTAACCCTTCTGAGTTCTAAAACATGTTGATGTTTATTGGTAAACCCGGCAAAGCCCATTGGGTTGAGGCAATTCCAAATTAGGGTACCACTACTACATGAAGCCCTGCACACACACACACACACGAACACAGGATCGCACACACACACAACTGAACTGAACCAGCGCAAACAGTGCAGTTTTAAAGTTTTTAAAGACCACACTTTTATCTTTTATACCAGGCCAGTACCAACTGCTGCATGTACTACACTGGGCTAAATATCTGCTGGTACATGTTACTGGTTGTGACTTAATAATAAGAAAAAATCAAAGTACCACAAATTACACACGAGTCTTGAAGAAGCTGGAGCACTTTCATTGACGATGCTCTCGAAAAATAAATATTTATACAGTCTGTTGTAAGCTGTTATATAGTTATATAGCCCTTAGCTGTAGAAAGTCGACTTGTACCTTTGTTCAATTTTGTAGTATTATTGTGTTTTCTTGTTCCGTTTTGTACCTTTTGTTTTACTACTTTTGTCATTTTATCATATTTTGCCCCATTAGTACAGAATGTATAGTTGAATGCATTTTGGTCTTTGATTTGTTCTGATAGTACATAGTCGAATTAGTACTGTAGCACATTTGAACATATAACCCATTAACATGTTTTCATGTTAATGTTAGTCAAAATTTTCAGAAAATTCCAAGACATCTATAGTTTTGCTTTCACTTAAGTAAAAGTATTTCTTTCAAGTCTGCAAAGAGCCAACCTCAGGGCGCTTTACCAGGCTGAGCTAGAAAAATGGATAGTGTTAGTGCAGGAGGACATTTTCCTGAGCTCCAGGGTGAATGTCAGCGTGGCTAATAATCAGACTGAACGTTTTTAAAACTGTGCATTCCTCGCATTCCTCTACAGGAGAATGGGTGTGCTTAGAGGATGACTCTGCTGCAAAGATAGCACTAAGAAAACTAAACAAATTAGACCTTTTACTCACAATTTGTCAAGAACTGAGTCATTCATATGTCAGAGGAAATAAATATGTTAATAAATAAACAGCTTTTTTGGCCCTGGCTTTTAAAAAAGGGTTCAGTTGAGGATTAAGAAGAAGTTCTAGCCAGTCAGATAACCTCTTTATTTGCCACCTACAAAACGTTTTGATGACTGACTGTTTTATTTGCTATCTATTGCTTTTTTTCCATAGCCACTGGTTAAGTCACGCATCAAATGCTCACTTTTCAAACAAAAGTAGACTACATACAAATACAAATATGTTGAAGTGAAAGTAAGCCAAAAATACACATGTAAACTTGGATCATGTTAATGTTTAACCAAAGCTAAAGTCTAGCCAGTTTTATTTGTGTAAAACAAATTCACACTCTTGACATGAAAGTAAATAAAATTATCTCCAAAGATCTCTGTAATAGAGAACAAAATGGAGGAATGTTTGCATGTTTAGTCAATTTTTTATTGGAATAATATTAACAAGTTAAAGTATAGCATAATGTCTTAACTGTAACATGACATTTTTTATTTCAATTTCTCGCCCATAAACCTATCAAAGCAGCTGTCTCTGTGTCCTGATGTTGACAGATGCAGTGTCTCAGAAGTTGTCCACACCCGCCTTCTAAGGAGCAGCCGCACAGGAAATAAGCCATCTGCAAAGGGCAGGTAAAATGGAATTATTTTCTCCTCCTTTTCCACTGCTGTTACTCTGAGGAGGTGAAGAACTGGCTGAAATTTGACACTGTGCAAACGTATCAAAGTTGTCTGAAGACTATTTTAATGCTTAGAGATTGGTGTTACAGTAATTATTATGCATTCTTTTACTTTTAGAAACCTAAACATAAAGATACTTACTGTGTGATGAATATAAAATAACTCTAACTGTACTGTATGTTTGAATATTTCACCTTGAGTTTCTAATCCTAGAAACAACAGGTCTCACAGATTTAAATTCAGGCAAGTCTATAATGTATTTCCTGCTTGATATAATTCATTTTATTTGTATTCTATATATTATCCAGGTGCAAAACATCACATTATATTAGATTATCTGTATATATATAATATATATAATAAAGCCATGCACTCACATCCTCACACAGTTACTGTTGCAAGCCATAGATACAACATTAAAACTTTCCAAACCCAGCTCTTCATATAGTTGAGCAGCCATCCTTTGGAATTAATTGAATTACTATGTTAACATGGGGACTACTGGAGACTGTGTCATTTTGGCCGTTCCTACACTCTTTGTATAATATTTAAATAACTTGTATAAATTCTACAAATAAACAGAAATAAAAATACACAAATATAATGTCAGTTAAGGTGATAATCAACATTATAACTAGGAATGCCATTTGTAAAAGGTGAGAAAACGTATAAATTGCATTTGAGTCACACCAATATTTAACAGAACAAGCTACAATTTTCAATTCAAATTGGTTTTGGTAGATGAATTAATAAATAGACACTTAAAAAAAAAGTTGAACGGTAGCCAGAACACAAATGTGACAGGTCCTAATTTCTGTTTGCTCGTCCTTTCAGAAAATGTGCATTTATTAGCAGTTGGCACAGATGAGTCTGGTCTAGTGAATGGTAGCGACAGGTACTTCACAAGACCCTCAGCCCACGTCACACCCTAATCTAATCATGATCTAAATACACTTAGAAGAACTGTCACTCGGACTGTGCATCCAAGCTCTTGCTTCTGTATTTTATATTTATATTTCTTTACTTACCTCATTTTATTTATTTACCTATTTATTTTAATCAGGTTGGAGAGATGCCAGTCCTAAATTTGTTCTACTTGTGTAACTATGATAAATCTTACTCTATCCTATATTTATGCCATTGTCCTTTTGCCTTTTTTGTCAAATACCTTACATAAAAATGTGCAAACTAAATACAGCTATAGCTAAGGACCTGCAATTATAGGATACATTTTGAGGGTTATGTGTGTCTGTGATATGTTTTGAGGTGCATGGGTTGGGTTTGCCCTTCGGCGGTTGATGGAGGTAAGGGCAACACAAGGGCAGTGTTTGTCCAGGGCAGTGAACTGACATACACAGAGACTGATTGTGAAAGACATCGGTCCCAGTTATAACCACCCACAAAAGTCACATTTTCCCTCAACTCACTTATTCACCATTTGTTTTCTTTTTAATCTCTCGTTTTAACCATCCTTTAAAGCTCATTCTCAATTAAAAGATTTTCTGCTGCGTTCCTTCTGATGCTGTGATCTGTCAATCACCAAATGAATGCAAACACGTGCCTAATTGCAGACTTTAGGATTAAATACTGATAATACTTTAATATGTAAGGTTATTGAGAGCTAAATAATAATGAACATGTTTTTATTAAAATAATAATTGCAACAAAACTTGTCTATCTTAAGGCAGGTAGACCATTGGGCACTATATAGTGTTGTTTTAATAGCTGAATTGACTAATCAATTATACATTTTAATTATATAAATATTAATTATACATTTTTTAATAAACCAATCAGAATTTTGGTCGAGTCAGAACGTATCAACCAATAAATCAACCAGTCGACTGGGAGATTGTTGCCCTGATAGTATTGTATACTGTATATGTACAGTAATGTGCAAAAGTGTGTACAACATTTTAGCAACCGTCTTCTTTTTTATAGATCAAGAAGCTCTTTCTCAGTACAGTAACATTAAACATTCTTCAGCAAACTGTAACTCTATTGGTTGCAAAAAATAATTGAAAAAAGCCCGTTATATTAAATATCATCATTGCAATTGTGAAGAGATACTTGAGACTCTAAATACTCCAGTGATAAGAACATTCTACTTGACATTGGTTACAAATAACTTTGGTTCTATTAAGTCCACCATGTATTTTTGTATTTTGTATGTTTACTGTGGCTTGTTTGTTGATTGACTGACTCAAATCGAAGTAGATCGATCAACGGTCCACCCCTCGTTGGACACATCTGTTTAACTGTCAGTAAACTCAATACATTTTATGATCTGTTTGACTGGAGTCACTCGGGTCACCTGATTCAGTGCTGGTGGCCGCACCAAAAAAGGAACTTCAAGAAAGTAAAAAGCCTTTTATCAAGGATATAAGTCTTGTTTTCGTCTTGTTATATCTCAGGGAAACCTTATTTTATAATAAGATATTCTGGTTTACATTGAACTAGAATTCCAACAGTTAGTATGCTGCAGGCTTGAGCACACTTAGCTAAAGCCGGCCAGAGGAATGAAGGGGGTTGTGACCCAGAAAGGTGGATCGTAGGCATGACATTTGGGGTCTCTAAAACTCTTACACCTACAGTATATAATAACACTGCCTTTTACACAGGAAGACTCACAAAAACAAATGTGGACAAAAACTCCTGGTGGAAAAGCTGACTCACATTGACTAAGTGTTGAGTTTTCTCATTGAAATTAATGTTAGAGGTTGTGATGGGAAGGCTGAGAGTTCTTAGATCCTCTTTTTCAATGTTATCTTTAGCATTGCAGGAACAATTATGTCACATGACTTTTAATCACACACAGTCACTAACTCACACAAGTAAAAGACACACACACACACAGCTCTGTAAAGAGTCTCACAAAGCTTCTACTGTCAGAGAGAATGAGCTGTTTTAAGATAGAGTTGAGTTACACCAGGGGTTTGACTGACCATTACTGCCTCTGAACATGTTGGCCTCCATAACAAATCATTCTCAACAGTTAACAATTTATTTTGTCCAATAATACAGTCACCAGTTTGACATGGATTTTAACTACAGAATTACACCTAAATAGCAAGTCCTCATATATTTGGGATTTTTGTACAGTTGCCAAGGCATTTTTCTAACTACTAAGAGCAACGAGAACCATAGGAGAAGAAGTCTTCACTGAGAGTGAAAGACAATATGTCTTTCATATTAAATTATGAAAACTTTTATTATTATTATTATTATTATTGTTATTATTATTATAACTTGTCATTGTTAAAATCCCTGTAAAAACACTGTATAAACACTCTCATTCTAATTATAAGAAAAAAGAAAAGAGTATGTCTGTGTGGGAGGAAAAAAAACAAGTCTGTCCACACTGAAAGCTCAATGGTTTATTTTATGAATTATTAATTATTATTATTATTACCGTTATTATTTTTTGTTTTATGTTACAACAATCAAAACATTTACAAATGTTTTTTCAATAAAAACCCAGTTGTGTGGGTTTTCAGGTCTTGATATGCAGTGTGTACATAACAAGTGAAATAAAATAATAATAACAATAATGGTGAAATTTACTTTGTATCAAAAGTTCACATCACAGTATATATCCATCAGTGACCTTCCTCTCTAGTTTCCACCATTTAATCCTTGCTTCTTTACTTTTTTCTCTTCCTTTTTCTCCTTTCCCCTATACACAACAAACCTATGCTGAATAACTACCCTTACCCTCGCAACATTTTCACAAAGTTGATAAGTCGGTGATAAGTCGTCTAATAAGTGGTGGAAGTTGGGTTGGCTGGCTATTGTTCCCTATTTTTAGGGCTGCAGCAAGCAATCTATTGTTTTTTTCCATAGCCACTGGTTAAGTCACGACTCAAATGCCCATGTTTTCTGGGATTAGTGAGTAAATGTTAGCCTGGCGACGTAGTTAGCTGTGTTCAGGCAATAGTAGACTTCTGTCTGCTGGAAGGACTGTGATATCTTTAGCTTTTGAACGTTTTTTTAATAAAGAAATCAGATGGAGGAGCCTTTGTGTTTGAGGTGCTGCTTTTGGGCTTCCATTTCAGAAAAGTAGTTGTTTTTTTTATGGCAGATCCAGTGGCTGTAATGAGCGCCATTATTAGAAGTTGCTGTAGAGAAACAACAAAGTTAAGTCACATGACAGCAGAGCTGTCAGCGGCAGCTTCGGTCAGACTAATGGCTGCCATTGTGTTACAGGAGTACAATGATGACATTAAAAGCCTGGACATTACCACTTTCTAATAGAACTAAAGAAGCCTCTGTGGTGGGAGGTGAAAGTTCTTTTACTGAACTTCCGGTCCAGTTGCCACTGACTAACGTGAGTTGTAAAAAGATGCTACTGTTTTTATTATATTTTGATCTTAAGGTATAATACTCACATTTCAGATACGCAGTATTTGTCCTGTACAAACAATGACTGATTACTGATTATAAGCGCTGCAGGAAATATTGCCTTGAGTACCACCACAGTTTCCGACTTCAGTGTCTCTGCTTGTGTAAGGCTTGCAGTCATATTGTGAAATACTTGAGATTGTCATCCTTTTTTAATAAAACAAAAATGTGCAGTGTTATTGTGTGTAGTGATCAGAATGCACTTGCAGTGTACATCAGACCTCCCCAACATTTATCCTGCCAAAGCTGGTAAAGCACATGTTTCCAGGTTTTGGGGTTTGTTCCTGTTTCTCTCAGATTGACACTGGTGTGACTGATGAATGGGTTCATGTTCTTTAGTAGGCGTCTCTATTGGCTAGTTTAGTTGTACTGTACAGTATCTCTCCTCTGAAACACTGTTATATATGTTTTGCATTTAAGGCTGTTCTCTTGTGGAGTCTCACGGTTGTTGTGAACAGTTGGTTGTTCAACAGTAACTTAATACAATTAATGAAGTGGTGTCCTGTGTTGATGATTATACTCTGATCTTTTTGACTCCTACACCTGACAAATAACTCAAGGTATGGGAAAACAAAAGCTAAAACTGATCAAAACTAAATTAAAACTAAGCATTGACAAAAAAGTAACCCAACTAAACCTAGCAAACTTACTCTAAAAACAACAGTCAAAACGAAAGAAAAAAAACAACAACTATAAAAGATCCAGAACTGTTTTAACCCTGATCCTTTCCAACATTTGAAAGTTTGAACACACAGCACAAACCTATTGCTTTTCCATTTGCGTGCCGGAGAATGTTAAGTGGTTGAGATTATGGCTCCAAATGCACTACATATCTCCATGTGGCAGTACAGCAGCCGGTCTACTGTATGCTCAAGCACTTAACTTGGGAACGACCATTAGAGGCAGCAGGTCCATTATTTTTAATGGCTGAATCAGGAGATGAACATTTTGTCTAGCGGAAGAGTTGGTGCTTCAGTCCACTTGAGGACTACGGTTGAGACACGTGCCCTGAGAGGAACTGCTCTGTGGTTTCTGCATGATGCCAGGTTGATGACTATTCTGCTTCAATCTGAGATCTAATGACATATCATTAGCCTATTAGGCCTATTCAAATGGAAAACAATTATTCAGACTGTATTAATGACGGCTATAATAAATATCTAAAGTTAATAATTTGTTATGTAGCAAAAGGAACTCATCTATAATGAGTCAGTAATGGATGTTACTGATTCTTGTCTTTTGGTTGCAACAACAGAGACACTGTTGTCTTGTCATATCATCTGCAACCTGTTTATTATTTTATTACTTCTTTATTCATCTCCAAAGGGAAATTAACCTGTGGATTTTACCCATCTGTCAACACAATAATACTGGACACACAGGGTCAGCCGGCTGTACTTTTTAATGCTCCAAGGAGTTTTTGGTGCTATGGCTGCCCTTTGACCTTTCATTTCATGAAACCTAATTCAAGCCGTCAAGCTAACCCTAAGCCTAACCGTAACTGGGCATGCTACCTAAGAAAGATTTATTTTGTTATGGTATCATGCCCAGAATGCCGTAAAAGAGTCCTTAAGGTGTCTTGGCATACCACCTTAAGGTGGTCTGTTCTTCAAGAAGGAATGGACAATTTTTCTTATGATAACTCTATTATTACTGGATAAGCTATTTGGTTTATTTTGTGAGCTAATATATATACGCTGCTGCTAAAAATGCACCAAGTTTTTATACATACATACATATATATATATACACACATACAGTATATATTGGCAAGTGCTACATTTTTCAGCTGTCTTTCTTGTTTCTTCAGGTCCTTATGATTAAGGTTGTGTGTGGTGTCCCATGCCATGCCTCCTGCCATGACAGACCTCCTGGACATATGGGTGGCCCACTCACCAATGCTGGGACACACCCCAGACCAGATTACAGTAGACTTTCTGCTGCCTACAGGTATTTACATTCAGATGGATGTTCCACGAGAGGCCACGATTCAGCACATCAAACTGGTAGGTGCAGTTAAATACATGTTAAGATTTTTCCTTATTATTATTATTATTATTATTATTGTTGTGTTTTCCCATTTCTAACATGTTTTAAAATACATTATATTTATACCTTTATTTTGATGTAACTCTACCATAAAATGTTTTAGGTGTTGCTAAAATGTCTTTGCAGTGACTAAAATGTCTCCATCCTTATATGATCAAACACAAAATGTATGTTTCTAACATTTAACTCAAACATCATGTAGCCATATTAATTTTAATAATATATTCCATTCAAGGTCTATTTATATGAATACATTCACTATTCACATTTTGTCTTAATCCTACACCTTGCACACATTTACCTTGGTAATGTAAATGTATTTGTATAAAATAATTGTATTTAATAGCAAGTTAAAGAATTAGCTGGGGATTCATAGTTGTAAAACAAATTGTAAAACCAGTCTCTCCATTTTTGTTAGCTCCTATGGAAGCAGGCACAGACACTGCCACTCTTCACCGCACTGGGGGAGATGGAGAGTCACATGTTTGAGTGTGTCAACCAGGCTGCTGTACATGAAGAGCTGGAGGATGAAACCCGCCGACTCTGTGATGTTCGCCCTTTCCTGCCAGTCCTCAAGCTAATAACGCGCAACTGTGGCCGAGCAGAGCGTTTGCTGGACTCCAAAATTGGTGTTCTCATTGGAAAGGGTGAGACTTGTCTATCTTAAATATTTCCTCACTTTGTAAGGTCAATTATTGTGCAGGCTCAGTACTTGGTCATGGGTCATTTGGTGCAGGGTGAAAGACAAAGATAACTGCATCATATTTGCATTTAATTAATTAATTATCAGTTAAAAGTTGTTTTCTTTTGAAAAACTAATATGCTTGGTGTTTGATTCCTCCATGTGTGTTGTGTGCCTGAGATTAAAGTAAAAGTGACATCTGTCATTGTGACACAACGCACCACTGCACACCACAGTGCCATGCTCAGAGCACCGTAGTGATAACTTGGCTGCTGGTGTACTCAAACCTTAAACCTTGCGAACCCAAGTCTGCTTCCTTAACCACCAAGCCACCACTGCCCCCACAAATTGTGGTCTATTGGCATCAATAGACAATGTTTCTGCTCACTGCAGTGATAATTGGCTGAAGGGTCAAATTCAGAACTGTGAGTGAAATGATCTATTTCCCAACAAGGCTGCAACAAATCATGATCACTTATTTAGGGAATTATTCTGTGATTATTTGTGTCACAGAATAAATGTTGTTTATGATTATTTGGTCCAAACTAAAATGTTAGGGTTCAGCCCGCAGTATCCCTTTTAGAAGCATTGGGGGCGCCTCCTACGTTAGAACTAATGATTTTATCAGTCTTTTATTCTGCATGAACAAGACCCCTTTTTTGACTGAGTTGTAAACGCAGCTGCGTCCTCTATACAAATGACCACACACAGTGCACCGTTCAAATTCAAATGAATTCAGCTTTCTGATGTCAGAATACTTCCTTATTCATTGTCCAGTCAAAAAGCTTGACCTTTTTGTTATGGCTAATCATTTGTGCTGAAGAATACACAAAACCTATTTGTACACAGTGCTTCTATTATGCATTCACCGTTTCAGTCTTTTCTTCTTTCATTCACCGTCGTCAATTATTATGCAGAAAAGGTTCCCTGTTACTGAAGTCACTTGTCTTAATTAAAATATGAAGAATTATTACACAACAGTTATACAGAATAAGCATTTGCTCAACAACCCTCCCTAGGCCTTCATGAACTGGATGCCATCAATGACCAGGAGGTGAAGGACTTTCGTAATAAAATAGTTCGTCTCAGTGAAGAAAGGATGCAAAGAGTCTGTTTGATGACATGTACTGAGTGGCTGCAGGCCTGCTTCTCACCACAGTTGGACCCTGGTTCTACAACGGCCGTAACTGATGAAGTCAGTGAGCAGTCTGACCTGAAAGTCATCATCCACTTTGAACAGTCTCAGGTGAGACTCTACAAACCATTTTGTCTCATTTTGAGCCTCCAAAGTTTCCTACTTTGGGAGTGTTTTGTATTCTCTAATTTTCTTATTTAAACATATGTAAACTGTGTTTACTTTTAGTAAATTAAATTACTTAAATTTGTAATGAAGGTATCAGGTTGGCAGGGTTACCAAAATGCCTGCAGAACACCTTTTGGGTTGATGTTTTTATCTTTGTGCTTTTCAGAAATCCCCTTATTAATGATATTTCATTGACTTTTTATTTTATCTTTTTATATCTTTAAGTCAGTACCATAAAACTATAGGTTTCAGGATACATATTTTGGCTAATTTTTTTGAAAATGTGCAGCCCAGGGGCAGGGATTATGGTTGATTTCTTGAACTTTGTGGCAGTTACAGCCTGGTTCAGAGGGAGGTTGAAGATATAGCTGGTCTGTTCAGTCTGTGTGCACACTCTCTGGGACATTAACCGAGCAAACACTTTTGATGGGTGGACGCTGAAAACGTCATCCTCATTTCCGCTGGGCTCAAACAAAACTCCTGTTCCCCTGGGGTAGGTGTGGACGTCTGTGATTATAGGCTTCAAGCTGGTCAGCAGGGTGAGCTGTGAGTAACTGCTCATTCTACTGCTCATTGTACAGTTGTTTCATGAGTTATAAAACCATGAAATAAAGTATGTGAACAGCAGACCCTGGATAGATAGATTTGGATGGTGTTGGTTTGAGTTGTTAACTTTTTAATTTCAGGAATATTTTAGGAATACTACTATACAGAGTAATGCCCTTTAGACCCTGCTCGCCTTTAAAAACATCAGATTCATGTGAAGGCGTCAGCTGGCTGCTGTGGCACTGCACTTCCTGGCTGTTGGCAGAAAGTCTAATGTGAAAGGTCACACGCAATAGGCTTTTTACTGACGGGAAGTATGGTGTTGTGCTTAAAAACTGAAAAGTGAATGCCGTCAGGGTTCAGTGTAAACTAGTGATTATGAACTGCAAAAACAAAGCAATTTTACTTGTACGACCGCCAAGGTGTCTGTCAAGAACTAAATGAGGTTGGTGACTCCTGGTGTAAACCTTCATGTTGACACATATTTAGATTGATTTAGTACTTTAAGGCTTGAATGCCTCACTTCAGAATAGTAATATAGTATAGTAATATACATCAGTAGTATTACAGTTTAAATCATCATTGGTCCTAACTATCAGTCACTAGACCTTCAGGTCTCGGAATTCTTTCAATTCTCTTAAGTGAGTTCTCATTTAACTTTGTAGCCTTTGGTCTATTTATTTTTCTGTTGGGTTTTATTCCTCAGCTGCCATTCACTATTTTAACACGGACGGAAACATTTCAAAATAAAAGACATTCGTGTATAGTTAGTTTTCAGCAGTGACAAGGGCAAACGTCCCAGCCCTTTATGTAGAAATAAGATGACACATTGATTTATTTTAAGAAGGATCAGTGCTTCACGTTTTGTTTTTGGGTTTTTTGTTTTTGTTTTTTTTGTTCCCCAAATTATTCTGGAATTTTGATTATTTAGGACATAGAGCAGATTTAATACTGGATTAATGATTCTCCCACTGAAGATAAATGAACAATGTCAAGATGTGTCAGTTTTTAAATGTCAATGTTTGGCCTTTGACCCTTTTCATGTTGATCAATATTAATTGACACAGGCTAATGTTGGAAGAACGGAACAAAATAAAACTAAACACTCAGTCTTCCCTGTAGGACTCAACCATTCTGAAGGTGCCATCATCATGCACTACCACAGAGCTAATGGACTTGGCCATCAAAAAGTGGCTGACCACCCACAGCCCAGAGGAGGAGGCTTCCAGGAGTGAATATGTGCTGAGACTTAGTCAGTGTCTGGAGTTCCTCTGTGGAAACCACCCACTGAGTCAATACAAGGTCAGTGGCAGTCAATCAAGCTTGTGTTGTTTGAGTGATACCTGGTACCTGGTTACCACTACAGTGGTTGCAGACCACTGGCCTTAAGGTCTTGAAGGTATATGTAGACATGATTAGTGGTTCCATAGTGTGTCAGTAGTGGTTATCGTGGCTGTTTTCACACTGCCTTACATGCAGAAGGTCCTGGGTTCGAGCCCCAGAAGAACCACATACAGTACCTGGTGCAGTCTTCGAGCCCCAGAGGAACCACATACAGTACCTGGTGGAGTTTGTTGCAGCTGTTAATACAATGATATCTCCAGTGTGGGATCAATGATGATCAAATTATTATTATTTTAAAGTACCTACTGGTGGGTCTGGAATCTGAAAGAGGCTCCAATCCAGTTTTTTAATTGTAATTTGTAAGGTTAGACGTACCGTAGTAGACTTTGGCTTCAAACAATGGAAAGTGGAAAAATCATTCTGTCTTTTCTTTTTTGCAGTATATTCGCACATGCATGCAGGCCAAGGAGTCTCCCAGCCTCACCATGGTCCACATGAGCACCATCAAAGCTATGTTTGATAAGGAAATTAAAACCATTGGAGCAGTTGTTAACCACAAGTCTTTAAACCCACTACCTTTACCATTACCACCTAAAAGAAGAGCTCCCACGGTGAGTCTGTGATAGCCCTTGTGAAAAACTGCCATCTGTAGATTCTTCCTCTATTTTTTAATTTAAATTAATATATATGACATTTACAGTGTAACTTTAAAGACCCTAGTCAGAACTTAGTCTTTCAATAACAAAATAAAAAAAATTTAATCTAAAGCTGAAACAAACACCACATGTTCTTACAGTCAAAGATTCCATGGTCACATGAACATTCAGATGTGTCACACATCAACACTGAAATCAAGATAAAGAGAGCTAAAATAAAAACAAGAAGTGTGTTACTTAGTCATGTTTGTAATTCCGACGTGTCATGTGATGCTGTTTGTTCTGCTGACATTTGCAAATGCTCTGGGCTTGACATCAGCATGACCTGTCGGGCCGACAATCACCCTGCACATGTGTGTGTACGCACACGAAAGAGAACAAAAGATGGAAACTATTTAGTATTTTCAAGAATAGCTAGTAATTATTTTTCAGATGTTTACCATGTTGCTAATGCTGCTCACCTCACTCTGAAGTGTAGATTTCTTATCCTGCCTTTTTCCTCTGTACAGCAGGTGCAGATGTGTGTGTGGGATTTGACCAGTACCTTTAGGATAGTCCTTGTGAGTGCCAATAAGGTGAATGCAGACGAAACTGCAAAGGTAATATCCTTGTTTTTTTTTAATAAAAACAAAACTGACAGTTTAACAACTAGGCCTGTGATAATAACAAATTACTGCCGATAAACATTAATATTGTCAACATTTTATTGAGACCAAATTAACCACTAATGTAATGATAATAAATATATTAATAATGCAAGTTCACCCATTCAATTGTAATACATTTGATATAAAAATATACATATAATATACAAAGAGTGGATGACTGCCAAGAGGGTTCACTCCAGGGTTCACTTTATCATACGGTCAATGGATTCATTGATTAACATCCTAGGCCTACTATTAATTATTGATGACTAGTGTTAGGTGATGTTTTTCTGTGCATGTCCATGCCACGACCTAAGAACGACCTTTCCGCTTTAAAGAAGCATTGGTAGAAGAGCTTGTAAATGAAAATTAAACATTTATAAAAAGTTAATACTGTATTGCTAAACGCTTAGGTCCAAGTCAGGGCCGGGCTCTTCCACGGCACAGAACTGTTGTGCAAGCCGGTGGTGAGCAGTGAGAGCAGCCAGCGCTCGGATCACACTTGGAGGGAAAGCACACTGGAATTTGAGATCTCTGTTTGTGATCTACCACGTATGACCCGCCTCTGCTTTGCCATATATGCCGTCATGGATAAGGTGAAGAAGCAGAAGTCGACCAAAAACCCACACCTGTATAAGTACCAGACCATTCGCAAAGCAGGGAAAGTGGTAAGAGACTTGTAAACAGCTTTTTTAAAAAGAGGGTGGGATATGCAGTGCTGAAAGCCAATATATTTGTGATGTTTGATGTGAGGTGTGGTGGATTATTTTATTACATCAAATCCTTAATTCTTTATCAAACATTGCTCCCATAATAGATCATAAAAAAAATGTTAGAACCAGTTTCTGTTAGAACCACCTATTACATTTAACTCGCAACTTTCTTTTATTTAGCAAAAAGTTTTCCTTTACTTTGAGGTTATTGACGTGTTAAGACGTGTTTATTTTTATTCAAAATAAAACAGATTTTGCTCTGATGATCAATTACAATTAAAAAAAATATGTTTTTTGTAACTAAGTTATTCCTGTCATATTTTAATCTCTGTGGAATCTAGCACTTCCCTATAGCTTGGGTGAACACCATGGTGTTTGACTACAAAGGCCATTTAAAGACGGGAGACATCAACCTCCACTGCTGGTCTTCCTTTCCTGGTAATATAAGACGCACACATTAATGCCATTTCTGTCTAATACTTTAGAGTGCTTCTAATGAACAGAGGCGAACACTAGGAAGACGGCATATCTCTGTTTGACTAGATGAACTTGAAGAGATGCTGAACCCCATAGGAACCGTTCAGACCAACCCGTACACTGAGAACGCCACGGCTCTGTGCATTCACTTTCCAGAGTATTCCTCACACCCTGTTGTCTTCCCTCCCTTTGACAAAGTAAGGCAGTGATTGAGTTCATGTGTCTCTTATCTGTCTGTTTCATATGGTAAAGTTTGCCCTGCAAAATGCAGTTCTGTGCAAATGTTTCAGGTGGGAGAAAACATACTCTGTCAAATTCATTTGGGTTTTTCTTTTTTATTATAGAAATCATTTTTACAACATTTCTGAGCTGTTTATTAATTACTTAAAGAATTTAATATGAAAGGTGTTTTTTATGTTGACATGTTGAGTTTTTTTTGTTTGTTTCTGTGCATTTGTTTAAATATTTAAATGGGAAATATAATTTTAGTAACCTTAAATGAGATCTAAGTTCATTTTTAGTTATTGTCTAGCTTACTTTAAGAAATGACTAATGTTTTTTAATTTATTACTTACATTTTTTCTCTTTATTTGCTTATTAAAGATACTGGAAAAAGCTGCAGAGATTGTAGGAGCAAGTGACTGTTCACCAATGGTAAGCTGATGTCTGAGTGAGCAGAGGGTGCAGTATCGATATCCAGTCTTTTGTTGCCCTTTAATAAATCATAAGTAGTTTGAACTAAATTTATTTTATAAGCACTCATCCTGGTAATTATATTTACCTAAAACCTTTATTCTCCTTTACAAGGGGTTGTAACTGAGAAAAGGTTTATAAGATCTTTAATTCCAGAGTTTCCCTCTCACTGCTTGTATTTCTTTGTCTCCTCACGTCCTCTCTAGAAAATTGCAATGCTGGGTGTGTTTCTGCCTGTTATGTAATCCTAACATGTAGAGGACATGTACAAACACAGAGTTTTGAAGTAGTGAAAGGCTGCATTAAACTTCAAGGTAGAGGTATTTATTTACCACCAATCAGCATGTTCCCTAAGCTGCTGAAGGATACTGGTTTGTAGAGAAGGTTTGTTTGAGTCTCGCCAGGTTTACTAAACAATATCAATATTTCTACTTATTCATAATGCAGTACTTTTAGGAAAAGGAGTTGATACGCTTCTGCGACACTTGAGCTATACAATGATATATGCAAACAGGATAAACTCATCTTGTCTGACTCCTGTCTGTCTCTCCGTTGTCCTTCCTTTCGTTACCTCTCACAGGGTCGTGGTGGAAAGAAGTTCTACATCGAACTGAAGGAGATCATGGAGCGTGACCCTCTGTCTCAGCTATGTGAGAACGAGAAGGATTTGATATGGACACTACGCTGTGACTGTCGAGAGAATTTCCCACAGTCGCTGCCTAAGTTGCTGCTCTCTGTCAAGTGGAGCAAACATGAGGACATGGCCCAGGTCAGCTGTCTGTTTGTTTTGTACTTAAATGAAACAAAGTTAGGTCTGTCTGCTACTGAAAACCTTGAAAACTACTGTGCAGCCTAAGACAAATACATCCATCATGTTTGTTTCTCTACAGTATGGTGTATTTTGAATTTGCAGTTTTTATATATTTTTAAATTATAGTATTTAATGCAAATAGAGTTGCACCAAAATATTATTCTCACAACAAATAATTAGAAACAAACTGCAGTCATTCACAGGTTTCTTTTTTTCAGTTCAACAATTTTCAAACTAAAATGCTTGGTGCTTAGAATTGGGTAATAAATGGAAATGGGTCCCTGTGCGCTGAACTGTCTGACAAATAAAAGCTTGAGAAATAGATCTGTATCACAGAACAGGGAGAGAGGCAGGGGCACGGTGCTACTCTTTACTTATTTTATAGTCAGTTGTTTTTTTGTTGTTGTTTGGACAAAAAATATGCCTGCTTAGTTATGAGAAAAAATCATATGCACATTATAATAAAATAAAACTTCCTAAACCTCTCAAAAACAAACACATAAATAAAATGAATTGAATTTATACATATAAAATATAAAAATTAAAAAATAATATATATTACACAAATGCATTGCATCACATTAAAAAAAAAAAGAAAAAGAAAGTAGCAGTTATAGACTGAGGTCAAACTGAGGTCGCTTTTTGCTGCCACTCCCTTCCTCCTGTACACCAGAATGTGTGGTAAGGCACGAAGTTCTTGTGCATGAATCACTCGTGTTTGGCTCGATGATGGATGATTTTAGTGTTGGAATAGGTTTTGTTCCTCCCAATGACTTCGTTGTGACTCCCCCACGATTAACCATGTAGACCTGCTACAGACTGCTCATGGTGTAAGACCGGACAATTGCCGTCACCAGGAATCACTACACTTAATACTCCCATCATTACTCCCACTAATTGACTTGGTCATATATCACTCTGTCGTTATTGCAAGGGCCTCTATGAAATATTAAACAGTCATTGTAAGTGCATGTTGCATATCAACAGCAGCTTCCTGTTGGAAGCTAAATATTTAGGGAAATCAGCAGTAATCACCTCTAATGGGCTGTAAGACAACAAGCCTACATGTTTTTTGTGGTCAAAGTGTGTGATAAGGAATTTGAAGGGACCTTGAGCGTGTCCAAAGATGCACATGTTAGTGCTAGGTTTCACCAAAGTACTGTTGATGTGAATGTTAAAAGCTGAGCAGTCAGATATTGGTTCATCTATTACTCATTTGTATCTTGTCTTTGTACTTTTGCTTGTTCCTTTTAAATGTCTTCTAGTCAAAATGAAACCATATCCTCTTAATGTTTGACACATGATTAGGTCTGATTGAAGACAGACATTTGACATAAAATAAAGGTTAAAGAAATGCTGTTACCAATAGAGGACACAAATTGCAGTAAAATGTATAAAGTAGTTGACTGTGTGTTAATCAACTAATTAAAGAAAATATATCTTTATTTCAGCTCCAAGCCCTTCTACAGATTTGGCCCAAACTGAGTCCCAGAGATGCTCTGGAGCTCCTGGACTTTAACTACCCAGACCAGTATGTTAGAGAATATGCTGTGGGCTGTTTGCATGATATGAGGTAAACATGTCACAAACACACAGTTTACATGGTTCAAACTTTTTAGTCTGAAATATAAACATTTATTCTCCCCCACACACACACACACTCCCCCTCTCTTTCTCTCCACAGTGATGATGAGCTGTCCCAGTACCTGCTACAGTTAGTGCAGGTGTTGCGGTATGAACCATATTATGATTGTGCCCTCACCCATTTCCTGCTGCGGCGTGCCCACGGAAACCGCAAAATTGGACACTTTCTCTTCTGGCACTTACGGTGAGTACCAGTTCTCTCGTCTGGTAACTAATTCATTTGAAATGAAATGTAGCCAACAGTGGCAGTGTTTCATCCTGAGGTGTACGTTGTTTTGCACTGACCATCACAGGTCAGAGATCCACATGCCAGCGGTTTCGGTCCAGTTTGCACTAATCCTCGAGGCCTACTGCAGGGGCAGCGTTCCTCATATTGAAGTTCTAAAGAAACAGGTACGTGACAGCAAGTTTTTTTTTGTTTTTTTTTCATTTCTGATTGTACACAGTTTGTAGAGTTAATGTCACAATCAGTAGTTGGACTGTTACCTTCTTTAAGCCAGACGGGGAGTCTCATCTGTGGCCTCACACTTTAGTTATGGTTTGTAGAGCGAGATTTATGATGAGGTTTTTTTCCTACCACAAGCGCCGTGAGGTCACCCTCCTGCTCTTTGACCTTTAGATTTGACACATCATCCCGCCTTCTGATGTGAACGGTCTTAAACCAGCACCTTGCTGTTGCACTGTTTCAATGTCAACATAATCCTTTTAGGGAATGTTGCTGTTGCACTGTTTCAATGTCAACAATTTGTTCACAATTTAGTGGTTGCAATTGGTATATTTAATGCAGATGAACCTATCGTTCCTCTGCTAAAATAAAAGGTAATGTGTTCATTTCAGTAAAGTGTGAGCTGCAAGTTATGGTTTTTCTAATCTTTGATCTGGTCTTAAATTTAAGGAACTTATTTTACTGTAGTAACTCCTCTGATAGAAGACAACAAGACAAATCAGAAAAAGTACCTGTGAAATGCACGTACATTTATTACAGGTATTTATTTTGTGATTTGTCTCTATCAGTTTTTTAACACAAATCATATTTTGTCTTATAGGTGGATGCTCTGAGTAAACTAAAGTCTGTCAATGAGCTAATAAAGCACGGCAACACCAAAAATGCCCGGAGTAAGACCAAGGAAGCCATGTTGACAAAAGAAGCCATGATGGCCTGCCTGAAACAAAGTGGTTATTCAGAGACGCTGTCTGACCTGTGCTCTCCTCTTAACCCCAGCGTCATGCTGTCTGGCATCAAGTAAAATCACTCTGGCGTTTAAATGATATAAATGATAGAGAGAACCAATAATTACTCGTCTTTTAAACCTAATTGTTTTTGTCACGCTTCTGTTTTCCCGACAGTGTAGAGAAGTGTCGGTACATGGACTCTAAGATGAAGCCCCTGTGGATTGTTTACAACAACAAGCTGTTGATGGGAGACACTTTGGGAATCATCTTCAAGAACGGTGATGGTAAGGAAAATAAAGATGGTGAAAAAGCATTGAGAGAATCATTTTGTTAGAAACGTCTGCTGCGAGTGCACATCTTCTCTCTTTGAATGCTCTCCTGTGGTCAACCATCACTCTAGTTTGTCCTCTTTTCACTAAAGATCAGTCACGTCAGAAGGTTTCCTGTCAACTTCCCCGCCATCTTAGCAACTTTCTTAATCCTCTAAACTCCCTTCACCACTCATCATTTCTTAGTGTCCTCAATCTTATCACTGTCTTTCATTTACCAGACTTATACTAAACACTGTGTGCTGCTTTGCTTCACTCTTCATATTGTACTCCCTTGATCAGATTGCATTTCCTGCACGAGATATAATCCGAGGGTGTGCACTTCCACTTTTATATTTTACTGTGTTGTGTTGTTCCTCCCCTTTCCTAAAATATCTGATTTGCACAGGCATTTCCATCGTCTTTCGACGTCCATATTTCCTCCGTTAGCATTCCTAAAAATTGACGTTAAAGGTCGTTTTTGTGTCATGAATTTGTGCTCATTCAGTTTCTGTGACACAAAAAACATCAACCCAGAATTTCACAATCGATGTGTCCCTACAAGATAAACACCTTCGTACAGTCATCCTCTAACCTACTGCCTTTTACTTTTTGTGGTTTCCCTTCTAGCCTTTTTGAAGCAACCTTGGGTTTTTTTTTGAAAGGCGCTATATAAATCTTAGTTATTAATATTACAATTATCATTATTTATCCAAATGTTTGCTTTGACAGGGTTTACTCAAGATTATAAGTTATCATATCTTTTAAAAATATTGTGATATCATAGTAAATATTCTATTATAAAAATGTTTCTTTTGTGCTTAGACCTGAGACAAGACATGTTAACGCTACAGATTCTGAGGTTGATGGATCTGCTGTGGAAGGAGTCTAAGTTGGACTTCAGGTGAGTTCTGTTTTAGACGTGAACTATCTGCAGAGTAAGGTTCAAACATTCGCTGGCGTTTGCAGTTCACATAGAACAACTGCACCAGACCTTCCATACTCATTCTACAGCTCAGGATCAGCTTGGAACATTTCACAGAGATGGATGTTTTCATACCATTAACGAGTGATCATCATCACATTAACTGTCAAGCAGAGACGTCAGATGTTTTCTACACTCACTCTTTTGTTATGAATAAATGAACAAAACCAGATCCTATCAACATCACTTCTCAGAATGCATTCTGCTCCACAGCATCTTTATCATTCAAGATCTCATGTAGTAGTTGTGTGAATGCATTTTAATATATAGCCACTGTTTGTTGTGAAATAACTGTTTGTACCACTCTCTGTTCATATGCAGAATCGTGCCATACGGTTGTCTTGCAACTGGCGACAAAGCAGGGCTGATTGAGGTCGTTTCATCGGCGGACACCATTGCCAACATCCAGTTGACAAGCAGTAACATGGCGGCAGCTGCTGCCTTCAACAAGGACGCTTTGCTAAACTGGCTGAAAGAGAGGAACTCTGGGTAACTAAGAAGTCATCTCAGCTAGTCATATACTGAACCTGGACAGTGGGCTTCATTATTGGACAGGCAAACATTCACATTCACATTCAACCACCCACTCTTTCACTCTGTTACATATGTTGTACTAACAGCCTCATCAAGTTTCATTTGGAGTCCCTAGATTGCATCATAAATACAGCGTTCATGTTACTTTGATGTGCAAGTTAGTATCTGTAACAGCATCAAACCTCATGCTCAGTTCTTTTCTTCTGAGTGATAGAAAAAGTATTTTCTGTCGCAACACTGTACTAAAGCAGAAGGAAATGTGCTGGTTCTCTGGGAAATTGTTGTTAAGCAACATGTGAGAAAAAGAGACAGGAAGAGATGAGCAAACCTGAAATGTTTCTTTCTCCCACGTATTGGAGAGAGTGTTCACTATAGTTTGAACATCAGTCTCTCTTACATGGATAATGAACACATCTAAACATGGCTAGCTACTAGCTCTATGTCTGAGCTGGGTCTACGTGCTCAAACGACACAGAAATGTGCTGAGACTAACAGCGAGTCAGTGAGGATAAAATGGCATTCATGATATTTCATAATAACACAGATAAAGCTCCGTGTCCTCTATTACAACATCCAACATTCTTCCTTTTCTACTGCCTGGGAACGCCATCTGACATTCCACATTCCACTGAAAGTCTGCCTCCATATTTTCTACCTGTGTGTTATGTCCTGACAGTGATGCTCTTGAGCGTGCCATCGAGGAGTTCACTCTGTCCTGTGCAGGCTACTGTGTGGCCACCTACGTGCTGGGCATCGGAGACCGCCACAGTGACAACATCATGGTCCGCAGCACTGGACAGGTTGGACTGATTTACATTGTCTACCAATGTGGCAGGTTCTATATGTCTGGTATGTCTTCACAGTATGTTTGCTAACGTTCTCCCTCTTTGACTTCTGCCTCAGCTCTTTCACATTGACTTCGGTCACATCCTGGGCAACTTCAAGTCTAAGTTTGGCATCAAGAGGGAGCGTGTACCTTTCATACTTACACACGACTTCATTCACGTCATTCAGCAGGGCAAGACAGGGAACACAGAGAAGTTCGGCTGGTTGGTTTAATTTTTTTTTTTTTTTTCATTTTTTCATTCTTAAGATTCATGAAAAAGAATCACTGATTTACTTTTTTATAAGGGAGGAAACTCCAATCTCCCCTGTCTTGAAGGTTCTAATAGTCAGTGCTGATGTCCCGTATTCAGGAGGGGAAAACAGGGGAACAAAGAAAATTCGGGTTGTTTGGTTTATTTTTTTTTTTTTTTTTTTTCATTTTTTCATTCTTAAGACTCATGAAAAAGAATCACTGATTTACTTTTTTATAAGGGAGGAAACTCCAATCTCCCCTGTCTTGAAGGTTCTAATAGTCAGTGCTGATGTCCATCCTCTGGTGGGGTCATTGTCCTGCTACGGGTGGGCAGCCTCAGGTTGTTGGTCACACGATGACTGTGTTGTCACAGGAATCGAAGGCCGACCTTGTTTGTTTTTTAAGGGGACAGAGGAGGAGTGTGATGGAGTTGCAGATTTCTGGTCTACCTCCTTTAGATGCAGATCCAGCAGAGTCCTGATCTGAGGCTCTGTTAGCTTTGAGGGAGTGTTTTGTTTCTTTAGCAGATCTCACTCCATGCTTCTCTGCATCGAAAGGTGGAAAAACAAACTGCCTTCTTGTTTGTTTGCTTAGTTTTCTAAATACCCACACCAGCAGTGGTTGACAGTAAGGGGAATTTAACTTCTCTCTCTTAAATGTCATTAAATAATTATAAATATATGTTTTTTAATTCACATCACATTTACAATGAAAGTGCTAAGTAATATATATATATATATATATTGAAGCATTTTGGGAGCAATATATTAAACACGATTATTTTTTCAAATTGACAAAATATATTAAAAATGACTATAACTTGATCTCTATAGTACGTGGTATTAAGTAACAAGTTTGACAGGATGGGAAAAAATAGTTTTCTGGAGATTAAGGTGTAGTTTTGCTACAAACCATTGTGCAAGGAATGGAGATCAGAATTCATATTTAATCAATATTCAGTAACTGGTCATAAAAGCTTGTTCTTCAGACCGTCACTGCCACTGCTCCAGACATTTACTTGTCACAATGTTGCTGTTATGATTGGTCCTGCTTTTTTTCTCACCCTTTTCACCCTTTTCTCATGGTGCATTTTAAACTGTGTTACAACTGGATAATTGAATGAAAGGACAAAATGGGTCGATGGCTCTGTTTCCTACTTCATTAAATTTCCACTCAATGTGCCGGGCACTTTGCTCAATAAGAACATCTATTTTAGAGTTAATTTCTGTGAATTTCATTACTTACAATTTCCACAGCAATAGCATCAATTATGAGAAATGACCCTGTTCTTTAGAGCAAATACACACTATCCTGAAATATATCTGTTAAATTATATATATTCTAGTCAGGTTGACACTGTGTGGTATATATGTCAAAAATAATCGGTTTGTTTTTTTTGTGTGTGTTTCTCATAGCTTTCGTCGGTATTGTGAGGAGGCCTATTTAATCCTGAGAAATCATGGGAATCTCTTCATCACTCTTTTTGCCCTCATGTTGACAGCTGGGCTGCCTGAACTCACCTCAGTCAAGGACATCCAGTACCTGAAGGTGTGAGACACATAGAAACCCTGACTTTATACAAAGCTGACAATCAGATGGGAAGACATCCATGTTTCTTAAGTAATTCTTCTACTCCCTCTTCTCCCTCTTCTCCTGCCAGGATTCCTTAGCTCTTGGTAAAACAGATGATGAGGCCTTGAAGCAGTTTCGGCAGAAGTTTGACGAGGCCCTGAGAGAGAGCTGGACTACCAAAGTTAACTGGATGGCCCACAATGTAGCCAAAGACAACCGGTCGTAAAACACTGAACTTCTGGTCTGGCCCAAGTACAGAAATCCATGGGATACAGAGACGCAGTCCGTGAAGCGGGAGATGAAAGGTGAGCATGGGCTGCTGCCACCTCTATTCAAAGAAGGGAACCTGGCAGCACATCCCACTCATGAGCAATCAACCCAGTGACCGTGGAGCCTGACTTACTCTATGAGTACCTTTACCATTTACTTTGCACCACACTGGCAAGCAGCGCCACTGGAGAAGTCCAACACTGATGGTCTCGTGACATTTTTGTGAAACCATGGTGAGTAATGTCATTGCAAATTTTGCACAGGCTTATGCGTGACTAGAGCAGGGCTAAAGTAAAGTAAAGTAATGCAGAGCAGCCACGGCGTCTCTGCAGGAGCTAATAAAGTACACATCACGTACGAGTGGTGCCGACATTAAACTCTATCTGCACTGGCACATGGTTTGTTTGATAACCTGAACTGTTGCTGCTGCAGCGCTATTAACAGATGGGTGCAAGTGCAGGGAACAATGCAAGTAACAACAAATACTCTATGTTATAAAAGTAGAATGGAACGTTAACCCAGACAACGTGTAACATGGATGTCTCGCTGCCTCAAAGTGTGCCTTACTGCTGTAAGAAGATTGTAATTGTTGTGTTTCATTTGCCCTTATTGAATGTACCATTAGCCTTCCTCATGCCAGACTACTCTCCACTGGACCAAACGGTTTACAAATGTGGGATCTTTCTTTTAGAAATATTTGTCAAACAACAATATAAATCGGTAAGCAATATTTCTTTTTCAAGACAAACAAACCTTCATTGAATTGAAGTGTTGGGTCATTACCAACAACATGTCGTCATCCCCAAAATAATACACCCTCAGGTGTCACTAGAATGAAAGCCAGAAGTGTGTCATCCTGTTGAAGTGTTTGATCGATATTTTCACTGAGAAATAGATATTGTGTTGAACACATCAGGACCAAAATAGAAATGAAATCAACTTGGTCTCCTTTTCTAAGCTGACAGGTGTGAACGGCTGGTCGTTCTCCAAGAAAGGATGTCACACTGTAAGCTATAAACTACAATTTCACTTACACTTTCCAAATTCATAGATGAAAGACTTCCAGTTTTATGTTACACATAGTTTAGAAACAGCAGACCTTGTGTGGTTGCATCACTTCTGGTCCATCGACACCATGAACGTGTACCGTATCCAACAATGTTCAAACTATTGGACAGATTGACAGATATCTGCAGTGATGAGGGAAAAACGGACGAACAAGTTTAAAGCGTTGTGTCTGGAGAGAAGGAGGCAAAAGGTGACTTTTTTTTTTTTAAATGACAAATAAGGACAGACCTGGAATCACACTGTGCACATGGTTTTTATGAAATCTACGTATTCCACATAGATGACTCGTATGGAGAAGATATAAATGTGTATACGTATCTGCTGAGGGGTTCCCGCTTCTTTGGAATGGGTCACACATAAGCACAAAAATAATAAAGATGAGATTTTACACTAGATGAGTTAATGCTGTTCATTAACCGGAGAAGCGATACCTGAAATGTGCTCAAGAAATTTGTACTGCATTGAGCTGCGTTGCGGTTTTACCCTTAATTTCATTTTCAATTATTCGTGAACTGTTTGTCAAAATCTTGAATCTTTTTAAAGTGTACTTTTTGTCCATTTTTGCCATACAAATGGCTTGAGCTGACTAACAGGTGTTGACCACTGTGTAGATGTCTTAATCGACTACTGAGTTCATTTTTGTAATGTAAGACATTGCCTTAAATATTGCTCCTGTACATTGCTGAAAAGCCTTTGGTGTTCCCACATTAATGACAGTATCCATGTCCATCACGTTGTAGCTATTTATGTCCCTTTTAATTGGTAACAATCTGATTATTCTTTACATCATGTCAGATGTGGAGTAGTCTTCAACAACTGACACCTGCACTTGGATGACCACACCCTGAGGTCCAGCTCACTGCACGACTTCTTGTGTGTTTTTTATGCAGTGGCAGTCGTTTCATAAAGGTTCAAGTGAATTACCAAAATAAGAGTTTGTTTTTATTGCGTTTTTAGAATGTGTATCAACTTTACCTCATGCGGGGTCCTGAACATACAATGTTTTATTTTGGTGCAATATTGGAGTATATAAACCTTATCTTATTATGATAATAAATGTCCAATGCCTGAGCCTAAACTGTGTTTCAACTTGGTTTCTGTTCAATTCAACAGCATTCTTAAAATGTCTCAGATTCTGAACTGCATTTGATGTTTTGTGAGTGACATAGTTACAGTATGTGAGTTCTGACCTATAACAAAACTCGAGTTACGTCATTCCGTAGGAATGGAATTCCAATGTAAGCCGAGAACTCTGATGACTGCAGCGAAACAGCCATCCCACCTTCACACCCATTCTCTGCCTCTGCTAATGTTGCACTAGCCTTTCCCATATTAAACCTCGGAATACTTGGAAGCTAACATCTGCGTTGTTCTGCGCTCCTCTTTTAATCCTCTACCTACACAGCAATTCTTTATGTTCTTATTACCTCCACCAAGATTTCCACCAGACTCTACTACTGTATCTCCCCTCTGCGATGACCTTCTGCCACCTCATCAAAATGTTGGTCATCATTAAATCATGAAATGTTTTCTTTCTAAATAATTCCAAACCCATTCCTCATTCTATTTACAGTGTTGGAAACGTTCAGAACCACGTTCTGAGCTCCAGCCCTGGCTTCCTCTCCGTGTGGTTTTCTGAAAGCACAATAGGTCAACCTTCCTTCCTCTCTGTCAGGCCAACCACATCTGCAACTTTGCTAATTATGGTTTTTACATTTAATGGCACTTATGTTTTGCATTTTACGTAACCTGAAAATAACCCCATAAATTAAAATGTTATAATACAGTTCACTTTTCTCTTTTTTTCTTTTTTCTGAATAATAAAAATGCTTTCACTCATGTGAACTCTTGGCCTTAATCAGCAATAAGAGATAAGACAAGTAAACAAAAGAAAGAAACATGTAGAAGGAAAAGGAAACAGCAGGGAAAAGTAGGAGGTAAAACACAAAACAGGGGGGGAACCACTCCAAGCTGTTACACACATACTCCATGTACTCCCACACTGCAGCACTAGAGCTGATTATAAACCAACTGTTGTACAGGAGAAGAAGAACGGGTGGAGTATCTTAAAATTAACCTAGTTTTGTTGTTTTGTTTTCAAAGCTCTGTTTTATACAGAAACTGATTCACTATAAACCACAGGGAAGTCAGAAAAATAGTTTTTGTTTACTATCTAATGCAGCGGGGAAACAGTGCCCTCTGCTGGTGAATTAAAACAACTCTTAAAACTAACATGGACCAACAGAGTCTGTTCGCCTGCTGTGGTCAGGACTTAGGCACACATGGATGGATAATAGAACAGTTCAGCTCACTTTGTCTGAGGGTTCATTAAACACAGAGACGCTTTTTGAATAATGTATTGCTGTATTCATGATGAATTCCATTTCATCGTGGAGGACATTCACATTGTCTTTGACAGTTTCACAACCAGTGGCTTGCTTTTGGACTCCCACTGTCCACTGGGACGTGAGATGGGAGTGATCGATATGGAGTAATACAATATCCTCAAGGAAGAATCAATAATATTTATGGATCCCCTTTGAAGAAAGCCTTATTAATAGCTCAGTGGGAGTCATGGGCTTCATGTGTCTGGTAAAGTATTGTATTACAGTTATGTAGAGCAGACAAACAAGCATATCATTTCAGTGTAAAGACTGTGTAAGTTAGTGTTCAAGAAATATTTTCCCTAATTAAAACCTCTGTGCTTTCATATATTTAATCCTTCCAAACGGGTTATGATCAAGCCCCCTCACAAATCCTGTTTAAGAGAGGTTGGTGTTAGCCAGTTTGCCACAGCTTGGATCTCAGCTGGACCTCAGTCCAGAAACTGACTGATGATACATGAAAGTTGGATTTCTCAGCGTTGACTAAAAGTTTATTTTCTAATAGGCAGCATAAGCCTAAAGCCAATAAGAGGGCTCCAGGTGATGCCTTTCATAAAGCCCAGCTTGAGGAACTGGTGTTGCATCGATGAAGCTGTCATCAGCCCCTGAGTCCACTACAGTTATACAGTATTGTCATTGTCACAATAAAGAGAAGCATTAAAATGCATATGTGTAAAAGGCTATGAGGGACGAATAGAAAGGGTGACTCACCAGGACCCCTCCCATTACTGGTGAAGACAGGAGACAAGGAAGTGGATATAAAGATATTTGTTTCGTATAGTAATAACACATTGGTTAAACTAGCGGAATAATGTATTAGTGAAACAGTAATATTTGACCTTCACGAAGAGCCATTTTTATCGTAATGTTTATCGTGTCTGACCGTTTCTCTCCAGTGAAAGTTTGTTATTTTTCTATACTTTATATAATTTCTTCCTTCTTCTTCACTTCCACCTTCCCGTTTAGATAACATGGTGTTCCACGTGCAGCCGAAACGTTGTTTATATAAAACGACGGACAGGGCTCTGGACCAATAAGCTATAGCGATGGTAATTCCGTCACGATTTCTATGGAAACCAGAGATTCTAGCCAATGAATGGACGTCAGAGGTGGAGTCTAAATTCATGTCGCATGACGAGCTCGCTGATTGGCTGAGCTACCAGAGCCTGTGAAAGCCGGCATAGAGCGAACGGGTAGTGTGTCAACCCGTATTCCACTGAGGTACGCTGATGCTTTGAGTGTGTCGTTTTTCCTCACGGCTGCTTTTTATTCTATTGACACTGAGGAAAAACAGAATGCAGTCTTCTGGATAGAACAGGTTGGTCCTTTTCTTTTTTCCTGCCTCGTTATACCATAAGAATGTCGTTTTTAAAAAAAAAATAAGTTGCATAACTGTATGCGAAGTGCGCATGCGTAAGAATCCTGACGCTCTACTTATTGTACTTATACAACAAAGATTCCTATTTACTCCCTTTTTTACACTGCTCAAAATAAGGGAAAGTGTGTCCACAGCCGAGTACCTACTCGTCGGGCAGCACACATGTCTTTTATTGCGTGTTCTCAGTAATACGGTCACTTTTACATAACTGTGTCAGTGTACCGTGCTGAGGATTGCAGGTCAACGTGTGTGTTGATTTTAAATAGCAGGTCAATGGGCGCTAGTTGGGGGAAGGGATGTTTATGTCATTGCCATAAATGTGTTTATTAGGTGAAGTAATTGATGTGACGCAAAGAGCATGTCTATTTCGATGTACTGTAGACATTAACGTGATATAAAAACATGTTTTACATTTGTTCTATAAAGAACATTATGGCTTTAATCTGCTGTAGCAGAAAGGCCTACCCTGAGTACACTCATACAGGTGTGCTGTAGTGTACCTGTAGACGTCAGGTCGACATGATGGTCACATTCATTCAGTGTTGTCAACATCGTTGTGTAATTACAATGATCCAGTACTACAGTGAAGAAATGAAGTGATGTAAACCATTATGGTCCTATTAAGGTCACAAACACTTCAATGAATACCAGAAAGACCAAATTCTTGAATCCTAAAACGTCAACAACAAACAATACTTTGTGTTAAAGTAAAAAATAAAGTTACTGTTATTGTATCGTGACTTGTCAGTTAACCTGCAGAAAGTGAAGTGTAATTCATTACAGCTGAGTCATATAGTTTATACACAAATGTAATATGAACATATGGAAATATCAAATGTACATACATGTATATAACACACCATGTTCTTCTACCTTAGAACTGTTTTATACCTTTGTTTTGATCACCTTTACTGTTTAGATTGATCACCTGATAGACCTTCATCCTCTGCAGTCCTTATGTAACGTGTCTCAGGTTTCATTTAAAGATTCTTCAGATGACACTGAATTGGAAGTGAATGATTTTTTTACAGCAGGGCTGTTGATGATGTGCTGTAGTTCTGTCCATGTGACTAGCAGCAGTTGTATAAGGCCTGAGGCCTGTGTTAGTGTGTTGGCTGATGTGTGCATGTAGCCATCAGTAAAAGTCATTTTAAGTACGGTATGCTGAGGGAAAAGGTCGTGGTAAGCCTGTAGAAGCTCATCTATTGGTTATACTCATAACTAAGAGCCAATACGTGTGTTGTTTGGAGCCTTAACAGTTAAAGATTGTGTTAGTTGTCAATAATTATTATAACATCTTCTATAGGTTCTAGTCTCAAAACCTGTTTTGTCTTTGTGCAGTAGAGTTACGTGGATTTGTATATTGCAGTAGTTCTTCTATGTTGACCTAGTTTAAAAATATTGTTAAAAAACATTTAACATTTATTAATTGCAAATTAAGCTGTTAAACCTCAATGTAGACTTATTCTATAAAACATGTACATTTAGATTTCATTTCCCCTTTGTGTGTTGTTTTATATTGCAAAGACAGTTATGTATTTTGATAAATGCAAACAGCCTTCTAGTGATCTGCATATTTTTCCTCATTAACTTATATATCAGATGACCTGTCATCATTTGCTTGCGTCCTTTTTTCTTGTGGGAGGATAGGTTTGTCTGGGTTTAATATACAGTGTTTGTCTCGGTTCTTTTTGCTGGCCACCTAGCAACATTGCATTTCAATTTGCAACTTGAATATAAGAAGGCTATAGTTGCACATGGTAAAATTCTAGCCAATCTTGCAGAAGTTCTGGGTTTGATTCCACCTGGTTGACATTCCCATGTCGTGTTGTTACATGTAACAATATATGTTTATGCACAAAAATAAAATAAGACATATATCTGCTCTACTCCCCACCACCAGTTAGAACTGAAGAAGCCTCTTGGATGAGAGGTGAAACGTCTTCTTTTAAAAATTCACATCCAGTTGCCTAACAGAACTTTCAAACTTGACCATGACCTGGATGACTGAGAATCTTCATAGACATAAGACAGTATTCTTTCATTGTTATAAGCCACACTGTACATAATCATGTTACAAAATGATATTGTAACCTAATCTGACACATCCTGCCAAACGTCCCCAGGCAAACCAGGCCATAGTTTCTGTCACGTAGCATTACTGGAGCTGTTTCAAGTTGTGCATTTGTTCAGTTTGGTAGGACGTGTGGTAGATGAAAAGAGTTGTTGTCAGTCAGATGACAAAGTCGAGATGCCCAGAAACATGCCATGAATGCTCAAGAAAATAACCCTTTGCCCCTGAATATGATGAAGAGCACTTTGTGGCTCTGAACCATGTCAGAATAATTTATTTTTCTTCTATTTTTTCTCTACAGATACATCATTTTTGAATTGTATTTATTTATAATATGTACGTCATGGCGTCCCCATGTGGCAGATAACTAGCAACCTCCTGCCTTTTGGCCCAACATTGCTTCAAAACACTACATCTACCCGAGTCTGCGCAGTCCTCAGCTGACGCCGGGAAGAATCCACATTCACGTGGAGAAGTCTCTCCAGGGTCCATCTTTGTGCAGGTGCATTAGCCAACGTTGCCAGATGGACAGCGGTTACAGTAAAGGTCGTGGGGGTCAAGATGTGGTGGATCTGGAGCCAGAGTTGGGATTGGCCTCCGAGGGAAGTGATAGCAGTCACGAACGCCCACCGTCTCCAAGCTCCTCCCTCGATGACAGGAAGCGACCACGCCAAGCTTTGCAAGAAGATGTAGAGATGGGCGGTAGTGGCTCAAGTGGTAGTGGAACAGAATCCCACAGCAACGAGTCACACGGCAACGAGTCCCACGGCCATGAATCCGTGGGCAGCTCCAACGGGAATGGCAAAGATTCTGCCATTCTGGAGTCTTCTGGCAGCAATAAAAGGTGAGGATGATGGTTGTATATGTTTGAGGAAATCCACGAGTTTCAATTATTCTAGTAGTGACATGTTATTTTCTGACTCCAGCTCAAACTCCCATAGTCCCTCACCACCAAGCAGCTCCAATGCCTTCAGTCTGGTGAGCTCCGAGCAGGACAACCCATCGACCAGTGGCTGCAGGTTGGTAAAACTATTGCATTAAAAATGTTAAAAACACGGCACACAACCTTTAAATCACCAAAGAAGAATGTTTTTAACATATCAAAAATTATGACGTTGTGGAATTTTTTAATGAAGACTTTTTCGAGTGTTGTTTTTCTCTTGACCTCGTTCGTAGGACTTCAGGACTGCGCCAAAATATTTAGAAATGTTTTTACACCCTTGTCACTCACTAATGTTTGATAAATGAATGCCCCGTCTCTGTGTGCTAGACGCCATCCTACAGTGACTGTGTTTCTTTTATGCCCTGCAGCAGCGAACAGTCTGCCAAAGCAAAGAATCAGAAGGAGCTTTTCAAGACCCTGAAGGAGCTAAAGAGGCACTTGCCATCCGAGAAGTGGAGCAAGAGCAAGTCCAGCACCGTCAACACCCTCAAGTATGCGCTGCGCTGTGTCAAACAGGTTAAAGGTAAGGGACTTCTTCTGTTGGCTTCTTTTGCAAACACGTCATCACATGTCGCCTCATCAGTAATAATATACTGAATATCACTAGTGACAGTGATGACATAAAAACTTCCAAAGTTCAAAAATAAGCTAACAGTAAATTGATTTAATTGGTTTTTATTCATTTTAAGTTTTTTTGTTTGTTTGTTTTTTTTAGCTCTACAACATACTTAATTCTTATTTCTTTGTTTTTGCAGCAAATGAAGAATATTACCAGATGCTGATGATCAATGACAGTCAGCCTCCAGGTTTTGAAGTATCATCCTACACAATCGAGGAAATCAACCGCATCACGTCTGAGTACACTCTCAAGAACACGGTAAGTTCTCACTTAGTTCCAACCTTTTAGCTTTTACTGCTCTATCAGGAAACTTTAAAATCTCCAGCTTTTGGACTTGAACAAAAAATGTCTGTTTTTTTTGTTAAATCTGTCCAATGAATTTTGTGATGCCTCCTTTTTTCAAATTGACTTTCTATTGACATTAAAAACACAACCAATAGTGTAATGACATTTTTACTCACATTCTGATGGTGTCAGTCTGAGGCGGTTGTTATTATATCAACTGAATATTTGAAATGATAAAGAATAAAGTACTTTTTCTTCTTGATGTACTTGATCTTCAAACTGATTTGACTCTGACCTGAGGTTTTAAAAATGCTGTTGCTTATAGTATAAATGTGCTTTATTTCATAACCTTCAGTGATGATATACTCTTTGTTCATGACATCTGAATAATCAGTTTTACTTCTCACCTTCAGGATATATTTGCCGTCGCCGTCTCGCTCATCACGGGGAAGATCGTTTACATCTCAGAGCAGGCGGCGTCCATCTTGAACTGTAAGCCTGAAGTGTTCAGAAACGCAAAGTTTGTGGAGTTTCTCACTCCACAGGATGTCAGCGTCTTCTACAGCTTCACCACACCCTACAGGCTTCCCTCCTGGAGCATGTGCACTGGAGCAGGTAAGGTTCTTCACCACAAGACTCACAGAATAACTGAAAATGTTCCATGCTTTTAGATCTAGATTTAGTAAATATCCATCACTGTCACTTTTTCAGAGTCATCTCCCACAGAATGCATGCAAGAGAAGTCTTTCTTTTGTCGCATCAGGTTAGTAACGGCAGCATTTCATTTTGGATCTTTAACGACGTCCTTTTTCTTCTCTTCCCCTCAAGTTATTGTATTTGTCTGAGATTTCGGCCCAAATACCAAAGATGAGAAAATGAGACCAGTGTAGATTGATTTCTTCTGTGGGGTGACTTCATTTTTATATATTTATATTTATGGAGGTTGGTGATTCAGACGTGAGTGTGTAACAGAGAACTCCTCGAGGAGCATGCCTTAACATCAGCAACACACCAACTAACCTGTCTGTTATTGGTTTTTCTTTATTGAAATAACAATAAAGTAATGTAAATGTTTCTTGACCCACAAATTTAATGGGAATTAAAAAAAGTAACTGTTGAAATAGCAGATATCATAAATATATAGTAAATATATAGTAAATATATAGGCAGATGCCAGTATTTACGTTGTCTCTAAGTGCATGATAAACATGCCTCCCTTGATCTTTGCCAACCAAGTAAGGCCCACGGACCAGTTGTTGAACATCTTTAGTCTTGCCAGTATGTGTGAACTAAAAACAAAATAGTATATTTAACTGTGTGTTGTAAAAATATGTGCATACTCTCTGTACTTCAGTGGTGGAAAGCAGCATGAAGGGGATCTGCAGTACTATCCTTTCCGTATGACTCCTTACCTGATGAAGTTACAGGATTCTGAGCTGTCAGAAGAACACATCTGCTGCCTCCTGTTGGCTGAACGGGTGCATTCTGGATATGAAGGTGACTTCCTCAGCATTGAATGTTGTTTGCTCATTATTATATGGATTTTGACAGCTCATAATTTTGCATATTACCATTCAATGTTAGAAAATGTTTTCAACAACGTCTTCTTCATTTCAACTGTTAAAATAAGATCCTCGTCCTTGGATTTCTTCTATTTGATGTCATGATTGCAGATTCCTTCACTCCCTCACCCATTTCATTTGTTCTGTCATTGCAGCACCTAGAATCCCAACTGACAAACGTATCTTTACCACCACACACACCCCCAACTGTGTGTTCCAGGATGTGGATGAGAGGTCAGTGCACTGCAGTTTTTGGGTTGCTTCTTCTGCTTACCTTTCACCTCATTTACCTTTTGTTGTAATCCCTTCTTCCCCCAGGGCTGTTCCTTTGTTAGGTTACCTCCCCCAGGATCTGATTGGGACGCCTGTCTTACTAAATCTACATCCAAGTGACCGACCATTGATGCTAGCTGTGCATCGAAAAAGTACACATTAGTTTCATTAACTCTTTTTCCAGTTAATTTTATCAAGTGTGTGTTAGAATATGACCATATGTGGCATTAACCTGAACAGTTAGGTTGACTGCAGCACTCTCTGTCCCAGTTTTACAGTTCGCTGGTCAGCCCTTTGACCACTCCTCAATTCGTTTCTGTGCACGCAATGGTGAGTACGTAACCATCGACACCAGTTGGTCCAGCTTTGTCAACCCCTGGAGTCGCAAAGTTTCCTTCGTCATTGGCAGGCACAAGGTCCGCATGTGAGTATGCCTGAAATATTCTTTTTATATTCTACGTCAGTAGCAGCATCTTTGGATATACATTGTTGTTTTTGACAGGTCACGTGACAGTTTTGTTTGTTTTCCAGGGGTCCTGTGAACGAAGATGTTTTTGCAGCACCCACATTCCATGGAGGAAAGATGATGGATTCAGACATCCAGGAAATAAGTGAACAGATCCACCGGATGCTACTCCAGGTACACAACTGAGACGCACATACTGATACATACTGTACTCCAGGTACACAACTGAGACGCACAAAATACTAACATACTGATTACAGCTGGTCAGTCCCATTGATTAACTATCTTTTCTCTCTTTAGCCTGTTCATAACATGGGCTCCAGTGGTTATGGGAGCCATGGGAGCAATGGTTCCCATGAGCAGCTGGTGAGCATGAGTTCATCCAGTGAGAGCAACGGCAACGTAATGTCGGGAATCACAGCAGAGGACATGGGAAAGTTAAAGCTCCCGAGGACTTTTCAGGAGATCTGTAAGGACATCCACATGCAGAAAAACCAGGAGTCCCAGGTTTGTCTGCAGTCGTTGTCATCCTCGGCTCTGCCACCCAAGCCTGAGCAAAGAAAGAGCACGGACAGTGAGTCTACATTCATATCCTCAGATTTATATCAGCTTATTTCTCTGGTCACTCTGACCTCAGGTTGTTTGTTTACAGTAAACCAACCTCTGTATTTCTTCTCGTCTCATTATCAATCTTCAGCATCAGCCCAGAAGAGTCCAACAGCACGTTTGAAGCACTCTGCCCCGCCTCTGTTGGCCAGAGATGGTACTGCAACTACAACAGAGGACATCTCCTGCAAAGATCAGAACACATGCTCTTATCAACAGATTAGCTGCCTGGACAGTGTTATCAGGTAAGACAGCTTCATTACATGTTTATCAAAGCTGTTGTGTGATTGAC
>NC_024310.1:14181896-14231264 GCF_000523025.1 Cynoglossus semilaevis
GATTGATTTCAACAATCTGTAGTCATTAAGGTGGCTTTCCACTTATATATAAAATAATTCACAACAACACTACAGTTTACTTCCAAAGAATACACTTTGCTACCACTGTGAAAGCGAAGCACGTTTTAGTTGCTCTGTAAACAGCTTGTTTGCTCTGAAAAATGTGTAGAAGAAAATATGACAGAATTAGTAACATCATCTAAAATTTATAAATCAATGCTAAGTTGTCTCCTTTAGTCAAAAAAGTGTGCAATCTAATACACAAATCAAAATAATGTGAAATATATTAAAAGGCCAAGACTACATCTGTAGTCAGGGAAACAAACAGTGCTGCAGACAACCCAAGTGATTGGTTTCTAATCTAATCCCCAGATACTTGGAAAGTTGTAACATCCCAATCACAGTGAAAAGAAAGTACCAGTTCTCCTCCAACACCACCTCCTCCAACTCTGACGACGGCAAGAAGGGTCCAGCGGACGCATTACAGGTGGCTCAGGACAAAAACACAGGCAAGTGAATATGATGCACATCTGTGTGTCATAGACATGTACTACTGTAATGGAAGTGAATGGCCAACTGCCACCATTCTCATCATTGTTTTTCTTTTTCCCTTCATCCACCCAAGCAGACACTCTGATGCTAGATGCCCAACCAGACCTGTCCAACCTGAAAGCACCCAAAAAACCTCCATCTGGGGCAGTTGTAGGGGAGTCTCTGGCCCCCCTCAGTCTACCCAGCAAGGCTGAGAGTGTGGTGTCCATCACCTCACAGTGCAGCTACAGCAGCACCATTGTTCATGTGGGAGACAAAAAACCTCAGCCAGAATCAGGTTTGTTCAAAAATTTGATTTATTGTAATACAGCTGTGTATAACACACACACATGGAACACACACATGTTTTTAGTCATATTTGTCTGAGAAACGTGTTGCATTTGTCTTTTGTTGTATCCTTCAGAGATAATCGAGGATGTTGCAGAGAGCCCGGTGCCTCCAACTCTGCCCGGCAGCATGGTGTCTCCACCCAGTCAGGAAAAGGAGGCATACAAGAAACTAGGACTGACTAAACAGGTGCTGGCAGCTCACACTCAGAAAGAGGAGCAGGCCTTCCTCAGCCGCTGCAGAGGACTTCGCAGCGCCAGGAGCTTACAGAAGGACTATTTCAAATATCTTCACCAGGACAAGGGTACGGGTTTATTTTTACAATAGGAAATGCAGCAGTAGAAAAAAGTGAGCTTTTTACAGGAAGTGTCGTTCAGCTGTGATGTGTCCACTCTGTTGGACTGTTTTCTTTTTTCTAAGAAAACCTGGTTTTATTTTGTCCAATATCTGTAAAAGTAGAGTTCAAATTATTTATGATCAAGTTGTGGTTCAGCAACACGTTCAAGGACCTCTATCTATGCATCACACATGTATATGTGATGTTTGCCGTCTTACAAATCAATAATAGTTACCAACCTTTGGACGTTTCACTTTTCATTTCAGAGTCTGCTGAAACTCCAGCTGCCCCTAAAACAGGGACCACCAGACAGGAGAACACTGCCAAGAAGAACAACCGCAGCAGGAAGTCGAAAAAGCCACGAATGAAGCATGGCGATTCGTCGGACAGCACTGTGTCCAACCACAAGCTCCGCCCCCCTCTGCAGGGTCTAAACCAAACATCATGGTCGCCATCTGAAGCCTCCCAGTCAGCTTTTAATGTCCCCTACCCTACGATGGTGCCTGCATACCCGCTCTACCCACCAGCAGCTGCTGCCCCTGCCCAGGCTCCTCATCTTGACCCCTCCCTTTCCACAGGCTTTGGAGACGGGCAGAGTACTCAAGCTCCACCTACACCCACGCCATTTCCCACCCCTATGGTAACACCCGTGGTAGCTTTGGTGCTGCCAAATTATATTTTCCCCCAAATGGGACAGCTTGGGCATATGGGGGCTACACCCTCTCCCCAGTTTCTTCTCGAAAACCAGACACAATCTGCATACGCCGCCCAACAGCCCTTCCAGCCCCCACAGCTAGCATACACCATGCAAACACAGCCTTCATTCACCAACCAACACCAGTTCCCTGTGCAAACTGGATTTACTCCCCAACAGCCATTTCCAACCCCTCAGCCAGCCTACCCTAGCCAGCAGCCCTTCACTGTCCAGCCCTCTTTCCCAGTGCAAACCAATTTTGCTGCCCAAACTTCATTTCCAGTGCAACCCTTCCATTACCTCACCAAAGAGCCCTCGAAAGCCCCTGATATAGAGCCCCGAGAGGGCGCAGCATCCCGGTCCTCCACTCCAGCATCGGGAACACGAGAGCCGACTACCTCCCCGCCACTGTTTGAGTCACGATGCAGCTCTCCACTACAACTCAATCTGCTGAGTATGGAGGATGGACAGCGGTCGGTTGAACGTCAAGACAGTATGGCGCCCCCTGCAGGAGGCCCGGGCAGCGTCACAGCGGCAGCGTCGGAGAAGAGTGGCGGTTTTATAAACACAGAGAACCAGCCACAAGTGAGCATTATACTCAGCCTAGTGTACTGAATACTCTGTTATCAGTTAAATTTAGAGATGGCAGAGAAAAGGCTGTAGTTTTAGCTGGACTGACCCACTGTAGCCTATTCACTACATTTATAAATTCACACCACATTACATTGGTGTTTTTTTGGTCTCTGACATTGTTGCTGTATATCATAGGTGGTGTCTCTAGGAGATGGTGGACACAGTGACAGTAACTCCTCCTCCTGCGACTTGCTGGATATCCTTTTGCAGGAGCAGGAGGACTCGCACTCTGGCACTGGATCAGCCACCTCAGGCTCAATGGGTTCAGGATCAGGTTCTGGCTGTAACCGCTGTGGGACTTCAGCTAGTGGAACCTCGGGAAGCAGAACAGGTCAGTAGGAACCTCTCCCACAGGATTTTAGGAGACACTATTAAAAAATACTGATTCTTCCAACACAGAGAAAAACACACACAAGCCTGGAGGTTGCAGCTAAATTAACAACCATTTGTCAGTCTATGTTGTTTGACTCTGTATAGTAGTTTAGTTTCCAAACACCTGGTAATACATTAGGGACTGCATGTTGTCAGTTCCTTGCCTGTTCCATTCATGCTCTTTTCTGTTGTAGGAATTTGTAATTAAATATAAATTATGATTCACTTATTTTCTTTCCGTGTTTCTAAATATGAATGAAAATGAATCCAGCGTTTCATCCCTTTCTAAGATAACTGTAATAAGTTGTTATGTCTGTCTTCAACCCTGTCTAGGAAGCAGCAACACCAGCAAATATTTTGGCAGTGTGGACTCTCTAGAACACAACACTAAGGCCAATTCTATATCCAAAACCAGGGCCAAAGAGGGCTCTGAAACTGGACAGTCTCAGACCAAGGCCTCCTCTCAGGGAGAAAAAGAGCATTTCATCAAATGTTGCCTTCAGGAGCCACTCTGGCTGCTGATGGCCAACACCAACGACAAAGTCATGTTGACCTATCAGCTACCATCTAGGTGAGTTCTTCACATTTAATGCAAATAGACATGAGTGAAATGCCAAGACCTCTTTTTAAACATTGGTAACGTGTCTAAATACTGGTGTGTTTTTTTTTTCTATAAAACAAAAAACAGGGACATTCAAAAGGTTCTACGTGAAGACAAGGAGAGGCTAAGGCAGATGCAGAAGAGCCAGCCTCACTTTTCCTCAGAGCAACGACGAGAGCTTTTGGAGGAACACCCATGGATAAGACGGGGGGGTCTACCTGCTGCGATTAATGTCAAGGTCAGTGTCACATGCATCATATGTAAAAGTAACTGTTGACAAGGGGTCAGACTAGGTCATTCATACCACTATAATCACTCACCTAATGCAGTCAACATCATTGTCACTGTGACCAAAATTAATTGGCTCCTTTGAGGTCCTGGAAAATAAGTACATGCAATTCATTCCCCAGACTTTCCTAAAATGTGGTTTATAAATTGTTTCATTACATGTTTCTGATATTAGTGAAAATGTTGACTTTATGTGGGAAACTACACAGAACACATTAGTTTACAATATGTAAACATTCAATGGAAAACCCATTTTTGCACAGAAAAGCAAAACATATTTTTTATTTTACATAGAAAAACAAATGAACTTTGTCCCTTTTTTTTTTCATAATTGCAGGAATGTGTGTACTGTGAAGACCCAGCAGGCACACTTGTGGAGGATGATGTGCCAGACATAGACATGGGAGAACTGGACGATGAGCTGAGCCACGAAGAACAATCAGGCTCTGGCTCATGAAGCAGAGTTATCACAGAGACCCGTATGAGCTCACAACACACACAGTGAATGAAAATGAGAAAACACAAGGCTGTTCTTCTCACACAAACGCACAGATTGCATTTAGTTTGAACATATTGCTGGTGACTTTTGTCCACCGAGATTTTCTTTTCTTTCTTTGACTCCAAGTCCATCCTTATTCAGTGAGGCAGAGCTCCACAACAATGTGAAAAGTTCTCATTTAGAAGTTCCAAAAAATATAGTTGCCCAATTTTTAAATACAAAGATTTACTCCAAATATATAATATAATATTCACAGATAAAATAATTATACTATTTAAAAAGTTATTCAAAGGCAGCCAAGCATTGCCGTTTGACAGTTCCAGTAATTTATGGTTTCATTAAAGACATAAAAAAAACACGTCGTTAAAAGGAACGCTGGTCTTAAAGCTTAACTGATGAGTTCGCTGACCTCAAAAGGGGAAATCTGACATAAATAATTTATTTTCTGTTAGGTTTCTGAGTGTTGCATTCAAACTCTAAGGCAAATTCCCTCAGTTAAAACATTATCTTCACGTTTACATGTGCTTTTACTTGACAAAGCATTAGCTGCTGCTTTATGGCGTTTTTTTTTTTGTTTGTTTTTTTAGACATGAAAACTACAGTAAGTTGTGGTTTGGCCATAAAATAGGTAACAAGGAACAAACACTGTCACATGACGAAGACGTTGCAGAAATGTCTTCTGTTTTAAAACTGTCCTCGTCAAAAACTGATTTGAGGATAGTGTTGGTAGAAACAAAAGGCAGTGACAGATTTGTTGCTGAAAAATGTTCATCTATGGTACTTCAAAAGAAGGACAAATAAGTTCCCTGTAAGTGTCTTTGGTATGTCGTGCTATGACCGTAGCTTCACCTCACTGTTTAACTTGCCTACCTCATTTCATGTGAAACTGTGTAAAAGCTACAGCTTAGAACCTAATTAATTTAATTTTAAGTGCTAAGTATCTCAACTATCTAAGTTACACCAAAAATATAAACAACTTTAAATAAGTCAGAACCCTCATCATTATGTCTGTTACTGAGACAAAAGGAATAATGTTACAGAATAAAAGACATTGAAATAAAACAAGTATCCATGACAGTAATATCTGTCCAGTCTACATCTACTTCTAGATCCTTATCATCTAAATCTTGGATAAAGCTGTGGACGGAGATTTTCCTTCAAATGTTCTGTGACTACATTAGAACTAGTTTATGCTGCACCATGGTTTGAGCCACATGTGATGCTCAAACATCAATTCAGTGTTTGCAAAACTTTTTCAGTTTATATTTATATGATTTCTCTGCCCCCTGTCGACACATGAAGGTGCATTTGGGTTTAACCATCACCACCAAGTCAGTATTTCCTAAGTCTTCTTTTTGCTTCCTTAAATCTTAACATAATTACACAAGACTTATCCTTCATATCCATCATTTAAATGTAAGCAGTCACCAATCTAAGACCAACAGTCTTCAAAGTCGGCCTTTACAGGATTCGTCTTGGAGAAGCATTGAGTTACGTCAACACTGGCCACAGTCACTCTGTGCTTGTCTCTCGTTAACGTAGTATTGGGGCAAAGTGTGGCAGAGCCTTTGAATGTAACACAGAGTGGACCAAGAACATGTTTGGGTTACTTTGTTTTAATGATTTTAAGTTAAATTTGTGTTTTATTTGTTGACCTTTTTCTTTTTCTCATGGTTTATTTTATGTAAGAAAGTAGTTGTTGCTTGTTTTTGGAGATGGATCCTACCTCAAATAAATTCCACGTTAAGTTACTTTAAACAAAAACATAAAACAGATTAAATGTGTGTATAAACTCCAGATTTTTGTAATCTATTTAGTGTAAAAAAATAAATAAATAAAGTTAAGAGCATCACCACATACCTGTGTCAAATGCAGCTGAAGATGATGATGAAGATGAACTGCTGTGTTTTCACCCTAATGTTTTTCCAGAGGCCCCGTTCAAACAGAGGGAAATGCTTTTAAAATGAAATGTCTTTTTACCACTCTGTGCTGGCACATGTACAGTTATGTCGGTTTGTTCCAATGCCAATTGTGTTTGTGTATGTGAGATGTTAACTTGATACATTGTACATTTTTTGTAGTTCAGATGTTAACACGTTGTAATAATAAAAAAATTTAAACAAAACAGTGACTTATCTCTTCACTTGTGTTCTGTGCTTGTGTATCTTTTGTCTGATGAAAACACATATCTGTTCCATTAAGTCAGTCCTTTACATACTAAGTTAGCCAAAAACAATTCATGGTTGTAACAGGGTTGTGGAATAATAGTACCACAATGAAATGCTTGTTTACCAGACTGGGATTCTCGTTCAACATGGAAATAAAATAAACCAAATAACATAGGATGGAAAGGAAAGTGAACTCCTTGTCATTGTGACCAAAATGTGACCTCTGCTTTTAACCCATCACCAAAGTGAACAGTGGGCAGCTCTTTGAGCCCGGGGAGGGGACAGTACCATGCTCAGAGCACCTCAGTGGTAACTTGGCAGCTGGTGGATTTGAACCTGCTATCTTCCAGACCCAAGTGTTCTTCCTTAACCACTAAGCATTGCATTATCCTCTAGTGGAAGCAGACCTAAATATTTGTATCTAAAAGGCAGTGATATACAGATACAGTAAGTCCCACAACTTCCCTCAAATGACATTAATGGCAGTGCTCCCAAGAACCATGCCACCAAGATCTGATGATCTCTGAAGGCTGGTCCACTTCTTCTTCAGTGGATTACAGTACGGTGTGTCTATGGGGAGAGAGACTGGCACATTTCCATGTACCAAAGGTTGGTATTTACGACACTACATCTACAAAATATAAACATATCACTACATTATACACATTCACAGTCGAATGCATTCGCTACAAAAACAAATTAAACCACGGGTTTCACAAATTTAGTGAGGAGGATTTATTGCAGGTTTTAGTTTTCAAGAATCAATTTCCAAAGAGCACCTAAATGCAACATGCGTCACATTTCACATGCAGCGACGCATGTGTTTAAGGACCCCGACCCTACTCTATGCAGAGGGGGCGGTAGAAGTGAAACAAATAGCCTGCACAGGACTCTACTATCGCTGCTGGTGGTAACAACGAGTCTGGCACACGGAGGTTGCAAAAACAAACCAGATTGCAATAGAAGATTAGGCGACACGGAAACAAAGCAGCTCTCTTCTCAGGAATCACTGGGTTACCGACTGCCGTCCTGACAAATTGGGGAAACTATTGAAAACGCCATTTTCGAGGTATTTTGTGTATGCAACGCAACATATAAACACACACAGTCAGTGAACTTCTGGCCTCACTTGTCGAAAACGGTTGTTTCAAAGAGAGCTCGATTAGTTTGTCCCACTTGCTAACAGGCTATAGTCGACTACGGAAGCGTTTAGCTGACGCTTAGTCTGCAGGTGGTGGTTACTTTCTGCTTCAGTTAAGCATGACTTTCACAGCACTGTCACTTCCAGGCCTAGCTAACGTTGTGCTAGCATGGCGAAATAACGCTGTCGTCGTGACGCTACAAAAGCCACTGTTAAGTGTGGATTTCCTTCGCTCCTAAATCACAGTGTGGCGACTAAGTGTGACAGTCTAGTGGGATACCAGAACGCTTTGACACGGAAATGTGATGAAAGAATAGCATACCACGTTAGCTAACAGAAAGAACTTGCCCTGTAAAGTGGTACTACAGCTGAATTACACAACAGCTCTGTGTTATTGTGCTTGCGAAATACTACATTCTTTTTATTTTTAGCTTTGCTAACTGGTTTGATTGTACATTGAAGTCACTGCACAAGACTATACGTCGTACTTGCAATCTCCATAGACGTCAAGAGACTCTACTAGTTCAACGTTTGTATGACATTGCTCAGGGGCAACAACAGTAGCTTTAGCCTTAGGCTTAGGTTTTTGCACATTAAAGAGTATCTATATATAAATGTATAATATATGCCCTTACTGGAAATAATGCCCTGATCCAATGACTCGACAGTTTGGAGGTATTTCAGCATGAGGACAATGATGTCAGCAAGGCTATTGTAAGATTTTTATTACAATATTAGAAATATATTATAACAAACAAAGACCCAAGCCTCATTGCTAAATAAGCTAATGTTCCGTGTCAGTTTAACAGCACAGTGTAGAGATGTGTTTACACCTTAACTAGTTACTGTTTGTCGAGTTATTTGACAACATTGTGTTAATTTACTTAATTTAAACAAAAGTCTAAGTGATGTTTGTTCCCAGGAGAACAGAATATAGTGTTTAGTTCGTGGTTTTTTAGTGAAATGCACAGATGATGTGAGACACTCATTCACTTCAACTATACACAATCTTTTTTATCCCTAGTCCTTCTGTTATTCTTTGTTTTATTGATATTAAGTTATTGATATATTGTATAATGTTTTTGTTTGAAGACTATATATTTTTTAATTACATAAAGATTAGTTTTTGGCATGCAAAGGTCCTTTGTTATTGAGAGGTTAGCACTTGCTCTGTCTACTCACAGGTGTCACCTGTAATCGAACCCCCAGTTCACCCAAACTAAAAAATGTATTGGTATATGTATGTGGAATTTTTTTTGTTTGTGTTTTTAAATTACACTTTCAGAAGATCTATTGTTGCTCCTGCAAGTGTTTCTGCTGGGTTCCTTTGAAAGCCGGGTCATTGTATCTAGAAAAAAATGGTGTAAAAGCATCCTGTTCCATCAGATATTCATTTGATAAAGATGTTTGTTAAGTGATTTAAAGCAACACGTTATTTGACACGTTACTCTTTTTAAATCCCACCTGCATAAAATATTTGGTAGCTTTTTGCAGCTTATTATCATTTGTTGTGCCAAACTATTTCCTGCTTAGCAATTGTGGCTTTTTGGATTCTGGTACTATTGATTTGAGCATTCTATGTAGAGAATAATTAATTTTGCAATATGCACATTAAGTATATGCTCAACAAGGCCATGGCTGACCTGTAGATGAAGCTTCCACAAACACATGCTGGGCATTGAGGTGGTATTTTAAAATAAGGTTGCTTTGCAGTGTGTGTTGACGACAACTTGTGTATCGGCTGTGTATTAGTTGATGTTGTTGATGAATATATACTGTACGTGCACGTTTACAATAAATGTATGTATACATTAGGGCTGTGGAAAGTCTCACCTTAATCGCATGAATTATTTTTTTAAATACCTACATATTAATCAGTTTTTTCAAATTTTAACATTGGCACAATGAGGCTCACTGAATATCCAATAGTTTCACTATCCATCTACTTACTGTTGCTCTAATCACAGTCGATAAGTATGTGTTCAGTATGTGTTTGTGGAGGCTTCAACTTCCGGCTTGTCAGACTAGTTTCGGGGCTGTAAGTTAGTCTACATCTGACAAGCTGACTGACACAGTTGTAAACTGGATTGCAATGGACTAAAGACCGATTAATATTGTTGAGGTCAAGGGCTTCACCAAAGTTTTAAATGTTGCAACTTCTTATGCAGTCTAAAAGCCACCGTCACTATTGCCCACAGTTTGTGGGTCTGTGTATTAGGGTGAAGATAAGTGGAGGGTGGAGTTAGTGGATATATAGTACAGTGAGGGTGATAGTGATGATGCTTTAAAATGCATTAAAAACGTACTCTTACTAATCTTCACAAATCAATTAACATCATTACCACATTCATTTTGAAAGCCCTAATATAATTATACATGATATAATTAATGGTTGGCATTTGTAATGGCCAAGGATATCACAGAGGATCTGATAGACAGTGATACTCTGCATCCTTACATGGCTATGACTCTGATCTAGTGATTAAACTTTCTTCCCAGGTGGAGAGTACGCTGTCTGGCTACTCGTGGTAACACCCTATCATGCCTTTCCCCTTTGGCAAGTCCCACAAGTCACCAGCAGACATCGTCAGGAACCTTAAAGACAACATGACAGTGCTTGAAAAACAAGACATTTCTGACAAAAAAGCAGAGAAGGTACAGATAATCCTCTTAAAGTTTTTTCAGTGAGTGGTAAAATTAAAGAGGATTTTGTTTGGATATTATTATTATTATAATTATTATTATCATTGATAATAACAATAATATCAATATTATTGTTGATATTAATATTAATGTTTTAGGCCAACAGTCATATGACAATAAAAACATTGGCATTTTATTCATATAAGATCTGCTTTGGTGTATGTGGATGCTTTTGGTTTTCATGCAGTATATGCTTTTCTTAGGCAACAGAAGAGGTGTCAAAGAGCCTGGTGGCCATGAAGGAGATCCTTTATGGGACGAATGAGAAAGAGCCTCAGACAGAAGCAGTAGCACAGCTAGCTCAGGAGCTCTATAACAGTGGCTTACTCAGTACCTTGATAGCAGGTTTACAGCTCATTGACTTTGAGGTAAGTTTTGTGTTATTTTATCCATGATATGTTTACACAGTATCTGCTAACTTGTTAACAATGTGAGAAAAAGACAAACTTGTCCAGTACAGCACAGACTAAATAATATGTAATTGCATGTTAGTTACGACTTTCAAAGAAAATTTGAGTGCTTTGCCAGTAGGAACCAAACCAAAAGTGGAGGACCCCTGTATCCTGTAATGAAACATTTTCTCTGTGATAAAGCACTCAGGAAATACTGTGGAAAAATCCAACTTTCTTTCGAAAAATGATTCCTAAACTGTACATTGACAAGTAGATAGATTGGTCGACCAGTCGATATTTGTGTAAATTATTTTAAAAGCAAACCCTTTCACTTAGTTTTCTTAACCTATTGTGTTAAGACACACTCTCTTAAAATTCCTTTTGTTGTGTCAGGGTAAGAAAGATGTGGCTCAGATCTTCAACAATATCCTGAGGCGTCAGATTGGCACTCGGACACCCACAGTGGAGTACTTGTGCACCCAGCAGAATATTCTTTTCATGCTACTTAAAGGGTAAGAGACATGCACATATACACATAGAGTTCCACTGTCTATTTCGATTGTATCATCTACATTAAAAGATAGAATTGGTCTAAAACCACTTGCAAAGCCTAATAATTTAAAATGTCTTCGATGGCAGTGTTCAGCCATTTGTCATGCCCTGTGCTTCTACACACCCCTAATGTATGGCAGGTTTTCTTCAGCTAAAATTCACACCTCTAAGCGTTACCATTGCAGTGTCATTTCACATAACATTGTGAGCAATTTGAGTGATACTTACCACACACAATTAGCAATGTGTCTTGAGGATCATGACCATAATTAAAGAGGATACTGCCTCTGTTCTGAAAAAACTACAAGACTGAAGAAAATTTGCCATTTATTGTTTCCACGAGGATTCACACTTGGTAACGTGAAATTACCACATGCACTTTCTTTAGACCAGAATGATCATTACTCACATGTTTGGTAAAATGTATTTTTTATATATATATATATATATATTTTTTTTTTTTATGAATGTCCGTAGAATATGCTAGTTTTGCTAATGTATTACTGGGTGTGGCCAATTAATTATTCTACTCACATCCATGGTTTCAAACCTTTCATGCATTCTTAGGTTCTCAAAAGTAAAAATGATTATAATAATAATAATAATAATAAATAAAATGTCCAGCAGTTACAATGAGGTCCGTGCACTGCTCAGTACTCGAGCCCCTATAAATCTCCAAATGGAGATTAACGTGCCCTTAGTGCTTAACATGCCACAGTCAGGACTGAACCCCAAGTTTAAATACAAGGCCACAGACGGCTCAAATATAGTTAAAGGCAAGATTTTCTTAAAGCTTGCTAAAAAGTGAGCTTGTGTGGAGGTCTGAAATAATTTAAGACAGAATTCCTGTTTTAATACTATCGCCCCTCGTGTTGTTTAGCTGCCACAGAAAATGGCTTTGTCCTCTTTTTCATGATAATATTCAACAGTTTATCGATTTCTACCAATGGCCGGTTGGTCAGCAGCACCTGAGGCTGTCATTGTCACAGCAAGTAAGCTGCTACCAGTCCAGCATGAGAATAAGAGTATCGTGGTAACTGTGAAAACAACAAGTAAGGACTCAGTAAATTAATAGTAGATTACTGTGCTCTAAAAAAACATGGTTCCCAGGTTGTGTAGCAGGAGTGGGCAATTAATTTTCCAAGGTGCTGCATGGGAAATTGGAATGGTATTAGTGCTAGAACAACTTAATACAGACTTACAATAACCCATAGTTCAGAAGATTAGTTGTTAACTTTGTTTTTTCTGATCTGTGCAGGTATGAATCTCCAGAAGTTGCTCTAAACTGCGGAATAATGCTAAGAGAGTGCATCAGACACGAACCACTGGCCAAAATCACACTGTGGTCAGAACAGTTTTTTGACTTCTTCAGATATGTTGAAATGTCCACATTTGACATCGCCTCAGATGCATTCGCCACTTTCAAAGTAAGAAAATGGAAGCAGTGGAACTAAGATTTTTTTGTGTAATAAATATATTAATTTCTAACACATTCTCCTCATTTCACCATCCTCTGTCACTGTGTTATTTTATTTGTTGCTGCTATCTTTTGGTCATTTATTCTTTTCTTTTTTTCTTTTTTGCATGCTGTTTATGGCCAAGGCCCTTGGACTTTAGCCTTTTTTGTACTTCTGACATATGTTTTTGCTCCTTTGGTTAATAAACCAAGAATGGACGTAATGATATATACATATTTATGTGTGTATATATGTACCATAATATTTTGTATTATGTCTCCACAGGATCTTCTCACCAGACACAAGATACTGAGTGCAGAATTTCTTGAGCAAAATTATGACAGTGTAAGTACACACATCAAACTGCACTTTATCGTTTATCATTAGTAACTGTTACATACATGAAAAGGCCAAATCGTCTTAATGTGTTGATGTAATTGTCCCAACAAAGTTTTTTTGCATCGCAGACCTGTTTCATGGTGTTTTGATAGTTCTATATAGCATTATAGCAAAAACCCACCCTGAAGCCCACCCACTATATACCCGTGTTCTAAGTCTGTAAGACTGTAAAAACAACTTGTTTTAGTTTGAAAGAAAATGTTTGTCTTCTACTTTCTTTGTGGGCCTTCCAGACTTGACAAACATCCTGACAGGCGACATTTACAGGGGGTCCTTGAACTACGTCGGAGTTCTGTTCCTATGGCAGGACATGTGTGATTTTCCCCGTAAATGGGATCTCACATACTGTACATAAATACCTACAGTATGTCACTCACCTACACTAACACTAACAGTGTTAGCAACATCATAATAATAAGAAAAGTATGACTTATGCCTGAGAGCAATAAAGGACAAAAAAGAAAGTCCCAAAGAAACAACACAATCCAATGTATGGTCTACAACCAGTGAATGTTACAAGTCCATCTTCTCAAGTCGTATGTTGGAATGATTGAACAAGACTCTTTAAAACATATGGAAGATGGTGACTTGACCACAGAATGTCAAAGACGTTGTAAACCAAGGACCCTCTGTTTAATGGTTTTTGTTATTTAAGAGTCTTTCTCAGTGATAATCATTAAATTAAGAATTATATCGAACATATTTTTCTCTGTGGCCCAGTGTCAGCTCCAGGACCTGGTGGGTGTGAAGCTCTGTTTTAGTGAATACATTGAACAGACTCAGTTTAATTCATGTCACATTTTCTTTTCTGTCTCTTCTCACTCCCTCCTCAGTTCTTTAGTAAATATGAGAAGTTACTCCACTCAGAAAACTATGTGACAAAAAGGCAGTCTCTCAAGGTAAGAAGTAACATTCTTGACAGTAAAGAGGTTTCCTGTTATAGTGCAGCTCTACTGCATCCATTATTCTTTGACCTCCCTACATCAGGGGTTACCATCGGGGGAAGTCTGCTTTGTAATTTGGCTCAGTTTTTAGAGCGACTGCCCTTCCTGGCACAACCCCTACCCCTCCAACACCCCACCTGCCATGATTTACTAGAGTTGAGAGTTTATTTGGAATGAAACCTGGGACATACTGTATAACAGAAAAATATTTTTTCCCTGGCAACTCAGACAGTGTCCAGCTTTTTAATCCTTTTATTTTTCTTCAGTAAAAGCCACATGGCCTTGACTCAAAAAAGAAGTTCAAAACTTAAATAAAATATATTTAAATATATATATTTATTGTTGATTCCCAGAGGCAGTCAGGGGCAGCCTATTACAGCAGAGCTGCTGTTATTCATAAGAATTTCCCTAATAAAGTTCAAATTATTTATTACCATTATTGTCTTATGTTATATTTTATTTATTGCTCTGACCACACAATCCTTGTTCCTAATGTAGGTAGTCAAGTATGAACATTTTATTATTGCTACCATTTTCTATAAATAAACCATACATTTGTGATTTAATTTGTTTTATTTGTTAATGCATATTTAATCAATTTCTAAGTGCTTTCTCTTCCTTTTGTGCAATACAGTTACTGGGTGAGCTGCTTCTTGACCGGCACAATTTCATCATAATGACAAAATACATCAGCAAACCAGAAAATCTTAAACTAATGATGAACCTCCTAAGGGATAAAAGTCGCAACATCCAGTTTGAGGCTTTCCACGTATTTAAGGTATGAAAATCCTTTACCCAATCTTCAACAAGGAGTGAGGGAAAGAAAAGACACCTTTTGAGCTGTTTGACAGGAAGTGACATATTCTGTCCAGTACATTTGAAAGAAAATGGGAAAAAATGCAGCAATTAAAACACCTTGGTCTTAACAAAAATATAAATTTACATGTCTTATGAATTCACTGAAAGTAGAAAGCGTGCTTTTGATTTACCAGAAGTATCCACAAAATTCCAAATGGACAATACTTTTATTGAGAGTCACTGTTCACTTCGTTAACTGCCATCACCCAAAATATTTTTTATTGGGCAATGTAGGTGCTGAAAAAAATATTTTTGAGTAAACTTTTGTTTATCAGTTCCAAAAATGAAGTCATTATCAGTTCAACAGTGTCTCATCTAACAATGTTCTTGTGCTTCACACAGGTGTTTGTTGCCAACCCCAACAAGTCCCAGCCCATCTTGGACATCCTGCTTGAAAAAAAAGACAAAACTCATCGAGTTCCTCAGCAAGTTCCAAAATGACAGAACGGAAGATGAACAATTTAATGATGAAAAGACTTACCTTGTAAAACAAATCAGGGAGCTCAAGAAGCCATCTTCCCAGGAAGCGTGAGGAGTGAAGCAAAGGTGGAAGTGAGGATAGGAAAGAGCCACCTGAGCCACATCTGGAAGAACACTTAGACACGTTCTCTTTAATAGGACATTTGAAGCAAATTTAAGTCTAACAAAAAAAAACAATCTTGCCCTTATCAACTTGTCAAGATGTTGCCAGACACCTGAGGACATTTTGAGTGCTTGTTTCACGTCTTTTTCTCTAAAGAGAAATAAGTTTAAATTGTTGGATAGAGCTGCTTTCTTGCACACCAAGAAAATGAAAGTATATTATAAGAATACCACAGGTATACATGGCAACACCAATATTTTAGCTAAGGCCGCTTTCCCTTGTGACGCCTATTCATTGCACAAAGTTTACACATGTGTACCAAACACACATACACATGCAACAGAACAGCCTTAAAACCCGATTGTGGAAATGGTACAGTATAAGCAAAGTGAAGCAATGGTGTTGTTTTTTTTTTCTGCCGTCTTAAAAAAATGTCTGATCTATGGCTGACCTGTAGTCTGGTTCCCCTCATCTGTCTCTAATCTAATAAAGCAAAAGTGATTGGTTTTACTGGTTTTTCCAGGGCCAAGCTCTCAAATGCCATCAACAAGAATTAGTCACCATTTGTGTCCTTGTTTGAGGATTGGTTCTCTGACCTTGACACACAAATTTACTTGTGATAAAAAAAATAGAAAAGATAAATATGTCAATGGAATGTGTTAATTGTCTTAAGTTTTAAAGTTTAATTTTAACGCATGGGCAGAATGAGCATATTTTTTGCACACATTGGAGGACATCGTTCTCAAAGCTTCACGAAACATCTGGAGCTTAAAGTATCATATTAATACCTAGTTTGTATCAGAGCAGTGTAACTGAGCACAGGGCAGTCACACGTCTACAGCTGGAAACCTGACTGACACAAGTGTCAAATGGACTGTGAGGAACTGTAGACCGATTAATACTGTTGAAGATATATTTTTCAGTTATAGTTTTCTATGTTGTTCTTGACATTTTCCCATATTAATTAATTCCAACATTGGATCAGTCACAAATAAAAACAGCTGTGAAGCACATATATGCTAACTCCTATCATCTACTTTGCCTTTCTGTTTCAGCAATTTGCATAATATAAAGTGTTTGTAAAATGTAGGATTTTAGAGTTTGATTAATCTCAGTGAGATAAATGATTGTGATTAGCTGTGATTAATCCACAGCTCCCCTGTGATTCATTGGTTTAACAGTTTTAATCTTTTAACAGCTCATTGGATATATATATAATTGTCTTCTTCTTTCAGCTGTTCTTCAGGGGTTACCCAACCCCCCATCTCCACCTTTTCTCTCTCCAAACAGCTCCACCTTAACCGCCACTCTGATCTGCTCATTTCTAGTCCATCCTGGTCACTCCCAGTGAAGATCTCGGCCTCTTCATCTCCAACTCAGCCTTTTGTCCATTAGACAGAGTCACTGTCTCTGAACCATACGTCATAGCAGGTCTCACTACTGTCTGACAAATGATGTTATACGTTACTATAGTGGTGGTGTTTGTGAAGTAAATGTTCTTAACCTACACATTTTGGATATTTAATTATATATTACATTATATCACATCACTGAATGTAGGACATTCAAACCTATAAAGCCATCAATTTAAAATGTCAAGAAGTAAAACTAGTGTGAAATCGCTCTTAACCACCAGTGTAATTATCCGATTTATAACTGTTTTCTTACAAAGAGATAAAACTCGGATGGCTTCGCACTTAAAATGTAAATGTACTTTGTTTGAAGCTGTTAACAAAGTGGCAACAAGCCGTTTCTTGTCCATTGAACCTTCTAACCGGTCCAACCTTTGTCGGGGAGGGGACATCCACGGCGCTATGATCGTTTCAGTGGAGGCGCTGCTCCCTGCTGAGTTGAAAGACATCCAAGGCTGTGGAGCCGGGGGTAACCCGCGGCCAACGAAGCCTCAAGACCACCCTCCGTGCCGCCCACAGAGCCTCCTGACCCGGCGTGCTCTTTCTTGTCAGGCCGCATCTTATTGAAGCGCACGGTGCCCCCTGACTGCGAGGCAGGGTGGAGGAGGGATCTGAAGAATTATTCTGTTAAACTGGTGTCATTTACAAAAACACTGTGACCGCCGCATATGTTGCTCTGTTGTTGAAATGCAGATCTTGTCTAGTCACGGCCCAAATAACCATTTATTACAACTTTCCCCCCTAAAATAGCTTCGAATCATTTAATATCGACAGTGGAATACTGATATTGATTAATATGATTAGTAAAGTTTTTTTATTTTATTATTATATATTATAAATTTTGCGTAACACATTAAAGCGCCTCATTAAGCATTTCCAGCCTTTGTATGAAACCTAGAATGTTTAACTAGTTAATTAAGTCTTCCAATACTACAGTAGCAACTGTACTTTTACACTTGGTGCTGTGTAAACTTGTGATAATGATAATTTCAACTTGTTTTTTTTTTTTATTTTAAAAAAATTCTCCTACGTAAGTGCATCTCCTTGCTCTTTTAAAACGTTCTTGCAGCAGCACCTGTAACATCAACAATTTGCCGCCCGGTAACAATAAAGTATGTTTATTATGAATATGTATATGTAACATAACTGCCACACACTGGTCTTTTAACACTGTTGAACGTTACAGCCAACAACATCAGCAAAAGAAAAGAAAAAAAACAGAGAAAGTAGCATTTAGCCGATGGCACAACGATGTATGTATCTCGCGAAAACGCAAAAACTAAGACAATTTAATTATATGTTTTAATTAAATGAGTCTAGCCTTTTGTTAATTCTCAACTTTTGCCCCGTGTTGATAAAAAGGAAGAGGAGGAGAAATGGAGGAGGAGGCTCCCGTCGCGTTTTGACCCTGTGAATCTTTCACACCATAAACACCACCCTCCTGCTCCTCCTCACGCCTCCTTATGCTGCCTATAAAAACACCTCTGTAGCGGCCTTGGTGTTCTCCAGCCTGTCGGACAGCAAGCAAAAGGAGCCAAAAAAGCAAATGGACGCTTGTTTTCCCTCTCCTTTCCCTTCACATCCACAGCTGTAAGCCAGAAAGAAAGGTGCACCAGTCGGAGCCGAGCCATTGAAGGGACTGCCGTTAACTCTTGGTTTTCTGTAGTAGAACTGGACCTTATCCGACCCAACCCGGATTGGACCGGACTGTGAACCGCGCATTTGACGTCTCTGGTAGGACATTTAACATTATTGATTTGAAACTGGTGGCGAGAGACTGCGGTGTGCTTTTAAATAATTTATTTAAAACATGTTTCTTATGTTAGGATTTTCTTTTGTGTCCATCATCACTGTTATTATCCACGTCAGAAGATCACTGTTCATTAAGCCTCACACGCACACGCGCGCGAATACACAGTGTCAAGCACAGGTTCAGAGTGCCTTTAAACACCGCCCCGTTTATCTGAGTGTGTTATTCTTTCATTTGAACGTTACATTTCACGACATTGACAGGTTTATAATAAACAGCAAATGAGATGTATGTTGACTCTCAGGACTTGGAGGACAGAGACAGTATAGTGGAGCCGGGAATCATCGGTGTAAGACTGCTTCCCAAGTCACATGGAGGAGAGGGTATGTCCTGCTGCTGTCTTTCAGAGCCCAGTCTAAAAGGATAGGTTATTAAGAGCTTATTGATATTTGAGCACATAGTTAGGAACATCATATCTGTACTGCATTCACACAGACGCACACGTGATTCTAGCAGGCAGCTAACAGTAAAATCTAACCACAAGTGTTGATCTTTTATTCATTGGAGGTTAGGAAGAACACTGGGCTTAGTATTACCTGTAGTAGTCTGTAAAAACACCCCACAGGGAAGTGTTGGTTGGATGTACCCACAGTATTCCTGCTCTCAGCAGACTTACAGTTGTGTATTGTCACTTGTATTGGACATTTGCAGCTCTTGAACTCACTTGGAGTAAGTGTGACCAGGCAGAAGACAGACTCTGTTGACCTAGGTTAGAGGAAAGTTCTCTCATGTTGTGGTGGCCAATGAGAGATGGACAGAGGGACAATAAGAAAAATTTAAAAAAAGTTCCTCATTAAAATCATTAAGGAAACTGTTGTCCACCCAGAGACCTCCAATGGTTCTTTGCAAAGGGATGTGACTTGAAGATAATTCATTTTAATTGGGAGTAATATTTTATGTTCAAGTGCTTAATTATTAACCGTCTTTGATAGTATCATTATTATTTGAAGCAGTCATATATACTTATGTGTGTAACGGCAATTGAACTTTCATATTTTTTCCCTTTTTAGGTCTTAAGATTTTAACCTATCATAATCAGAATTATTTTGTGTACTATTGTGGTTGCAGTATTCAGTAATATGTCTATGTCCACTTCTTATATGTTGCGTCACTTCACTATGTTTGTAAACAGAATGAGTGTGCATAACAGTGCTGTACATATAGATACATGCATACAAATATCTAAACAGAAACAGGACCTGGCCTATATTGGTAAAAGCAAAGTAATAAGGAAACATGTTACTACAGTTCAAAATATTCCCAGTCAAACGTTACCACTGTTTTATGTGTGGATTCCTCAGTCAGTGTGGTCTCAGTCAACCGCTTGGCCCTCCAATAAAACCACAATTATATCTGATCTCACAACCACACAGATGTCAAGATGTCACGTGTCATGTTTTCTGTCTTTGCACCTAATCGTGTTCCAGTATGAAGAGCTGATGCACTACTCTGGGTTGGAGGCCATGTCAGTGGGGGAGTACAGAGATGATATCAGGGCACTTCCTCCCTCACAGTATGGATCCACCATTCCTGACCTACTAAAACAGCACAAAAACCAGATCTATGGGTAAGTGAGATTCTGAGCCTCTTTATTTCTCCCACCTCAAGCTCTTTTTTGTCTATTTTTATCTATTTGTCAGAGCCACTGTCTCCATGTCCTTTTCCTGTGTCACTAATCACCTCAGACACTCGTCTCCATCCATTCCACTTACCAACACTTCTTACACTTGTGTCAAATGTTATCTTAAAGGATATATGTTAACATGTTTTTTCAACAGCCAACTGTATTATCAAGCAAATAAAATTTAACTCTATTGATTTACTGACTTGTATGATTATATTTTTTTTTTTTGCGGTAAAATTCTTACCATCCGCAAACATCTGTTGAATAGAAACATCCTCCATTTCATGTTTTTAGTCTCAGTGCTGACTGTTGCTGCTGCTTCATTCTCACTCAGTACAACCTGTTTACACCTGAAAACCTTTGAACCATTTCTTGTGTTGAAAAAGTAGTTGATCTCAGTTAATTTATCAGCTTAAATTACATTGTCAGCAATAAATATTACCACAATATCTGTTATTAAATCATCAAATCTGATATTATGACCTTGTTGTTAACATAGTTTGTGTGTGTGTTTGCAGACATCCACTGTTTCCACTGCTGGCCTTAGTGTTCGAAAAGTGTGAGCTGGCTACCTGCTCTCCTCGAGATTCAGTCGGTCATTCCGTGACTCATTTCTCCCACATGACCACCCACAGCGATGTGTGCTCCTCCGAATCCTTTAATGATGACATTATTGCTTTTGCTAAGCAGGTTAGTGACACATGGTCCCTCAGGGATAGATTAATGCTGATGCTGATGGAGGAGAGCCAATCACAGAACAAACAGATCAGAAAAATGTGGGAAAAAAGGGTTTTGTTCAATGATAATGTTGATTTGGTTTTACAGGTTCGGTCAGAAAAAAACATATTTTCATCCAATCCTGAGCTGGACAATTTGGTATGTGTGGATGTAACACAATCATTAAGCAAAATCATAAACATCTTATTTACACATACAGTAAGTTTGTTTAATTTGAATTTGAATTCTCCACACAGATGATCCAGGCAATACAGGTCCTCCGCTTTCATCTACTGGAGTTAGAGAAGGTTAGTGGACAATACTAATGTTATTGTATAAACCATGAACAGTGTGTGCTGGTGTTTCTGTGCTTATTGTTGTGAACATTACTACAAATACCTGTGTTGAAAGAAATGCAACACTTTTAAATTTATCCTTGCAATACTTTCCTAAAGGCTGGTACATGGCCAATGTTCTTTAATGCACTGTATTTGTAATGTAATTTTGGAAATAAAGTTAGTAATTAATGTAGTTTTAAAAGTTTAATATTTATATTTTATTTTATAATATTTTATATTTACCATTTATCACCCTGTGTAGAGACAACTGTCTCATTATTTTCTTTTAATTTGCTCTGGATGTCATGAATGATCATATCTAGATGAATCCACTAATAATTCTGAACGTGTGTTTATAGGTGCATGACCTGTGTGATAACTTCTGCCATCGCTACATCACCTGTCTTAAGGGCAAAATGCCCACAGACCTGGTGCTGGACGAGTGGGAGGGCAGCTGTAAGTCGGACATGGAAGATATGACTGGGTCATGCACCAGTCTGTCGGACCAGGTGAGAATTCTCTTAGTGTATTAGCCTGTGGATCTCCACCCATCTCCGAGCTGTCTTCCATCTGCTCAAGTCTGATTATTTACTTTAAATTTAACCTATTCCTGTCCGTCTCCTACAGAATACATCATGGCTCCAGGAACCAGATGAATGTGGCTCTACACCGGACCCTGGTGGCCTGCCCTCACACAGCACAGTAGACAACTGTAGTGATACATGTACATACACACATGATATGAAAGTTTTCTGTTGTTATTGCACCGTCTCTGTGAACCAGTTGTTCTACCCATAACGTGTTTAAAGTGTTCTATATTATAAAGAATTAATTCCCTTTGGTGCAATAACTGCTGTGTACTCTCTTAAAACCTATAGAAATCTATAATATATATTTTTTTATATAAACACACCAAACATATAATTCCTGTAAAAAGTACTACATGTAAAAGTAAATTGTGCCTTACAATTCCGTGTTTACCTGTCCCTGCAGGTGATGGTCCAGATGGAAGCATAGCCTCCCCGAGCACAGGAGAAGAAGAGGAGTCTGACCGAGAAAGAAGAAACAATAAAAAAAGAGGGATTTTTCCAAAAGTGGCAACAAACATCATGAGAGCCTGGCTCTTCCAGAATTTAACAGTGAGACAATTTAGTACTACTTCATTTTGCATATTTACTTGTAGGCATACGTGTAGAAGTGTAGTAAAAAAAAAAACCTGTCTGCAGGAAGCCATTACTGATATCTGTAGGAGCAAAAAGATAGTTTTATTATACAGAATATAAATGGTCCGTACAATAATAAAGTCGTGGAGTTCCTGGAGAAATATTTGAGTGAAAATATACACTCTTGAAGTGGCAGACTGTACAGTTGAACAGCGTACCAGAATGTCCAGCAGGTGTCACAGCAAAGCTTTCACACACCGCAGTCACTAAATGCTTGGGTTTTGGGTTTTATTTTTTTGGGTTTTATGCACAGTTGCAACAGTCTGCACAGATCAACAAAGCTGTGTATGATTCAAAATTCAATTTCTAGTTGTACTGCTTCGCAGCAGATGCAAAACCAATGAAGGCTCTTCTTTAGAGAATAATTACATGGAGTTTAGTGAAAGTGTGAAACTGATGCAACAGAGACAGATGTGAAATTAGTGTTGTAACATGAGCCAACAAGACTTAGTTATAGTTATTATTAGGGAGAAACTGAAATGAAAATTCTTGGCTGAAAGTGAAATGAGGAAACCAAGGCTGAAGACTGAAACACTGAAGAATGATTTTACCAACCTCACTAAAATCAAGGCACTGTAATTGCATGAATAAATATGAATGTTTCAAAGAATAAAAAATTATGAAGATTCTTTTCTTTATCTCTGCAACACATCACCTTCTTGTTCACTCTGTTTTCTTTCAGCACCCATACCCGTCTGAGGAGCAGAAGAAGAAGCTTTCCCAAGACACTGGACTGACCATTCTACAGGTCAATAACTGGTCAGTGCAAACTAAACGCATGCTTATTCTGTCTTGGGGCTAATCATGATATTAAGTGAACTTTTTATCTATTTATTAGTCTTTTTTACCAGATAAATGTTTGAGTTTAAAGTTAAAAGGCAAGGGCAGAACAGCAGCAAGGACAGTGTGACTTTCTCCCTGAGTTAATATTTATCCATAACTACCTGTGTGACTACTGCTGTCACAGTCAAAGCATCAATAATGCCTTTGTTTGAATGGCAACAGTTAGATACCCAGATAAATGTGATAACCGTCTGCTGCCACCTAGTGGTAGAGTATTTGATCATCACTGTTGCGTAGACAAAGGAAGACAATTTATTCAATAAAAATAATTAATAGTTTTCCACATCACTCACTAAGACACCAACTAAATATTTACTAAGAGATTTGGCAAAATAATCTCCCAGAGAATTGAAGATTCTTTTGTACTTATTGTATTGTCTTTTTTTGTAGTTCACAGAGGGAAAACATACTTGCTGCAAGGGGCAGCCTGTCGCAGCAGATCTGCTGTTTACACAAGAATGGGATCAATAAAGATCGAATTATTAATTATTATTATTATTATTATTTGCTCTTTGATTATATTATACAGCCCCCTATTGGCTAATATACTGTATGTATCATCTGCAGCCACATCTACAGTTCACCATCATTCAACACCACTACTGAGCCACTGAAAAATTATATTATAAAGTATGCAGCAAACACATGTTTCATTATGTCACTTTAGGTTTATCAATGCCAGGAGAAGAATTGTCCAACCGATGATTGACCAGTCCAACCGCTCAGGTCAGTGTCGCTGCTACACACTGCTCTGTGTTTGCATAATATGGGACAGTAAACAATGTAAACCTGATCGTGTGTGTGTGTGTGTAATATGTCTGTGATGCCTCACAGGTCAGACTGGACCCTACAGTCCAGATCTAGCAGATTTAGGGGACTACGTTCTTGACAGACAGGCACAAACTGGTCTTCAAACAGCAGGTAAAGTAAACATCCACACATCCTACACCTTAGTCTTTAATGTCATGAAAGAAATTGTAACAAAAATTCTGTAAGAACTGTCTTTCTGTATTCATCAAAGAAGTAGTTTAAATACTACATATACTATTGTGTACTCCCAGTAATGTATGTAAAAATGACTGAATTCTCTTGTGAGCGTTCATTAGAAAGATGTTTTAAAATCCTATTGTCTCCAGCTGTTCACATGCTTTTTTTCTTCCATTGAAATTAAAACAACTCACTCACTCAAGTCGTTTTTCTGCTGTTCTAAATATACTGCCCCCTGTCTGCTTACTCCCTCAGGTCTTCCAGCCTTGTCCTCTCTGCAGGGTGACTACTCCAGTGCTCTCCTCTCCCAGCCTTGCTATCCTCCCCATCCAGGGTCCTCTCTCCACCTCTACCCAGGTCCACACTCACACCCTGCCGTGCTACTCCAACCACCTCGACACACACACCATACAGAGCCACTTCTTGCACAAGGATTGGACATACATGCACATTAGTTGCAGGGAAGTCAGGATGCGGGTTTGTGCGTAGTGTTGTAGATCGTAAGAAAAACCCACCACAAGACATTCCCACAAAAAGGCTCCGGTCGGAGGATACTGTCAACAGCACAGTGTCCAGTCATCACCATTTGTGCTTTATCCTCAATAACCCTTGGAAATAGAATATTCTATTGAAGAAGACCAAAACGTACAGATTTAGACCATGGAACTATTGACATGTAAATGAAGTGAGCAGTAGCCTTGCTTTTCTATAGACTTGATACCAATTCTTTGGTTGCTACTTCAGTGCTACTGTGTGGGCTCCATTTCATTAATATGGGCCGGGAAAGACTCTTGACTTTGTGTAATTATTTCATCTGGTAACATATAGGTAGACACCATCACCCCCCACACACAGTCTAGACCAGTGGTCACCAACGTGGTGCCCGGGGCACCTGGTAGCCCCCATGGACTACCTAAGGTGTCCACAGGCTATGTTCTTAAAATAAAACTAGTCAACAAGAGGGTCAAAGATTGTACTGTTACTGTGCTTTTTGAATCAGTTACAGTTGTAAATTATATTTAAATGGGTCCAATGATGATGATGTAAGAAGAGTGTCTGCTATTGTCTGTTCCAGAACTGATTATTATTACAGTGTTTGTGAAGTCTGTATTAAACAAGTAGCTCTCCGTATTACTAAGTGCCCTTGAAGTAGCGCTCATTTTCAAAAAGGTCAGTGACCCCTGGTCTAGACTCACAGGTTTAAGCCATAATGTCAGAGAGCAAGTGCTTCCTCCTCTCGTCCAATCATTCCACTGTGTGGTCTTTGGGTTCAAAGTCACTGGTAGACTGTGCAGATCTAGGAGCTTACTTAAATACACACACACAGACTCTCTCTCTCTCTCTCTCTCTCTCTCCCCATTTTTTATTCTCTCTGTTGGGAACACATGCACAAAATAATATTTAAACATTTAAAGTATGTTTATCTGTTACAGCTATTAGTGTAAGTACATGCAGTGTGTGAGTTTGTATGTGAGTGTGTGCTGTGTATGTGAAGGGAGATGCAGGAATAGACTGTATAAACATTGAGCTTCCTCTCCTACTCTGCCTGAACTGCTTACCGTTCCTGCTTCTAAAGATTCTTAACGTTGAGTGATATGGTGAAAGGATTAAAAGGACTTCTCTAAGATTTTGGTTTTTGTGTTTGTGTGTATGGTGAACAGTTAAATAAGGTAAACAACTTCATTATTCTTTTTCTGCCTCATCCTTATAGGTTTGGGACAAGGTTAATCAACTTCCTCCTGCATGTCATAAAAACTAGGCCTGTCCAAATTAACATATTAATTGTATTAAATAATTTGTGATTATTCATCAGTCATTATTGTTTAATAATCCCTTACAGGGTAGCTGGAGTCAAACCCAGCTGTCAGTATATATGAGCCGCTGCACCCTGGTCAGGTCTCCATTCCATTATTCAAAAATAGTTTGTCAGAAATGATTAAAAATGCACTAATTTACCTTAAAAAACATATCAGTGACCTTTTTTGTACTTATGACCACAGTATTTTACCATACTAATAAAATTCTGAAAAAGTGTTCAATAAAAAAAAGCTCTCATTACTTTAAAAAACATAGCATAAAAATTCGTCATTATTATGGTTTTTATAGCGAATTAGTCTATTTTTTTTTTCAATTCTGAGAAACTTTTATTTTTGAACACTTTTTCAGAATCAAATTACTATAGTATAATACTGTGGTCAGATCCCCTTTTTCAGCCCGGGAGTTTCACGCCCAAACCCGGCCCACTTTGCTGTGGAGTATATACCGTATATTGGATATATAATATAGCCATAATGCAATACAATAAAATCTTGTTTAAAACTTAATTCAAATGTGGAACACGGTAAATTGTACACTTGACTCAGTAGGTGGCAGTGATGTCCCTTAATGCCGATATCTAGGTTGGCTTAACCGGAAACGAAGAAGACAACGCGACACTACAAACATGAACAGACGCCAGGATATTTTGCAACTGTGATTTATAGGGAAGTCACGGGTGAGTTTGAACGGGGGGTGATAGCCGTGCGCCTTAAAAGCGGAAGTGGTAGTACTTCCCGGACAGGTGATGGTTGCAAAATGGCGCTGCGTCAGGGCACCAAAGAAAGCGTTTGCTATTGTTATGACGGTACGTATCCCATTTCTGGTACTCTTCACTTTGGCGAGTAACGCGTCATGTGAAGGACCAGTATTCTCCCGAACGTGAGAAGGGATTTAAACCAAACACGTTGCGGAACCGCCGAGTTGGGCAGCTGGTTAGCATGCTAAACAGTAGCTTGTTTGAGCCGCACGGTTTGTACGTTCAAGCGTGTTGAATTTTCTCTTCAGAATCCCTTCAGGTGTAGCAGCAGACCCATATCGCCATCTACTGGGCCGGTGGACTCCACCACGCCAAGAAGTCCGCACCATCTGGTTTCTCTTACGTGAACGCCATCGTCCTGGCCGTTTCTGAGTTGCTCAAGTAAGGAATCGTGAAAATATCGATAAAAATAAAAAGTCCCCGAAATGCCTTAAAATGCAAGATTAGGTCCTAAAACATGCTGCCACATGAATATTTTGATTTTAAAACTCCAAAAACTATTTTATACGAATATTTGAAAAATCACCCAAAACATGCTTTACCTTCATGCCTTATCTTACCCACAAAGCCATCTTTAAACCGGTGAGACTGTTTTACAGTGAATGCAATTGAGTTTTTTTCCTTACTTTTCTGTGGACAAGCAGTGTTTCTTTTACTTTTTTAAATTTGCGTCTTGGGTTTAGATCATGGCCAGAGTAATGGAGATGTACCAGGCGAGCGCAGTGGTCCTTCAGTGTGGAGCTAATTCAGTGTCACCGGAAAAATGCAAAAAAATAAAAAGTTCCAGAAATGCCTCAAAATGTAAGTTTGTGTCACAAAAGAGTGATTGACACCAACTGGACAAATCCAGTACAGACAAGAATAACTACAGCCAGAACAATTAGTAGTGTTATTGCATTTACTTTATTTGTCTTTGCAGATATAAGGGAGGAAGAGAAGGACATTGGGGTGAGAACTTTGAAGTTTGTGCTAGATGAAGAGTTGTTTTTGGCGTATTGCATTTACTTTGTCTTTGCAGAAGAGGAGGAGAAGATGGAAACATCAGGGTTAGGACATTGTCCAAATAAAGTATCTGTATTTATTACTTGAATTGTTGAAGGTGAAAGTAGTGGCACATGGCAAATAAGTGGTTTGCTTTAGTAGATAGTAGTTGTTAATTGAAGTGTTGTGTAACATGCTAGTGCTAAACACTTTCAACATTGTGTGGTCATCTGGGAGTGTTTGTATGAATGTTGTCTTTATTTCATCTTGTTTCAGGCCAAAAGAGGTTTAACCAAGTTGTTCCACTCTGTTGAATCCTGTGAGCACATGTGATTGACAGTAGTGTTGTGAGTATGTGATCTGTCCATCTGAAATGTTAAACTAAAGCTAAGTTAATGTTGTAATTTGACATGTATTGTTTTTAAATGTGTATCTATGGACTTTGTGATTGGATGCATGTCTTGTAAATGAAGTGTTTTGCTATTAAAAGACTCGAACCTTCTTCTTCCGTACATTGTGGAAGTAAGTATTATTTTTAAGTAAGTATTTTTACAAAACATTTTTACCTATACCTTTGACTTTGCTATTAAAAGACTCGAACCTTCTTGTTGTTCATTGTGGAAGTATTCTGGTTGGGTTTTTAACTTACTGCTTATCTGGAAATGAATGCATATATGCACACAATAATCCCTGGAGTTTTAGCACAAATTATTCACTTGACATGTGACATTGACACTTGACACAAATACAGCTCACAATGAAAGTGACTATTTCACAATACCATTAAGGCGCAATCAATTTTTACCTAAGTAAAAGAAAATTCTCTTTCTCTACCTTTGAAAGAAGAGGCATCTTCTGGAAGGTTTACAACAGTCTTTTAAGTCAAACACAATTAAAGTACAATAGCATTAAGGCACAATGAATGGAATGAGCTGGAATAACCCTAGGTGCAAAGGCCAAAAAAAATTGTTGCTAAAAAGTGACTTTGTTAAGTATCAGACAGTAGCATTAAGGTCTTTGTGTCTATGTGTGTGTCTGTGTGTGTTTGTGTGTTCCTATACTGCATGACTTGTGTCAACTTTTCCTCATATTCATTAATACTCATATTCTGGGACAAGATGAAAATCATTGCAAGGACAAACAGTGTGTGCAGAAATGTGAAGGACCGCACAAATGTTAAGACAATGACAATAGCATACAAGACACAATGAATGACAACAATGAGCTCGAATAACACAATCAATAGCTGTCTGTGCAGGTTCTCAGTCATTTAATCCAAAAATAGTTACATTGAGGGCAACTGGACAAAGTAGGTTTTTTTAAAGCCATTTTTCATCCAAGAGGCTTCTTCAGTTCTGCTGAACTAAAGAAGCCTCTTGAGGAGAGGTAGAAACTACCTTGTCCAGTTGCCCTCAATCAAAAGCTGTGTTGGTCTCATTTACCTCTTGCCGTCAGGGTGGAAAGCCACACAGTTAATGGGACCAGAATGACCTTTGACTCCTGCCAAACTCCTCCTCGTACACAGCTTGGAAGAACCTGCAGATTAGAAGAACACGTCATTGTGCCACATGTTAAAACAAACAAAGAGGTTTTCCTTAAAACCAGCTACAAAGTAGTCACTTCCACAGCACAATCAAATGTCACAACAACAATACTACAAATTCAATGCTTTAAACAGACATTCCATCACTACATAAAGGCCTTTTTTTGTAACAAAGTCCTGGCTTCTTCAGTGCTAATGCTAATAAAACAATGGAATAAGGTACATCTGTACATTTTCTTCATCTGTCTCCTTTGTCTAGATGAAGACAACAGTCACTGTATGCTTTATTCAACCACACAAAAACACTCACCTGGCCTCAAACATGCCAATCCTGGTGGAGGTTGTGGTCACTTCCATGGCCTCCTGCCCACCTCCCATAAGCACCTACAACACACACGCAATTGCAAGGTTCAAGGTTACTGTTGATCTACTAGGATACACATTGCACATTGACAAATTCATCTGACATGATCCATGATTGGAGAAACGGCGGCAGAGTTCACCGGTCTCTCAGTTTTAAAAGTCTAGATGTGATCCACACAAAGAGCTGCAAAGACAACACATGGCACTTAGTCATTTGCACACTACGTACAGCAGTGATTATCAACTGTCAGTCCACATCTTGGATTCCAAAACAACCATTAAATAATTTCATTTTCACTCCACTCTATCTGGGTGGTTGACGTAGAGCCTTTAACAGCCTCACACAGGCTGAACTAAGCAAACTTGAACTAAGCAAACCTTTATTCAAGTAGTCAAATAGTTTCTCTTCAAGTCACAGTCAAGTCACTTAGCTTTATTGGACTGCAATTTGTCAACATTAAAAAGTAACACAAAACCATAACAGCCAGTTCATTTCAAACTGTACCACTTATTTCTCCTAAGATGTACTTCAAATAATCTAAAGTCTATTTCTGTGGATATTTTTGTGGATTCACATTACGAGAGGTCTGTAGTTTGGACAGATTGACCAACACGTCTAGACTGAAGGAAAATGTCATTGTAAATAAATGAACAAGTGGACACAGTCAGAGTAACCACACCTACTACTGTGTGGGTTTTTGTGAATCTTCTTATAACCACCATCAAACTGCAAATGTTTACTTCAGTTTACACATACTTACTGTATATAATAAACTATCAATAAATATCTTCAATTACATTCACTTATTTCTGTTGTTCTAGTTTGGAGCGGGGGTCTCGAGCACAAATGACTGGAGGATCACCTCATAATTCCATACATATATAAACAGCGACAAATCCAAGAGTTGAAAGGAAAACAATAACTCTTTTCTTTGTTGAAGACTTCCATTCGGCAACTGGACATGACATTTTCACTCAACAGAGGAGGTGGGCTAAGACACAACCTATCACCCACACACTGAAACCATTCTGCTGAGGATAACAACGACCCATCAGGACTTCTGTACAATATTGACAAATAAACAACAACAACAACAAAATGTTCCTCATTATCAAAGCTTTACAAACGATGCTGTCTGTGATTCATTATTTTCTTCAGTATTTCATTTATATAACACTGTGTGCAAACTATTACTTTAGCAGTAATCAGGAAGCCGTGTACTATGTGCAGTCTCGTTTATTTTACAGTATTAATTTGTTCACGTTGCGCGTGATGATTACCTACCGATCTGTGGATCACCCCGGGTCGAACAAGTTCATGTAACACTGACAGCCCAACTGCTCGTCCGCGGAAAACATGATGATGTTGCAGCTGAAATCGAACCCATGTGTTCTAATAGTAGACATTAAAGAAGGGACACAGAGCAAAAATTAAACACCAATATATAAAACTCTTGGGAAATGATCCAAAATACGATTACACACTCATAGACTAATATGTCTGCTGGAACTGCCTACACAGCTAACTGTTTATTTAATTTAAGTATTTCACTACTCAACTATTTACACTGCATATATTATATATTTATTTTATATACTTGTTCACATCCTTATAATTATACTACTTCTGCTTATATATACATAGCATAAGTATCATGTGGTATACTTTACTATACATACACATCATACTGATTTAATTTAGAATAACAACACTGACAGTGTGTGTGACACGCCAGCATACCGAGCTAAATAACATAAAAGGATAGAGTTTATTACTATCCTATAGTCATTGGTGGCACTTGTTAAGTGCAGTCTTTTCGTGTCACTCACTGGACCTTTAGCGACGGAAAACAGGTCTCCTTCTCCGTTGTACTTGATCTGAGGGATGGATCGTTCGTGGCCCTGCAGTAAGATGGGTTTCTGTACAGAAAAGCAATATTTGCAAGTTAATTTCATATTTTCAAAAAATGCATCAGCCCAGCTCAAAGTCCAATTTCGTATTTAGCACGACAACTCTATGTTCATTATTTAGGACGAAAACTAAATACAAATCATTTTAACTTCCGACAAAAGCTAACGTTAGCTGCCGATACACATATGCTAGCGTAAATTGCACTAACGGTCTCGACCGAACGACTACCATTTCAAACAACATACAACCGACAATTGTTTTAATCACATATTTTGTTTAATCGCATATAGTCATCGTGTCCATTTTTTTTTTTACTTAAACGCACGCTAGAAGCCCAAACGGCTAACATTCATGTCTCATCCGCCGGATCCGCAACCGGAAATAAGGAGCGTACAACGTATTCCTATTTCCGTTATACAAATGTTCTAATAGCGCGTCCCCTACACTTGACCGCTTACATTCACGTTCTTGTTTTTTTTTTTTTTTTTTTTTTTTTTTTTTAGTTTAGTAGAACTTTTTCTTTGATAGAAAGAGAGTGCTTTGACGACTGTAACAGAAAAGCTCATTGGTGTAAATCTACAAAAACAAATAATTTAAATACAAAATAATTTCAAATGGTTTTTTAGTTAAATGTCCATTTCTGTGGTTAAAATTCAGAAAAAATATACTTTTTTGGTACGCCAACTTTTGATCACAGTGAAATACTAGACCAATAGGTTCCTGATCAAATCTCAGAAAATAAAAGTTTCTCAAAAATGATTAAAAATACACTAATTTGCCTCAAAATACTTAGCTATGTCCATTCCTGTTGTTAAAATTCAGAAAAAATATCCTCTTTTGGTACGCCAACTTTTGCTGACAACAAGGCTCTTCAAGATTTTCCAGGTCCAGGACCCCTGACTGATGGAGAGAATTAAACTGGAAAAACAACAGTCGATCCTGCTTTATGAAAAAGACAATCAGACAACAGTTAGTTCTGTTGTATGAAGACAATCAGACAACAGTTAGTCCTACTGCATGAAGAAGACAACCAGACAACAGCCAGACTTGCTGTATAGAGAAAACAGCCAGTTGTTGTTACTGTATTAAGACATTCAAATAACAGCTGTTCCCGTTTTTCTACTTCCTGTTGGTTCATAATCCTGCTGTCGCATCAGTTCTCTAACAGTTCTGCCTCCTCTCTGCAAATAATCCCATTAAACTGTGAGATTGTTCCTGGTGGAGCAGCCTGTGAGTTTGTGAGCAGAGTCAGAGCTGCTGTGTTGTAAATGCTAGTCTAAAGATAGAAGGCAGCAGTGAAGGGGGTCTGGACGGATTTAATTCCAAATCCACCACATTCCACACTCTTCCCTGCTGGATGGTTTTCAAGTTTTCTAGCTCCTCACAGCAGGAAGTCTGGCATGTTACCCACCACAACACGAGGATCAGCACAGAGGAAGGTGCCATGAAGGGGAAATATAAGAACGTCACATTCCAACACTTTGACTGTAATAAATCTTCTCTGTTTAGTTTGAGTCTAACAGCTTCATCCTGTCCTGGCAGCATCACCACACACTGATTCCTGAAAATGGAAAGATGTATTTCTACAATGCTTGACCCTGATGTACAACATGTAAAAAGATATCTGTTTCTCCCAGTAGCACCGGTAGCAGCCACAGTTATTGACAGCACCTTTAGAATGTATACAGTAACTTTTGTATTCATATGTTACTCACCTCCTAACCCTAATAGAATCAGATCTACCCTTGTATCTCCAGGGAGAGCACAAGTACTACAAGTGGGAAGTGTACCCTAGTTTGAGAACCACCGCTTTAGACCTATATAGTCAGACAGGTATGTTGATTTCTGTTGGTGTCTAATGTTAATGACTGACCGTCTCTGTCTGGAACATCTTTGTTATTTTATATAAACCCACTCTCTGCAGCTCAGTTTAATCTTCCAACCTCCGCCCTGACTACATGGCTAAGTCCCTCATGCTGCTGTCCTGTGATTGGCTAATGAGATAACTGCTTGAACAAGCAGTAAAGCAGGTGCACCTATTAAAGTGGCCAGTAAGTGAATGTTCCATTCAGTGCATTTAACAGCTTTAAGTGTTTACTGACTGACAACAGGTTTCGTCTGACTGAGCTCCAAACCCTGCTGAGAAAATCAGTATTTTTACAGCCATGCTCCAAAATCCTTAACTCTCCCTTTAATGTGTCCTGGTGAATGAAGTGGGATTCTATGGACCCCTTCACTGACCACTGAAGTGATCAAACCTCACAGCATCAACATAATCATGAGTCAGTAGCTCCTCACAGGATGAACATTTTTTTAGCAAAGAGGAAATAAACGTTGGTCAAACACAGCTCGAGTGAGGGCAGTAAAAATACCAATGTACCGACTATGACCACTTTAACAATAAATACCAATGTACCGACTATGACCACTATGGGGCGCTTTAACAATGGCACCATGTCATATATTGACTGGTCGAGAGCGGTTGGTGCTTTTGCTTCACAGAATGTCTCTCAGTATAAACTCTGTCTACATTTACTGGCTGTGGATCATAAGACAAACACGTTCACTTTCACACTCATTTTCACGAGTGAGTGTGAGTGTTTTATGATCTTTGAAAGTTTAAGGTTGTTAGGAAGAAATGTCGTCGTAAAGAAGCATACGTCTATTCATAAACAAAACACAAATCAATCTAATCAATACTTGTTTCTCTAACACCGACCACATGGTGGAGCGTTCACTTTGTGCTCAAATCCGTACAAAAGCACACAAAAACATAAGCTTTTTTCATCCTGTAGAGAAAACTCCTTCTACAGAACCTCCTCCTCCTGAACTGCTCTCTCTCACAGACAACACTGATTTATTGATCTGTTCTATGTTCTATCAGATCACTGAGTGTGACGACAGGTAGACACATCGTAAACACCTTGATTTGTCACCATTAGGCTTTTCTCTTTAATCATCGCCATCTTCTGCTAGGTTATCGCTCCTCTTCCTCCCTCATCCTCATCCTTAAAAACATCTGCTGGGGTTTATGTCCATTTCCAAAGCATCTGCTGTGCTCGGGTAACATTCTGTTGCTCACTAAAAGCTGCTATAATTCCCACTGCTCTGAATGGCTGCAGTGTCAGAAAGCAGGATTTACTCCACTCTTGGTGGAGTTGGCGATCCTGATTAAAAGCTGCCGAGGGTTTTGAAAAGATAAAATCGTCAGCTCAGATTTATGCTGTGGCTGTAGACCTGGAAAGTAATGTTTCTGTCTGTCTCACCTCTTCTCTCTGCCTGCTTTACGTTGCTGTCAATGCTTCTCGGTTTTAACTTTTATTTCCATCTGAATTACATTTATTTCTCCACACTGTTCTTTCAGAGAATTAAGCTCTGTTTGGATAAGAGAATGAAAATAAACGACCAACACAGACGAAATTAATATGAGACAAAACTGTCATCCTATAATGCATAAACTAAGCTGAGCATATACTGTATATATGTAGAGAGAGAGAGAGAGAGCGAGAGGGACATGCATTTAGGAATGGAATCCTGGTCCTAACACCAGAGTTGCTGTTAATTATTAATAAGAGATTTGTAGAAGCAGGCTGGACCCAAATGCAGGACGCGGGAGATATTATCAGTCCAAACGGAATAATCAGGCAGGGATCTGAGAACACTCTGGGAAACCAGGACCAGGCAAAAAAACAGGGAACTCTATGGGAACACAAACAGGAATGACACATATGAAACAACAGCCTGACAAAGACCAAGAGAGGGAGAGGAGGTATTTATACAGAGGGCACCAGGTGACACAGGTGAGAGTGATCACACTGATCAACCTGGTAAACAGACAGGAGGGAAGGACGGACAGACCCGACACGACCAATCACAGCTCATCAAACATCACATGATGGTTGACTTGTCAGTGAGCACCACGACACTCACAGATTAATACAAACTCACAGTACTTCCACAGCTGGTACTACTTGTGTACGTCCACCATATCAAGTATGAACAGAACCAGGACCTATTGTATATGCCTTCCTAATGTGCAGGGACAATTATCAGGAACTACGTAATGTACCAAGAACTGTGCATGTCTGTACTGGCACCAGAAACTACGTGCATTTTTACCAATTGAACAAAAACATAGTATTAAGAATATTATTATTATCATCATTATTTTTATTTTTAACTCTGACAACAAATGGAAATTGTGTTATTAAAATTACACTGCTGCCATCTGGTGGACATTTTTTTGTCACATTAAGATCCTGCGATTTTATAAAAACATTTCATAAACTGTAGGGAGTGGAGCCTGAAGCACAAATTTAATTGGTCCAGATTAGAGGTGCAATCTTAGGGCAAATTCCAATTTACAATTTTTTGGAAAGCGTGATTTGCTGAAACAGATTCTTGCTCGTTTTTTCCACTTTTATCAATTGACAGCATTCACAAAAAATAAAAAGTGTTCTGCTGCCCAAAATGTTTATACTCATCACAAGTAATTATTAAACATTTCCAACAATTTCACTCCTTGGTATTTTTAAAATAAATATTTTTTATAAAAATATGAAATAAATTATATATATATATTTAAATATTCCAATTACTCCATATTTGCTCACTTTTTATTGCACTGTAAACTGTATACTGAAAGATTCCATGTATCTATCATTTGACCAACTATATTTAATAAGTTCCAGTCAGTAACTCGATCCAAAACTATGACATTTTTTAGCCAGTTCCATTTGGATCATCAGATGCTTAAAGTGACCTTAATCAAATTTTATTTGAATCAGACACACAGTAACGGGACGTGGAACTGATTTCATCGGTTCCAGTTTAAAGCTTGTCCAAGTTCACTCTGGACATCAGATGTTTCTTGGAATTCTTCTCAGGCCTCAGGAGGAGGACGTAGCACTTTGGTGCAAATATGCAGCCCAGGAGGCCAAAACTGGACGCCAAGATGGCAAACACCTCTGTGAGCGTGGAGTACTTTCCCGGGGAGGTGATGTAGGCAGGAATGAAGGCGACCCACACAGAGCAGAAGATGAGCATGCTGAAGGTGATGAGCTTGGCCTCGTTGAAGTTGTCTGGAAGTTTCCGAGCCAGAAATGCTAAGATGAGGCAGAGACAGGCCAACAGGCCGATGTAGCCCAGAACCAGAGCGAAGGCCACGGGCGACCCTTCATCACAAAGGAGGATGACAATCGGACTCTCGCGTGGCATCAGTTTACGAGGAGTGGGCGGAGCCACAACCAGCCATACTGTACAGATGATCACCTGAAGGAGCATTTTGAAAACACTGTGATGTTTTCACTGAAGATGAAAGATTCTCAGTTCTCCGCCAGGAGGAACATTTGGCTTTGAGTTGCATACGCTTTCACAATCAGTGTGTATCAATAATAAAGAAACAATAAGACTGGTGAAAGTCATGAACCTTCACACATCTCACACCACAGTGTCATCCGCACCGTCTCACCTGGATCAGCGTGGAGAAAATGATGATGGTTTTCTGCTGTGCTCGACCAAACCACTTCATGATATTCCTGCCTGGAAGTGTTGCTTTGAAGGCCATCAGCACCACCACGGTCTTCCCCAGGATACAGGAGACACACAGGACGAAGGTAATGCCAAAGGCCGTGTGTCTCAACATGCAGGACCACGGAGACGGGCGGCCGATAAAGGTGAGGGAGCAGAGGAAGCAAAGGTTGAGGGAGAAGAGCAGCAGGAAGCTCAGCTCAGAGTTGTTGGCTCTGACGATGGGCGTGCACCTGTGGCGCGTGAAGATGAAGAGGACGCTGCAGGTGCAGAAGGAGCCCAGCAGGGAGATGGTGGTCAGGGTGATGCCGATGGTATCGCTGAAGGACAGGAACTCCACCGCTTTGGGGACACAGGCCGTCATGTCCTGATTGGACCAGAACTCTGGCAAGCAGCGCATACACTCAATAGAATCTGAGAGAAAGTCAGGGGTTCAGTGAGACAGGGGTCACAGACTGTGATGACCTTCAGCTGCTGCACTGCTCAAGGTCAAAACACGAGATGAAATTCTGTTTCAACTTTCTTTTAAACATTACACAGATGAGTTTAAACTATAAGTCAGTATTTATGAAGGTCATGTGGAGAGGATCTGATTCACTGTGACCTGACACTGACTGAGGAGGTGTCGTGTTCCTCACCTGTGTGTTCACTGATCTCTCCAGCTGTACAAACCACACAGTCGTGGCAGCAGATGGGAAAGTTTGGTCTGATGGCTTTCCTGGTCCCTGGAGGACAGATGTGGCTGCACACAGACAATGGAACCTGAAAGAAAGAGGTCACAGGTCAAACTGCACTAATGAGTTGAACGCTCACACCGACCGGGATCCAGAGTTTGGACAACATGTCACCAAAACTAATTTCTGTGTCCTCCAATCTTTTCTGAGTCAACTGTGATTGTACTAACTAGTGCCCCCTTCAGACTTTAACTAGTAGCTGAATGTAAACCAGCTCTGAACCCAGTCCTTACTGCGGTTTGGTTTCCGTTCCACACGATGTTCTCCTCCTGAATCTGGAGTTCTTGTTTTCCAGCCATTTCATCAAATCTGCCGATGTTCACGAACTCCATGTGTCCACTGGGTCCCAGGTGCCAGTTGACCAGGTCGTACATGGCGGCTGGGTCACCGTTCTCATCAAACTTGGTCTCATCCCCGAATGAGTTCAAGTATCTCACCTGTTTGATGAAGTGAAGCAACTATGGAGCAGAAAATAAATGATAAAGTTACACGATGAAAGTTAGAGAAAAATATGGTTAAATATTGTAGTAGTGATAGTATAAAATAGTTTATAAATAAATAGTATAATAGTGAAAGAATACTATAGAAATATTCAAATAAAAAATAAAAAAGAAGCTGCAAGATGTTGAAAAATAACTGAAGACAGCACATAGCCATAGAAATATCTTCAGCAACATGTGTTTAAGTGTCACCTGGTACGGCTGGATGTCCTCTGGATCAGGACAGCTCTGCAGAGGGGAAGCTCCTGGAACACAGCGCCTCATGTTCTGCAGAGCGTGAGCGATGGCATACACAGCTTTGTAGACGTTGTAGGAGATCCTCAGCTGGGAAACGTCCGAGTAGATGTTTGTCACCTTTCTCAGGTCTTCTGCTCCAGAACATGGAGGTCTGTACTCCTGGTGCTCAGTCTTCAGAGCAAGGCTGCACTGAAACACCTCCTCCCAGAAGGGAACCAGGAAAGGATCTCCAGGAGAATCATCGCTGGACGGATGTAATCTTAGCAGGAAGTCCTGGAGTCCAGGAATGTCAGCATGCCTGATGGCAAACCCCATAGAACCCTGGAGGATCTGATGGTACTTCCTCGGACTGGAGAGGACAGCAGCTGTACTCCAGGCCTCACTGGCCAGCCACTGGATCCCAGTCAGACCCTGTCTGGACACAACCATGGGTTTGCTGGTCAGTGATTCAAGGTGCAGTGTTACTGAAGATGGTGAAAAGAAAACAAACCTGAGAACTTCATCGAACAGAGCTGCAGCATCCTGCTCCACTGCAAACACGAGAACAACTCTGGCTCGTGACGAGCGGATCTTTGAGATGATCCGTGAAACTCCAGCCTGGTCTCTGTTCTTTGGGAGGATCTCATGAAGAGCAACACATGCTCCGAACTGTCTGACCTAAGAAGAACCAAAGACAAAAAACGAGATTTAAGTTAGGTTAAGTTTTACACATCTCTCTCATGTCTTTCTTTTTTAAATTGTTTTTGTTGTAGTAAACTCAAAAATCTTTTTTGATGTATAATTTTAGTTTCATTCGTATCATCAAAGGAAAAGTCATCACTGATCTGTTGGCTAGTTAAGTCTTTGTTTGGACAACTCTGGTCCTTTAGTCTATTTATAGCTGGTGTCAAGGGTTAACCTTCACAAAACTTCTCTCTCAAAAATATTGCGCCACCCTGTGGCCACCCAGAAGTGTTTTCTGTAAGGACTCCAGAGCTGTGTCTGGATGTTTCAGGAGTCACTATTCGACTTGTGTTTTACCTTATCGGCAAAAATACTGGCTCCTCCTCGGCCATAGGCGTCGTCTCCGGCCACGACGCCCACCCAACTCCAACCAAAGTGCTGGACCAGCTGAACCAGAGCATCCACCTGTCAGCAGACACACGTTACACTGTTAAAGTTGTGTAAGTGTTTCTCGTTGTAGGCGTCTGCTCCACCAATATTTGTGTGACCTCTGACCTGAAAGAAGTCACTGGGCATGGTCCTTAAAAAGGCTGGGAACTGCTGTTTGTCACTGAGACAGGCACAGCTGGAGAAATAACTGACCTGAGCAGACAGAAAGATAAAAAACACAATAACCAATAACAACAATAACCAAAGGTTCGGGAAGTCAGGTTCTGAAATTTAAAAACCAATTCATTGGCGATCCTCCTCAACGGCAGTGTAATCACTGATCCGTCCACAAGATGTCTCTGTTAACCACACCCTTAACTGAGGACTAACGCGATCGTTGTTATTATTATTCTTATTTAACTTTGACAATAGTTGGACAAACCATTTATTTAACTCTGTGTTAACAAACGCTGCTGCTGAGATTTTTAACATGAACAACAACATCACAACATGTCAGCTGAGGACAGTCAGTCTGCCGTCACCTGCTGCTTCACTGACTGTGGCTACAGGCAGACTGACTGTAGTCACAGTCAGTGAAGCAGCACGTGTTCACCAGTCTCTGTTAGCGGGGCCTGAAGGTAAACATGAGGATGTTTCATTCTGTTCTCCTCTAACTAGGAAACATTGTCCATGTGTGCATGTGTTTGTTCAAGGAGGACACCAGTACCAGGAACCAGACACAGAACTAGGAACAGGTCCAGGTACAAGTCGTTGAAGTTGGAGCTGGACTTAGATCCTGATGTTGTTCCTGGTCATAGTGCTTGCCTCCAAGAACTACAAAGTATTTGCTACTTTCTTCAGTTTAGCCCAAAATTTACCAAGACTAGTTTTTCTGCCCATGGTTCCTAACTCTTATTCTTGGTACAATTTGCTGGATCTAAAACACAATTCTAGAACCCACCTGTGGCACGTGGAACACCCCCAGGAACCGAGCCACAACCAGAGACTGAGTGGATCCTCCATCTCCGATCACAGCCAGAACTCTGCCTGAACAGTTCCCTCCACTCTGGGTCACATTCTCCAGAATGGTCTTGGTTCCCATGAGCTCCATAGTGCCCCTCAAGGCCTGGTGAGGTGTACTGCACGAGTCATAGATCTTGTAGCCCAGGGTGATGTTGGGAAGGAGTCGCTGGTCTCTGTTGATCTCCTCAATGGCGAAGATCATGGTCTGCATCCAACGGAAGGTTCTGAAGTTAAATCTGTAGAACAGAAATTCATATACAAAGAAACCGTTTCTTCTTCTGTTCAGCTTTCAGAGAGCTTATCAAACATTTAAATCAAAAGAGACGTCGATAAAACACTTTCACTGAACTTTGTTTTTGCTCATTCTGAACCAACAACAAGAGAATATTTTTTTCAGTTTGTTTTTCACCACCTGAGGTTGAACACATCTATAATATGACCAGGATGTACAGAAGCCTGGTTGGACAAATCAAAGTCAAAGGTCACAGAGGTGAGGACTGAAGCCTCCAAGGTGGGACGTTAAAGAGTAAAGGGACCTCTTACCTGGTGCACTGTGTTGGAGCAGGTGTGGAGGTGTAGGAGACCGTGTGCTCCACCACCATGTCATGGAGAGAGAAGAGTCCACCCAAGGTGATGTCGCCCTCTTTCTGCAGCACAGGTAACGACATGGAGCCTGGGATTATTTCACACTGTGGGTTTTCCTCTTGTTGGGAACAATGGGAGAAAATCCAACACAACATTACAACCAAATGACTGAGTCTGATCAGAGAGAAAGAGCAGTCTCCATATTTAATCCTAGAATAATCCATCCTGTCATTAGACAGAAGGTTTCACACCGCAGACAAAGATCTGAGCAAATGAACACCCGACGTTTTCAAAGGTTTTTTACAAAGTTGAGAATAAAAGTCATTGTGACAGAACTATTATCACCATCAGAGCAGAGAAAAGACTGAGACCATAAACAACATCTAATCACAGGTGAACTTCATTAACGTCACTCTTTCACCACCGACACAGTGTCCTGACTCTGGGTTTATATACGTCCTCTGTCACTGCTCTCCGATTTCCCTCAGGGCTGGTGAAAAACCAGCTCTGACATTTCACACTGGTCAAAAACAACAACAACAAAGTGAGCTTTTGATGAAGACGGAAAAAGACAACGTCTGTCTCCTCAGATCATCGCGCCTGAGCGAGAACCAACTCATCCTTCAGTGATGTTAAGAGACAGAACGAGGACTCCAAGATCACCAGAGGCTGCCACAATACCTCCAGATAAGAAGGCTGGTTGAATAAAAGGGTTTTGGATTAACAGATTAGGGTTAAAGGAAACAAGTAACCACATTAAAGATGAGTTCGTTATGAGTTAGTGATCTCAGAGTCACGTGTCTGTGAAGATTCTCACTCAGTCAAACTCTTGCTTTAACGTAAGCCAAGATCAGAGAAGACAGTTAAAGGTCATTTAAATGTTAGTCAGGAAATATTACAAACATTTATCAAAAGGTACAGTCTTTCAAGAGTAACCAATTAGAAAATAATGGAACCTAAGTTTAGCTAACAGCTAGGCTACAGCTAGTTTTTCAAAATGAAAGAAGAATTGAGTTTAAATGTTAGGCAAAGATTTGCTGATGATTTCCATGTCTTTTTGTAATTATTAATAATGTACTAATCATCAGTGGTATTAACATATCATGTTTAATGAGTGAAGTTAATGATGAGGCCTGGGGTGAAAATACTGTATTATTAGGAGCAGAAATACTAAAGCCAGTAAAACAGAGGGAGGATGATGATGAGGGTGATGATGATTCCACTGTTGCACTGCCTCAGGCCTTCTTCACCTAATCATGTGTCCCTGAGAGCATGTGTTAGCAGAGGAAACATCAGTGTGGTGCTAATGAAAACATACACACTGCAGCTTTAAAAGCTGTAGAAGTTTACTGACTGTTACTGAAGTTTACTGACAGTTACTTAAACATCTCACAGGACTAAAAGTTGTCAAAGTACTAAAGGTTTGTTTGTGTGGTAGGTCTTCATAATCACTTGTATGTCAGGTGTGAAGTGACCGCTGTTTTAACTGGTTTAAATGTTATTTTAATACAGCAAAAATCTATTTTAATTATACAAACAGATTATTTCTTTTTTATTTAATTGTCTTAATGATGAGTGGATACACTTTTTCCCTGATGGCGAAGAAACTTAGAAAACAACTTGATTAAAGTGAACAGCGGTGAGACTCAGGTCCTTCTCCTGAGGTTTGTGTGATTCAGGATAATTAAAGCCTGGGAGGTTCAGACTGTTGACAGTGTCTCTACGTGCGTGTGTGTGTGTGTGTGTTGACAGATGTGATAACAGTGTGTCAAACAGTGTGCGGAAGTGGTGGAAGTGGAAAAGAGAGGAGACAAAGGTGATTAGTACCAGGTTCTGACTGTGAGTCTAACAATTATTAATTACTAATAATTAAATAAATCTCTCCACTTTTGTTTGGACATCACAGATTTCAATTAAAAAAAGAAAGCATCGGAAAAGGTAGAAGCAACTTTGTGGTTCAATCGTTGCATGTTGGTTAACTTTAAAGTATTTCTGTACGAACCTTCAGCTGTAGGATACAGAGAAATGAGCTCATTGTTCCCTGTGATCTTCAGTGAAACCTCAGGGGAGGTGGAACCACTTTAACCGTGTTTTAATGGGAGTGAGACCTGTCCATTTATCTCTTTTCCCATGAGGCAGAGACTGGAACATTAGAGGGGAAGCAGGCAAGAAAAGACAAGCAGGAGTTTCCCATGAGTCAGTGAAGGGCAGAGGCTGAGGCTGGGGAATAAAGTCATCCTAATGAGACAACGGAGAGAAAAAAAAAAGATTAAAATAAACATTCCATAAAATGGAAAATAAAGCAGAAATTAAATATGATTTAGTAGTAGACATTTAAAGTAAGCATAAAATTCTTAAATATTTTATATTAAAGTTTATTAAACAAAACAAACATGGTTACTTATGCAAAAAGAGTAAATGATAAACGTTTTTCTTCAAGAAAAATTCTTTAAAAAGTCTTAACATTGAAAATCAATGAATTCTGTCTGGACATAACAATAAACAAAGTTTATCACAACATGCGACGTAATCACTGAGTAACAAGAACCAGAATAATTAACATCTACTTCACATCAATAAAGTTCTCAGGCATTTAACAGTAAAGTCACTCTAGAACTTCCTAAAGGTGTCAGTGTTAAATTAACTTTGTTTTAGTCAAAAGCTGTTTGATACCCAGGACCAAACCTTTCTTCCTACATTTTAAAGTTAACAACATGACTGACTTCCTTCATGTGTCACTTTTTCATCCTCCAAATGAGGTGTTTCCCCAACATCACTAAAAGTAATTTGTTTTACACCTGAATGAATTTTTTCATGTCTGCGCAAACTGGACTTTAGAGTAAATCCTTTACCACATTGAGAGCAACTGAATGGTTTCTCTCCTCTGTGATTCATCTCATGTACCTTCAGACCACTCTTCTCAGCAAAGCAAATGCCACAGACAGAGCAACTGAATGGTTTCTCTCCAGTATGTGTTCTCAGGTGAATCAACATTTCATCTTTTCGTCTAAACCATTTTCCACATTCAGAACAACTGAAGGGTTTCTCCCCGGTGTGAATCCTTTCATGTTCCTTCAGCTTGCTCTTCACAATAAAAGCTTTACCACACTCAGAGCAACTATAAGGTTTCTCTCCTGTGTGACGTCTTTGATGTATCTTCAAGCTGCTTTTTTGTGAGAGCCTTTTCCCACACTCGGAGCAACTGAAGGGTTTCTCTCCTGTGTGAATCCTTTCATGTTTTCTCAGATCGCCATGTTTTATAAATCCTTTTCCACAAACTGAGCAGGAAATTGGTTTCTCTCCCGTGTGAATCTGAAGGTGTTTCCTAAGATCCCCTTTCTGATTGAATCTTTTGTTACACTCAGAGCAACCATAGGGTTTCTCTCCAGTATGAGTTCTCCTGTGCAGCTTTAGTTTGGCATTTTCAGCAAAACTTTTGCCACACTCTAAGCAGCTAAATGGCTTGTCCCCAGTATGAATTCGCATGTGTATCTTTAACTTACCCTTTACAGTAAACATTTTACCACAGACAGGGCAGTTAAAGAGTTTATCTCCCGTGTGTCGTTTCTTGTGAATCTGCAAACTGCTATTTTGCGTAAAACTTTTTCCACAATCAGAGCAACTATATGGTTTCTCTCCTGTATGAATTCTCTTATGGATTTTCATCTTGGCCTTTTCCGTGAATCTTTTCCCACAGTCAGAGCAACTGAAAGGTTTCTCTCCAGTATGGATTCTCTCGTGCACCTTCAGACTACTCTTTTGAGTAAATCTTTTCCCACACTGAGAACAACCAAATGGTTTCTCTCCTGAATGAGTATCCTCCTGTCTCAGCAGAAGAAGGTTGTCATTAATTTCCGCCTGAAATACAGAACAACTCGGTTCCACACCAGTGTTACCTGTCATACCACTGAAGACTGTTTCATTTGTGCCCATCTTTGAATTCAGCGGTTCATTGGTTATGTTCCAATCATCTTCACTGTCTTCAGTTTCAGACAACTGTTCTGCCTCATCCTGAGGACCAAGTCCTAAATGTCCATCTGGAACTGTCTTCCAGGCTGAATCTGATTTGTCAACGTCTACTCTGTTCTCTGTTTGGTAATGAAAACCTAAGAAATCAGGTTTCTGTTCATCTTCTTCCATCTTCACAGTAACAATACTGATATTATTCTCCTCATGTTTGACGCACACTTCCTCCTCCTCTTTAAGGATGGGGGGCCCAGTCTCCTCCTTGATCGCGCTCTTCCTCCACTGGTGCTGCTCAGTCATAACCTCTTCCTTAATCGTCAACAGCTTAAGGTCGTCTGCAGGGAGAGTAGAGAGACGTTAAAGAAGACGAAGACTGTACATGTACGTGGATCACAAGTAAAACAAGTGCAGTTTAAGTAAAATTCAACGGATTTGCCCAAAATATTAAAATAACCTCTGTTACAGAACTAAGAGTTCTTTTGCTGTCTTTCCAATATTCTCCACTGCACATTTCTTCTTTTTACCAGAACTTGTCCTAAAGGCCCTGATGAACCAGAGTACTTGGCCAGTACTGATCTTCTACAGGTGTCACTGTGGTCCTCAGTGGGGCACTGGTGATAAATCCAAGCCAACTTAAATGTTCTCACCTTCTTCACTCTTCATGTTGACAGCCATGACATTAGCCTCCTCTAGCTTGATGCACACTTCCTTGCTTGATATGGGAGCACTCTAGTTCCTTCTGCTCCAAATAGATTTTCCAGGACAGATCACTGGTGAACCTGCAGGCCGTCATCTGCAGAAAGGACACAGGAACTTTGTTGAGCCACTTATCCTTTACTTGTCAGAGGCATCTATTAGAAGAAGAGGAGAGGGTTTGTTGTTTGCAAACAACTTTCTCCAACATCCTACTTCTTAAAATGCATCATCCTACAGAAATGTGAAATTGAAAACAGTGCATTATTATTATATTTTTAGACTACATTTGTAGCTGCACATAATAGTATTGTCATTTTAATAAGAACAACATCAACCATATTATTATTATTTAGTTTATTATTATATCATTACAAAAGTCAGACTCCTGTCTATAAATTAATCAAATCAGTCTCATAAAGGTACAGGTACCATGGTATATACCAGTTACACCACTAGACACTTCAAACTGAAACCAAAGTTGGCAGGCATTTTTGTGGATAACTAAATAAACACTGGTTTGGTTTAAATATTCAAAATGAATTTCCATATTAATTTGAAAATGTCATGATCAACTATCTTTATTAACATTTTACTGAGTCATACCATTTGACAAGTCTTCTAATCTTACACCTGTCAATGACCAGAAAATGCTTTATTTTGTCATTGAGCTAACATTGATTTATGGCAGTTGGGGTTGGACTTGGCAGACATAATCCCCTAAATTAACAGAGATATTCAGAAATGCCATGTCTCCCTATTATTTGGTAATAAAATAACATGTTTAAGATTAGCTGCTGTTCAGAACATCATTAAACATTTGTTTTACCAAAACTTGTATTATTGGTGCTGCATTTTAAGATTACACCATTTGGACGATTTTCCTTATTCTCTAAAAAAATTAATAAAATCTCAAAACCTCACCTGAGTACAAAGGTGCTGCGTTATCCACTATCGTCCTAAGACATACTGTATGTTGTCAGGGTTTGGTGGTTTTTGTACCCTCCTACTGAACCGGTCTGTGGTTGGCAGCTTTACCTCATTTCCAAGGCTGGTTTGCCTGAGAACACAAAGGCACCATATAAATCTCTTGGTAAATGTATAACAAATTCAACTTGATAGCCATGAGTACACGTGGAGCTTGAGAAACAATGAACTTAGAGAGATAAACACCATTGTATATTTGTGATTACATTTAACAGTTAGCATATATTTGCATAACGTCCGAACGCTACTCTTCCCATGCGATAGTAGTAATTTAAAGAGAGTCATTTAAAACTGAAATTTGCGAAAATACTAAGAACACACCAACGTATGTGGTGGAGTGTGGTTGAAATTGATGCTCGTTCTTCTTACTGTGACTGTCCATGCCATGCGTCGCCTCATCGTGACTTCTGAGACATACGCTCCTTATGTGCCGCGGACTCCCGTGGTGCGTTGCGTTTGCGTTGGCAGTAACGTCATGTTTACATTTGCAATTATCTGGTAATAATTAGCTGCAGGGAGCAGAGACTGACCTACTGTGTTTAGGTTAGGGCAGTTCTCCAGAAAAAGTGCTCCACTCTGTCCATACTTTCACGTGCTGTTCGCTGCTCTTCTAGTTTATTGTTCCATTTATTTGTTTGTTTCGATCGATTCTTTACCTAAATGACTGCATTCCGTGGCACTCATGAGCTTTAAGTGACACCTGCAGCATCTTCTAGGTAAAGCAGTTAAACGGCCTAGACGGAACAAGATGGCTGCCAACCGTTTCGGCATCCGCACTGATCGTTCACTACTTCCGGACATTTCATAATAAGATACGTTTTTCTTTTTCTTTAATTCCCCCTTACCTTCATCTGGTATATCTGTTCTTGTTTGTTTAGAGTACTAACTTTTATTTAAATTTTAATATTCTACGTATATTTTACGTTTTATCCTCTGCAAAGTTGCGCCCCCCACCTAAAAGTGCAGTGTATACATATTAATTTCCTTATACATATATGGATCAGTGAACGTTGTTATAGCATGTTTAAGTGCACGAAGTAAGTAGAGTTTACTTTGGGAGATAAGCTGTTTAGCTGCCATTCGTGAGGGTAAACTAGTGTCTTTCTTGCTTACATCGAATGTAGGAACAAAGAACGTCAGCTTATCTAAGGCTGATGGTGCACCGAAACGTTATTTGCAAAGTTATGTTTTTTTCCAGCAGGTGTAGACTCAACTGCAGCGCACCGTAGTAGCAGCACTTAAGACACCAGGGGGCAGCAATAAATCATAAATGATTCCAGGACCTGATCATGTGACTTTAACGTCACGGACATAAGCTGTCTTATTAGCAGCTCGGTCTTCGCAAATAGGTTTTCAGTTTTACAGAGCAGACTGATGACACTGACCTTTGGCCTTTGTTTGTTTTGCGGCAGCACGTTATTGTGGTTCCTTTAGTGCCTGGTGGTTTGGGGTTTTTTTTGTTCAGACTGCTGCCCACCTACCAGTCTTAATTTGTTAAAAGTACTTTGTCAGTTTTAAAACATTTGTCTGGATACACTACAAGAGAGAGCAAATATCCTAAAACACATAATACTTTTCTGGGTCAAAAACGGGACTGAAGATCTGTAGTCTCTCCTCACACTGTTTTCTTTCAAGACTACTGTTCAAATGTCTGACCGGAACATGAGATGTTCTGGAGGAACAACCAGGCTCCTACAGAGGTCAGCTGCTGACTGGGGCCAACGTGAGAATCTATGACTATGTCCAATGATTCCAAAGCAACCTCCTGTTCTCTAGTTTTACATCATTAATAGTACCTGTGTGATTTCCTGCAGGTGTACGACCTTAAATAGAACTATTTTGAAGTAAGAAAAATAAGGAACCTGGAAAAAAGTGCTGGAAGTCAACGTTTTTAAACCTCAAATGTAGTCATTGTGGGTGTGTGTTCTGTCCTCTCTACTTTTTTTTCTCTGTGTGTTCTCAGAGTGAAGTCATGTGATGAGCTGAAAGTCATTCAGTCCGACCCCTGATCTAATTATTCAGGTTCCCTCAGAGTCTGGCTGATGTTCTTGTGCAGCAGACACAGATCTGCTCAGTTGTACATCGAACAGACAGTGAAGAATAAACACCATTTATTCTTTAGATATAAAAAAAAAAACCAAGACACAGCACAACATGTGGCTTCAGTCTGTTCATGAATGATCATGTGACTCTG
>NC_024310.1:14231364-14300393 GCF_000523025.1 Cynoglossus semilaevis
CTGTTCATGAATGATCATGTGACTCTGCAAAAAGCTAAGCATGACCTTCCTCCTGAAAGTCCTTCAGCAGTACAGAGAAGGACACACACACACACATTTTAGAAAACAAAGTTTTTTCATTCTGTATTTTCTGACAAGGACACATGCAGGTTTTAGGGCAGTGGTGACCTAGTGGTTAAGGAAGTGTACTTTTGTCTGAAAGGTTGCAGTTTGGAATACACCAGCCATAAGGTTACACTGAGGTAGCCCCACACACTGCTCCCTGGACGCTCACTTGAGCTGACCCCTGCTCTCTAAGGTGATAGGTTAAAGGCAGAGATGTCATTTAAAACAAACTACTCTTACAAACAAACAACAACTCTAACTGTTGGTCCTCCTGTATGGATCAGTACACACAGCGTATCTGTCTGTGAGGACTCACTGTTAAAGATGACACTGATGTAAGATCTACCAGATCACAGTGATCTCACACCACAGCCTTGTTTTGGAGAAATGATCACACACTTATTCAGGCAGTAGCAGTACACACACATACTCCCTCTCTGTCTCTCTCTGTCTCTCTCTGTCTCTCTGTCTCTCTCGCCTGTCATTCACAGGTGGTTGTAATGTTCTCTTTTATTCTGCCTTCATATCACTGCTCGGTGTGTTCTACTGTTTGGTTTCTCTCGTTTGAAATATTCCTGTATTTTTCACACACTCTTCCACAATAACAATATAAGGTATTAAAGAAATACACGGTTAGAACCAAGTACAAAACACTCAGCGCAGTAGTGGGTTTGCTCGACGTCATACACGTGATTGCACTAATACGTGACGTCAGCGCGCAATTCAGCAGCTGTATAGTAGATGTTCTGTAGAACCGGACTGGGGAGTCGGTCTGGATGGAAGGAGACAGAGCCTGGAGTTCTGCACAGTGTGTGTGTGTGTGAGTGAGTGAGTGAGTAAGTGAGTGTGAGTGTGTGTTTTCAACTGTTCCATCACATCTACATGATGTGACTTTTTTTTAACAAAAAGACAAAAGCCAAAGAAAGAATATTTTTAAAAATGTCGACGCCTAACCACAGCCTGTCCACGGCTACGCCGGAGCGCACGTCCGGGACACAGCTCCCACTGCTCCTCTTTGGCTTATGCGTCACCATCGCTGCGGCCACGGTGGTCGGAGGAGTTTCATCTCTGTTGAGTCTCCTCAAAACCAGGAGGAAAAACCCTCTGTGCGTCATAGTGGCCTCCATGTCCGTGGATGACCTGCTGAGTGTGGTTCCTCTGTGTCTGTTCCTGCTGCTGCAACTGGAGCCTGAGGACAGGGGGACAGCAGGTGGAGCAGAAGGAGCAGAAAGCTCCAGCAGATCCAGCAGCAGCGGCAGCCTCTGTACACTGTCCGGACTCCTCTACGTGTTCCAGGGTCTCTCCAGCAACATGAAGGCTTGTCTCATCGCTGCTTACACTTTCTACGTGACTAAACGGTTCGGTTTGGGGTTCGGGTCAACGCTGCGATGCCGGGGGTCGGTGCTGTGGGCCGTGGCAGCGGTTTGGGCAGTGAGCCTGTGCGTCAGCGTGTTGCCACTGTGTGGCTGGGGTAGTTTTACGCACGCGTCTCTGGGCTGTTTCCCGGAGAGCAGCAGCCTTTACATCCTGCTACTCTTCTCCCTCTACTCTGTCTGTCTCTGCGGTCTCCTCATCTTCTTCCTGCCGCTCACCTACCAGCTGCTCTGCTCCACTGAGCCGCACACGGCGCTGCTATACCGCCGCTCCGTGGAGGTGAGCGGCACCGCACCGCTCTGCCGCCTGCAGGCTTTCTCCGAGGACAGTCTGGATAAAAGTTTCTACAGGCGGCTGAGCCCGAGTTTGTGTAGGACAGTGAAGAGTGGAGAGCCGGGAGCTGCTGCTGCTGAAGACGCTGCTGATGGAGACACCCCGGTGCTCTTTGCCCAGAGACGCTTTTCCATGATCCTGGCGGTGCTCAGAGTCGTGCTGTGGATGCCTATGATGGTGAGCCGGCGACTTTACAGTTATCTTCACTTTAAAATAATTATTTCACATTCAAAGTGTCTGTAGGTCGTTTTAGATTCTCACCCTCTTGTAAATGTTAAAAACCGGAAATTTGGAAACGTGACAGTTCAAAGTCCAAATCATAAGTGCAGTTCGGAAGTGTGCATCGTCCCCACGATGTGCGCATGTGCGACCTCAGGCCCTTTTTTAAAAAAACTTAACTTTTGTTTTGCTTCAGAAAAGGAGCGCTTAAGCTCCTGCTTCGCCCCCTTCCTCTGCCCTCTTGCTCCCCGTCTGTCTCTCTGAGTGGTCAGCCACACACACTTTACATGTACTGTCCCTCACACACCACCTGATAAACAAGAAGGACAAGTCTGACAAACTCATTAGTATTTGTGATCCAACATGTCACATACTGTATGTATATGTATGTGTGTGTGTGTGTGTGTGTGTGTGCACTGACATGTTAGATCAGTGATCAGTGGTTTCTTCTCTCCCATCACTCAGACTCTGGTGCTGCTTCGTCACGCACTCGACGCCCACAGCTCCTCCCTGGAGACTCTGAGCTTCTTCCTGACCCTGCTGGCTCCTGCAGTCACTCCTCTCTTCATGTTGTCCGAGCGCTGGATCCACCTGCCCTGTGGCTGCTTCATCAACTGCAACCGTGACCAGGAGCAGGAAACCTCAAGTACGAGAAGTACAAACAGATGTACATGTTTGACCTGAGTTTTCACCTCACTGTTCATATGTGTTTTTAATACTTACTTCTGACATTCAAGTTGTTAAAGTTTCTCAGGCACAACACTGAGATGTGGTAACTTGGTCTGTGAGATTCAAGACTTTCTTTGGAATTCTGAGTTTCTTTTCTGTGAACTAAGGTATTTCATCTTATCATGTCAAAGTTAGGATTTCTAAATTCCAAGGACAATATTTCACATGTTCTTGTCCTGACCAGTACTTTCAGGAGTTTTCTGGACTGAAATTATTTTACTTTTCTTTTTTGTTTCAGCTGTGAAGAAAAGGTTTGAATTCAGTCTTTCCGTCCAGCACGGCTGTGGTGTCTACAAACTCTCCCATGCTTCCACGTCCCCCAGCTGCCCAGCTCTAGACAGACCAAACTATCACAGCCTCTATAACTGCCATTTCTCCAATCCTCGCCTGGACGCTCTGGAAGGCAGTGGCCTTCAAGCTCTGGAGCAGGGCTTTGACTTCAGCACCACGTCTCATGTGGACAGCTCCTCTCATGCTGAGCTGCTGTTGGACGCTGTGACAGTCGAAGACACGGAGGCAACAACCAACTCTCCTCCACTTCCCCACCAGAGCCACGGAGACGGTGATGGAATCTGCTGTGTTCAGCACGAGCTAAACCTCAACGACACCGCATCTGTGTTCGAGGGGTCGGAAAGAAGGCTTTCCCATGAGGAATGTCAGAAGATGGAGCTGACAGACTGGGAATGGTGTCGCAGCAAATCAGAGAGGACATCAAGACAGGTATATGTCTAGATATGTCACAATCAATAGGATTAAAAAAGATGAAGGGAATCACAGAAAGGTCACTCTCAGGGTCACTTACAGTACTCCCACTGTCACTCTTTCACCTCCATACTTCCTGATCCATTGACTGATCCTGTCTTTCTTTTTATTCGTTTTATATTCTCCTCCTCTCCGTCTATTACTTTGTTTTGGTTCTTCTTCTATTTCCGTTATTTAATTGTCTTTTTTCATCTTCTCTTTTATTAAAGGAAGAGATAAAGGTGCAGACAATCATGAAACAGACAGAAATGGTTCTCTGCTTTGTTAGGAGCTGTTATCTATCTATGTTGTCTCTCCTCCTCCTTCTCCTCCTCTTCTTCCTCCTTTGCCTTGGTCTCCAATGGGAGGAAATAGATTAGATCTTAAAGACATCTTTACCCTCAGTGTGACTTTATTGACAGTAAGGGAGCAGCTGGTGTGAGCACATGTCCTCTCCCTGAGGACAACCACAGATCTGATCAGTGATGCAGGGACCTGGAACTGCTTCAGCCTTCCGAGAAAAAAATATAAAAGACAAATCATGTTCTCAACAGTACATCTGCCAGTTGTACTGAATGAACCACACAATACCCATTCCCACTAGCATTCAGATCTATGATCATTTAAGAGCGAACATTAACCTAATATCCTTGGACTGTTTAACATACATGAAGATTGTACACACAGTGCTGATGTTACTGCATGTTTTTATATACAATATTGCACTAGTGTACTGTACATTTCTTACCTTGGGGTTCAGTGTATTTTTACCCATTTTAGCTAAATTTAGAATCTGAATTCATCACGGAAGCCAACAGCAGTTAGCTGTGTAAACAGCTGAGGCATTGATTTTACTGCTGACAAGAAGAATCTTTCTCAGCAGATTTTACGACCATTCATTCTGTGCTGTGACCTTTCACCTCCAACACAAATATGGAAAACATTTGCACAAATGTGTACAGAAAGGTTTATATTTAGCCCAGGACTGAATTTCTTTTTTTTACCCTGCTCTTCCTGTAGGGGATGCTCAGCAATTAAAGCGTCAGGAGGTCATAGCAGCTCCAACAGTTACTCAGGAGCAGGGTTGGGTTAGAACTGAACCCCGTTCAATCTGCTTCACCGACCACAGCTGCTGTGGTCTTGACTCAAAAACAAAAACAAAAGGTTGCCCTTTACTTCAGGTTGTGGCTGAACCAGACTTGTTGTTTTGTCTTTGCAGCGTTCGTCAGGTGGTTTGTCGGTTCCTTTGTGTGCCTTCCAGGGCACTGTGTCTCTGGAAGCCCCCACGGGGAAGACCTTCTCCCTGTCTACCTACGAGGTCAGCAGTGATGGGCTGAGAATCTCCCCCAACACTGCTAAAAAGGTCAAATATTCCTACTCACCTTCTTTGACTATAAACCCCAGAGTAAAATAGACCTGAGGTCACATGATCTGTGGTCTCAGGTCAGGTTTCTTGTTGGCCTGTGATTCTACATCCCATAATTACTCAGATCATTTTACTCAGAAATATTTCAGGTGTTTTGAAGTTTTACATTTTTTTAGGTGATTAATCAAACCGTTATGTGCAAATGTCAAAAGTTAATTCTAAAGTCCTACAGTCCAAAGTAGTTTTTTGTACACTTAAAACATAGGTTAACATGACTCATACACATTAACAGAATCCTGCATATACTACTGCAGTGAATGGACCAGAGGTCACATACCTTAACCTTCAAAGGTTCTCCTGCAGCAAAGACTAGCTCAGACCTTTCCTTCCAAACCTGCAACACACACAGAGAAGACAGCTGTAAACATGGGCTCAGTTTACTGTGTGATGTGTAATTAAAAGGACAAGGCCATAAACAATAACAGGAGACCCTACTGTAGCTCTCAGTCTAACTGGTGAGCCAGGGTCATGTGACAGAGCTGTAAATGGAATAAAGAAGACCGAAAAACTGCTACTGCATTTGACAGGAAGTTAGGGGAGGTTTGGTTTTAAATTATGAGGTGTATTTGTTGATGGACAACAGCTCCACAGAACTGTTGAAGCTCGTGACAATAACTGACCTGAGGCTCAGACTGTTTCCATGTAAAGAGTAAAGACAAAAGTTAACAAAATGTTCCTTTTCTTGCCCTTAAGGTGGAGGTGTTTCGCTCTAAATCTGTGGGCCATGAGCCCAGTGCAGATGATGCAGCAGCAGCAGCAGCAGCAGCAGCAGGAGGTCAGATCAGAAACATCAGCATCAGCAGTGCAGAGATGCAGGTAGGAATGGGAATGGGAGCTGTAGTCGGGGACACCAATGTGAAGATCCACCTAGAAGTGCTGGAGATCTGTGACAATGAGGAGGCCATGGACAGCGTCTCCATTGTGTCAAACATCAGCCAGTCCTCCGCCCACACTCGGTCACCATCGCTGCGATACTCCCGGAGAGAGAATCGCTTTGTCTCCTGTGACCTGGGCGAGACGGCATCCTACTCCCTGCTGATCCCCAGTGGTGGAAATCCTGAGAGGGAGAACATCAACATTAGCATTCCCGACACCGTGGAGGCTCACCGACAGAACAGCCGGAGACAGATGCAGGACAGCACTGGGTACCACGAAGAGATCCAGATGCTGAACGAGGCCTACAGGAAGTCGTCAGCTGATAGAGAGGAGTGAGAAAAATCTATTGAAGCCTCACTGCCAACGGACCCCCCTGTCACTTCCTTCACTTCCTTCTTTGAGGTCATTTTAGCGACACAGATCCAGGGTTAGGGAAACACAGGGTCTTAATGTGACTGCTGGAGTCTTGACCACAATGGAATGTCCACGAAGAAGAGAAGTGTTTCTGAATGTTCACCTTCACCAAATGCCTTCTCTTGGTCTTTCTCAAAGTCCTTTTAGCCAAAAAATGCTGTAACTGCCTGCCGTTCCCAGAGATTATTAAGCGATCTTCTTTAGAAAGAAAAGAACTAATGAGTTTAAAACTTTGGGATTTACCAAAGGTCCATTCAGACCAGTGGTCCGTTCTTTGAAGACAGTTCCTGTAGTGGATCAGCCAATCACAGTGGATTAGTGCCCAGAGGTGACCAGGGCTGAAGCATCATTTACACTGCCAGAGGAAAAACATTTTTCACCTTCGTCTTAGTGTTGGACCATCACAGTGTTTGGTCCAAAAGGTCCATTTAACCTCAGCGGGTACACCAACAGATCTTCCTCATTCTGTTAATATTCTGAGTTGATCTGAAGGACATGGCTAGAAGATTAAGCTTTTTGGTCATAAACTGTTAGAATTAAAAAAAAAAAAGTTAATGTGGATTTAATTGTGATTTTTAATCTGTTCCCTAAAAAGTGACACATTTTACTAGATGTTCTGTGGATGCTTCCTCCTCCAAAGAAACTTCCTACTTTACTACCAGTTCTTCCTCCTCACCTTCATCATAAATGACATCTCACCTCATACTCTTCAGCAGTGAGGTGACATCACAGCCTGAATGTAGTGATAATGTAGAACTAGTGGCCCAGCATGGCCCAGGGGTTCTGCAGATGTTAGTCCTCACTGTTCACTCACAGCTACGTGGATGTCTGCAACTCTGTGGAGGTCAGATCCAGATCAAGAATCTGGATCAGGAAGCTGCTTCCTGATCCAGACATAGGTCTGATCAGCTTTGAAACTTCGTCCATAATATTTAAGATCTGTTTTCAGAACTGGTTCAGAACTTACGGTACCTCTGGGAAGGATGCATTTCATCATGACATATTCCCAGAGTGACTGAACTGCAGCCCCTTCTCCTCCTCTGGTTGGTCCTGTTGGGACTGTAGGAGGAGACGGACCAGGAGGTGGATCAGTTGACAGAGGAGAAAACAAACAGACTTCTTCATCTGTATTCATCCCACAGCAGCTTCTCTCCACCACAGACTTTGACGTAAAGGAGGAGGGGCCACTGTGATGTCATATGCCAGCTTCCAGGGATGATGTCAGCAGTGAGTCAGCTGTGTGGAAGGACGGGGGGGATCTGACCCAGGCCAGTGGTCCCAGTGGTCCATTGTTAGAGAAAGAAACAGAGAGAAAGAGAGAGTGAGAGAGACAGACATAATATAATTATTATTAATATTATTACCATGTGCTGCTACATACCCATAGATGTATTGTTGTTATGATAATCTCAGAGACTAAAGATTGTTTTACATAAGGCTTTTGAGGAGGAGGTAACAGTCAAACTGACTGAGGAGGAGGTGGAGGTGTAGGAGGAGGTGTAGGAGGCAGTAGAAGTGTTGCAGGAGGTGGATTCTGATGTAGATTAGTTTTCCAGCCTGGAGCACATTGACGTGACTGACAGTGCCAACAGCATACGAATGTACTGCCCTGAACGACTGTAGATAAAAATCATCTTTGTCAGATGACAGTCAGCCATGGTGATACAACTGTTCTTTTCAGTCGGACTGCAAATGGAACCTTCTTTTATTTTAAAGCTAAAGGCTGATCCTCTGTCTACTCTGTGACATTTTCATCGTTTTAAAGAAGCTCTGCATAGAGTTCTATTTTGACAAGACTTTTCTCAAGAGCTTACAGTTGTTTGTGATAGGAGAGAATTTAGTCTATGTTTCAAAATAAAACATGTTTTCACTCTGATAACTACTAAAAATATGTTTTCGCCCAGAATTGCTCTATGGTTGGAAACCTCTGTATTAACATTAAAAATGTTGTAGTTAATCATTGAAAATATTTTGTCAGATTATTGAATTCCACCTTTACCAGACGTATGTGTGTTATATTAATGTTTGTTACATGTGTTGTTGTTGCACCGGTATTTTCAGATTTTTCTTTAACTCTGTCCATAGCTGCTAACATGTCATTAAAGATTATAATACTGGACAAGAGTTCCCTCTTGACAGATGTTCCACTTCATGGCTCAGAACTTCTTACTGTTACTGAAACTAGGAAGTGTCCTGTGACAAGTTTTTGCTGATATTTTACACAAGCATAAATAAATAAATAATAAAATATAAAGTCATATAAAGTTCAACGTGTTGCATAAATGATCAACTCCAGAAATTGATGTCTTTCTGCAGTATGTCAACACAGCAGGTTTAGAACTGGCTGAAGACAGATGCAAAGGAAACTGAGGGTTCATTTTCACAGTTACGGATTTTCTGTAGAAGCTCAGAAGTAACGGATAAACTAGTGGGATCCAGGGAGGGCCATCTACTGGCCATTTGAGGTGGATCTGGGATGAGTCACGGGGGAAAAAACAAAATTGTCTTTTAGCAGACAGTTCTATGTAACAACTAAAATGACAATAATATCAGCGCTGCCACAGAACAGGGTCTCTCTCTCTCTCTCTCTCTCTCTCATAGTTCTCTCTGATCCCAGTATGCTGCCTGAGAGGTCGAGACTCAGGTACGTCTACATCAAATACCCAGCTTCAATGGTTGTGCTCCAGGCTTTTACTTCAGCACATCATACATTATTAAATATGTGAGCCATGGCTACAAGAGAGAGAGTGGGCGGGGCAGGAGAGCATGCCTCTTTTTATGTAGAGGTTTTCTTTAATCTTTTCTTTCTCCCATTGATCCAGTCATTAGTGTCAGAGAGTTTATATGCATCACAGGTTCAGCACTGAGTGAAGGGAAACGATGTGCAGCCATGACTGAAAACCAGAGGAGGAGCAGGTTCACACATCAAACATCGGATTTTCTCTGTATGTGTCTGAGCCTAAAAAACCTCAGGAAGGTCACTGTTCACTGTTTTCTAATCATCTGCCTTTCATCTCTGCTTAGTTTCACCCATAGTTTATCTTATTTCCCTTTGAAATGAACAAATACACAGACTGTATGTGAGGCTCAGGGCCAGTTAAAATAGTTCGGTGCAGCTGAAGACTAGTTAACAACATATAACACAAAGGATTCAAATGTATTAGTATTTAGTCTGTTCCCTTGGGGCTAATGTGGAACTGCTAAAAGAATATTTTTCAATAAACAATCTTCGTATTAAAGCCAACAAATTAACATTACAGTTTCTGTCTCTTTCTGTCTTTCTAATGAAGTCTATGGCTATACACATGACGTCATATTGGAGCGCAGCGTGGTGACGTATTTATTTTGCGACAGAGCCGCATTTTATAATTCTTACAGCTTGGCTTTAAAAACGCAGGCTCTGCACTGTTCTGGGTGTATTTTCTATTTAAATACAATTCCCGACGTTTAACATTTATTTTGTGGCAGGAGCCAAACCGTCATTGTTGTCGGTGACGTCACTGACGTTCTCTGTTTGCAGAAGAGGTTGTTTAAACAGCGTTTCTTTCAGGTCTTTGAATATGAGTTACGGTTACAGAGGAGGGCGAGGAGGACGGAGAGGAGGAAGAGGAGGAGGAGGACATAGAGATGGCAGCACAGAGAGGCGGGACAGAGGAGGAGGGGTTGATCGGCCTCCTCCGCACCTGAAGGGTCGGGAGATCGGAATGTGGTACGCCAGATACGGAGCAGTGAGGAGGAGACAGGCTGACAGGAGGGCGGTACGTAGTGGTACTGATGCTGCTGCACATTTTTAGCTATATATTTTATTTACATACAATTAGAAATCTGTTCACAGATATGTACCAAGACATTGACCGATAAAAAATAAAAAAAGACCTTTGTATAGTTTGTATTTTCAGAATTAGTATTAGTGTTAAAATTTTAGCTAATCTTCATTAGAACATATTCAGCTAAACAAATCCTTCAGGTAGTACTTTATAGTACTATAGTTACAACTTTTTGCTTCTTCTGGTATTGAAAGAAGATGTAGAGAACCAGAAGTCCATTCTCGTCCTGGGTGGTCTTTACTGTACCAGTGAATACAAGAGTACAAGTTACATGCAGTTTTGAGCTCCGTCCCTGAAGCTGTCACAGGGATTTGGGAGATGGGGTGAGGTGGAGGGAGGACTCTCTGTGGTTGCTGTCACAGACTCTTCTACGAACCATTGGAAATATATTTCAGTTTCTAAAAAACTACGTCAAAACCTCTTTTGAAGCTCCCGGGTAGTAATGTCTGTCTGTGTCTGTTTTCAGAGAGCTGTGGTCCAGATGGACGAGGCCAGAGAGCAGCACATCACCAAGCTGCTCAGTTCTGTGCAGCGTGAGCAGCCTTTTACAGACAGAGGCCTCAGGGACAGCCGAGCTTCTGGGTCAAAGGACTGGAGGTCCGTTGTCTGATCTAAATCTTCTGCTCAGACATAAACAGTCCTCTAATGTTGTTCATCGTCTGTGTATGCAGTTATTTTGATGGAGATTTGCCTGAAGAACAGAAAAGGAAGATAAAATCTGAGGAAGATGATAAAGAACTCGGTTTAGACCAGAGGAAGACAGCTCTCAGATCACATGGGTAAAAAAAAGAGATCCTACCAAAACTGTCTCTTGCTGCAACAACAGTTACACAGCAGTACTGACTGACTGACTTATGAGCCCCTCAAGAAGTCAGAATAATGGTCACATCCACAGTGTTGGTTACTCGTGTTATAAAATGTTTTTGCAGCAGCAGCAGTTTTTCTTCTGGAACTCAAACCTTCTTCACTAACGTAGTTGTTAAAAACTTAAATGTTCTTGTTTAGACAATCGTCTCCAGCAGTTAAAGAAGAACCTCCAGACACCTGGGAAGAAGATGACAAAGATGAACTGCAGCAGGAGAAGGAGAAGAAGGAGAGACATAGATACAATGACAAAGACCTTGAATTCCTCTTCCAGGAAGTAGTCAGAGACTGTTCTTTGGACGACGATTTAAGGCAGGATTTGCAAAACAAGAGATCTGACCCCAGGTACAGGGAGATGCTGGTGAGTGGTTCAGTGATGGAGGTTCTGCTGGAAGCTGAAAACAAACCAGGGCTCAACAAAGAAAGTCCAACATTAATTCTACTGTTGAAATTGTTTTGCAGAAATTCAGAGAAAAATTGCCGTCTTATGGGAAAAGAGAGGTGAGTTTAAAAAAAAAAATCCCCTTCATCGATTCCAAAGGTCCTCAGATCCTCAATGAAAAAAACCCAAACTTGTCTCTGTCCTCTGCTCCTCAGGAGCTGGTGGAGCTGATCCAGAGTGACCGTGTTCTGGTGGTGAGCGGAGAGACGGGCTGTGGGAAGACCACCCAGGTCACTCAGTTTATTCTGGACGACTACATCAGCAGAGGAGTGGGCTCCACGTGTCGGGTGGTTTGCACACAGCCACGACGTATCAGCGCCATCTCTGTACGTTCCTGCTGCTGCAGCGTTGTGATGTTTTTTAAATTGTTACATGTGACTTCACTCAGTGTGTGTGTGTGTTTCTCTCAGGTGGCAGAACGTGTGGCTGCAGAGAGAGCAGAGAGTGTGGGGAATGGAAACTCCTGTGGGTACCAGATCCGTCTGCAGAGGTACAAAAGTCTGAAGGAACAGAGTTCTGATTACAACTGTAACAGTTTTGCAGCTGACACTGAATAATGAGGGAATTGTCCTTTATTTATACAAATGTTTTTGCCTTCTATAACTTTAACAGCTGCTGATGAACTTTTAGCTGTATTTCAGACTAATGTTAATGCGTGAAAACCAAGATTTTATCTATCACTGAGAAGAGAAGTCATGTCAACAGCTGTCGACCCATGTGATCGATAACTTCTGTCAATATAGAAGTTTTTGCAGAGCTTCTTTAAAAAGGTGAAAAGGTCACAGAGGTGCAGACTCCAGCTTTTACAGTTCACATGTACAGTCCTACTAAAAGAACAGTTTTATCACCACAGCTGACTGTGTGAGAGAAAATGTGCTGTTCACTGTTAGGGTCACCTTGACCTTCCTGACCTTTAGATTTGTTCTATATCAGTTCTGTCATTTTACTTGTGTTTTTCTCCTTGGCATCTGAGAACATTGTCCAACAGGAAGCTGCTCTGTGGTGTGAACAGGTCACTGAATTCTGACCTATGACATAACTTAGTGTTGAAATGGGAGATTTCCAGCTAAAAAGGCAAAAATAACTAGCGTCAATTAAAGTTAGTGTTGAATGAGTTCCACACAGAGGAGCCTGTGTTGGAGGCCAGTGCTTTGACCACTTCCTGAGTGAAAAGTTGGTGATGTGTTTTTCCAGGTCCAGTTCTTACTTTTAAAGCCTCGGCTCCAGCAGCTCCAGACTCAGCCTCAGACTTTATTCGTGGTATTTTATGTTGTTATTCCTGTTGGTTTATTCGTCCTCACGAGGGGAGTCGTCACGACACGCTGATGTTAATTATGCAGCAACATTTGATGTGTTTGAGTCTGAGGAGTTCTTTCCTGCTCCATTTGTCGTTACGACTAATGACTTTTCACTGCTGTTGTTCTGGGTACCAGCCTTTCATCCTCCACCCGTCTGCAGATTATTACATTATTTATGACAGAACATTATGGTACCACAGAGTTTAGAGCCACATTCATCTGAGCACTGAGTTCAGCGCTGTGTTACTGCTGCTGCTGCTGCTGCAGATGTGTCAGTAATTCTGAAAACATTCTGTCAAAGAGCAGAGAGTGAGCTGAGAATCAGTTACACAAAAATGTGTTTAGTCTGACCTCTGACCTCTTAGTTTATGTTAAAAACTCTTCAGGCTGATGATGACAGGAGTGCGGACCAGAGTCAGGTCAATGTTGGAGGATCAGTGTGAAAACAAAGACATAACCATAATAATCCTGTCCACCAGTGGTTCTCAAACCATGGTACCAGAACCATACTGATCTGGTTTGAGTTAATGTTCATTTTCAACAGAAATCTTTGTCTTCCATCTGCTATTGTCTTTCAGCCGGTTACCCCGGAAACAAGGTTCGCTCCTTTACTGTACCACAGGCATTATTCTGCAGTGGCTTCGCTCCGACCCGTGAGTCTCTGCTTCACCTTCTCCTCTCTTCCTAATCCTCCCCTTAAATTTGTTCTTCATTCCTCTCACAGTCTGGGTGGTCCATTAGTATCACAGACACACACAGAAACAAACACCAGTATGTGTGTGTGTGTGTGTGTGGACTCATGTTTGTCTCTCTGTGGACACTTTGGTTTTGTCCTTGTCACTGTTTCCTTCTCTGGTTCTTCTGGTGTCAGTCTGTTGTCCAGTGTCAGTCACCTGGTCCTGGATGAGATCCATGAGAGGAACCTTCAGTCCGACGTGTTGCTCATCATTGTGAAGGACCTTCTAAAACAGAGAGATGACCTTAAGGTTGTCCTGATGAGTGCGACCCTCAACGCAGTGAAGTTCTCCGAGTACTTTGGTGAACAGCCAGTGTGACGTTCTAACTTTGTTCAGCACCGGTGCTGCAGTGGTTTTGGTTCTTCAATCATTTCTCTCCTTCCAAACATCCTAACAGGCAATTGTCCAATAATCCACATTCCTGGTTCCACCTTCCCAGTGGAAGAGTTTCTACTGGAGGACATAGTGGAGATGACGAGGTAACAATGACACACAAATGGCCTTCACTCATGATCCAGCCGGGGGGCTTTGAGTGAAAAAACCTGTGACAGTTCAGTGACAGATGACATTGCTGTGAAATGGTTCCTCCTCTGTCCGGCAGGTACCGTCCTAAGACTCAGGAGCGTCGTTCCTCTTGGAAGAGAGGTTTCTGGCAGGGTCGGAACTCCAGAGCAGAGAAGGAGCAGAAGGAGGCCCTATACAGTGAGCGTTGGCCTGATTACGAACGCTCACTGAGGAGCAGGTGGGTTCAGATTCAGCTGCAGAGCAGTGACGTCAGCAGAGCAGAGCAGCTGCAGCAACTGTCCTTCTGATCTTCTCATTTCTAATTCTGTCCATTCTGGTCACTCCCAGTGAAGTATCTTCATCTTCAGCTCAGCCTCCTGTCTCTAAGACAGAGTCCCCACTGTAGGTCTGAGGACCAGGTGACCTGACCTCAGGAGAACATCAGAACTCATCTCTTTGTCCTCCACAGATACTCTGACAACACCATCTCCACTCTGCAGATGTTGGATGAAAATGATAAGATTGATCTGGACCTGATTCTGGCCCTGATTCGTCACATCGTCATGAATGAAGAGGTGAGTTCAGTCCAAGTCCCGCCCCCTCTCATGGCTAGACACAAAGATTTTGCTGCCTCTTGATTTTTAGCTAACTTTAATTATCTCATTCATCAGATTTGAACTTCTTGTTTCATTCCCAAGATGTTTGGGCCAAAATGTAATAATCCTTTAAGTTGTTTTAATCCAGTATGTTTTAGATAATTCCAACCTATGGGCTTTTGTTATAAAATTATTATCATTTTTTATCTTTTTATCTACTGTTATCTGTAGCTAAGTTTATGCTTAAATGGCTACCTTTGAAGACTGACAACCTTTAGTTGTCTTCAGGCTAATAATAGACCTAGATGTACAGACATGCATATGTTCAGCATGTGTGCAGCTATGAAGCCAGAGTAGACAGATGACAGTGACGACTCACACTGTGTACTGTGAATAATCTGTTGGAGATGAGTGTGACAGGAAGTGATGATGGATGTCATCAGTTTGATGAGTCCTCACCAGACTGAGGATAGGTGTCAGCTGAGCTGCTGGTTTGCAGCTCTGACTTTAACACTCAGACTCCTCATCTACTTAGAAGGGATTTTTTTACACCAACACAGAGACACAGCCTCAGGCTTTTTAAAAATGTTGAATGTTGTATGATTCAAATTCAAATTTCAGCTCAAACTCTGACGTAACTGAACAGAATATTCATATTCACTTATACTAAGATGGATGCATTAGCCAAAATTATTTAAGTTAAATCAGAAAAGCTACCGTTAGCCCAGAGGATGACATGAGTCTTCATCACTGCTCACATCCAGCTGCGTCTCCATCCGTCACAACTACAGCTACAGTCACTCACTCACACACACAGTCATCCATCTGTTCTCACCATGTTCTGAAGTGGGACTAGGTGGCGCTCTGTCAGGTTTTTCAGATGTGCTGATGAGACAGTGATGCTGCAGGACCTGATATTACATTATAGTGGTGGAGGGTTTGATTCCTGTCACTGCTGTGTGGAGGTCCAGAGTTATTTCCTCAAGTAAACATTATTTCCTGCACAGAAGAAATTTAGTTAGAAAGTTTCATTCTGGATTCATTAATTTCAAAAAAAATTAAATGTTTAAATGTTGCTGATTTCTAGGATTATTGAGTTTGAAGCTGAAGTCAGAACTTAATCAGAATGAATCCAGAATAAATACCTCACCTTCACACGAACTTCAGAATGAGTCTAAAGTCAGGCTTGGTCTCTAAGGCAGTTCAGTAGAGGTCAGCTGGACTGTCTGGGATTCTTGAAGATGTTTCTTCTCTTCATCCCAGAGTCTTTTTTAGTTCAAACTGACTGCGGCACAATTCAGGTCTTTGTCGTCTGAATACAGAGTCCATATAGTAAAACACAGGAGGAAACCATGCTCTGATCCAATGATCACCAGGATCAGGATGTGTGTAGATGGTTGTTTGAGCCACCTGGGAGGTCAGTCTCACCCCAGGGACAACAGCAGTTCCTCAGCACAGCAGTCAGTGAGAAGTGGAGACCCCTGTTGGACGAAGGGGTGAAACCCAGACACTGAAGTCATCCTCTGCTGCACTGCTGTGGATGAGAGGGGCTGGGTGACGTCTGGGTGTGATGGATCCATGGTTGGTGTCTGTTTGTTTTTCTGTGTTTGCTGATGTCACTTCCTGCTGTAACTGCTCGATTTCTGACAGGAAGGAGCTATTCTGGTCTTTCTGCCAGGCTGGGACAACATCAGCAGTTTGAACGACCTGCTAATGAGTCAGCAGATGTTCAAATCAGGTGACACACACACACAGTGATGTGAAAAGCTAAACATTATTAAAACATACATTAATATGTCTGTTAACGTGAAAATGTTCAGCTGTTCTTCTGCTGTTTGAACATTGTCTTTGTTTGTGCTGCTGTCTCCAGAATCCTTCATCATCATCCCTCTGCACTCCCTCATGCCAACAGTCAACCAAACACAGGTGACCCTCCTCCTCTCTGACTCCTCCACCTCTGTGACTCCTTTCTGACTCCTCATAATGTTGTTCTCCACTGATGTGGTCAGAAACCCTGTGTGTTCTTGTGTCTGGCTCAGGTGTTTAAAAAGCCTCCTCCAGGAGTTCGGAAGATTGTCATTGCCACCAACATCGCTGAGACCAGGTGAGTGCTGTCAGAATCAGATCAAATCTGTGTCTCCACAGACACGGGACAAAACCAGGTGTGTTGAAGTCCAGTCAAGTACTCTGGAGTTTAATGGAGTACAGTGAAGCACAGTAAATTCAGTGGAATGCAGTGCAGTGAAGTACAGTGACATCCTGTGCAGTACAGTGGAGCGGTGGCTCTGACCATGACTGTTTGTCCTGTTCCGGCAGCATCACCATTGATGATGTGGTGTTTGTGATCGATGGAGGAAAGATTAAAGAGACGCACTTCGACACCAACAACAACATCAGCACCATGGCAGCAGAGTGGGTCAGTCTGGCTAACGCTAAGCAGAGGAGAGGACGAGCAGGAAGGTTGTTTTTTTATTCTGATGAAGAGATCATGTGACAGTGTAAATCAGTTACTGCTCAGACCTCTTACCTGTCGTTCTTGGCTATCATTTAACTTACATTAATGTTAGCTTCATTAGACAAACTTTTAGCTCTTTGTTAAGAAGAAAACTTGGTTGTGTTTTAGCATGTTTTCTTGCCATTTCTCACCTCAGTGTCAGCTGTCTGTGGTTCCAGAACCACAGAGAGAAGCCACTTGATTCTACATCTGAAGAGTTGATTTGACCTCTGACCTTTCTGATCTCATTCAGGGTGCGTCCAGGGAAGTGCTATCACCTGTACAACAGTCTGAGGGCCAGTCTGCTGGAGGACTATCAGCTACCAGAGATCATGAGGACTCCACTGGAGGAGCTGTGTCTGCAGATCAAGGTGCTGTGAGCAGACTGTCACTCCAGCTCAGACACACAGGCCTGGCTAATGGATTACAGATCCAGAGGTCACAAAGAGCTGCTGCTGCTGGAGATGATGGTTGACAACAATGCTTTCACTGATGATGGGTTTTATATTACTGCAGTCTGATGGATCACAAAGAGTGTGTGTGAGATTACACCTCCACAGGTGCATGTGATGTAACACCTATTTGTGTTGTGTGTCTCGGCTCAGATTCTGAAGCTGGGCTCTGTGGCTCAGTTCCTGAACAAAGCTCTGGACCCCCCCTCTGAACAGGCCGTCAGCCTGGCCATCAAGAACCTCATGGACCTGGTGAGAAGGAACCAAAGATTTTTTAAACAGAGTCATGGAGCGAACATCTGCTAATTGTGTGCTAATGCTGTGTTGTTAGAATGCTTTGGACCATTCAGAGAACCTGACAGCTCTGGGGTTCCACCTGGCCCGTCTTCCTGTGGAACCTCACATTGGTAAACTGATCCTGTTTGGAGCTCTGCTCAGCTGCCTGGACCCTGTTCTCACCATGGCTGCGTCCCTCAGCTTCAAAGACCCATTCTTCATCCCCCTGGTGGGTGGAACCAGTACACACAGTGTTGTTAAATGTTTTTTTTCTTATCTATGAAGAACTCTTTGAAGACCTCTGTCAGTCTTAGTGTTAGCGTCTAACTTCTGTTGGCTAACTGTTTGTGGTTTAATTTAACCTCCAGATGACTTTGTCTCAAAGTTCCTGTTCAGTTTTTTCTGGACCAGTTCTAGAGGTCACTTAGGTTAAACATGAGTTCTGTGTGTCAGGGTAAAGAGAAGATGGCAGACATGAGGAGGAAAGTTCTATCCAGAAACTCCAAGAGCGATCATCTCACCATCGTCAATGCTTTCCAGGTCAGTCACAGCTGCTTCCTTCTTCTTCTAATCTGTTGTTTTTATCTGGACCTGCTCTCACCTCCTCCTTCTCCTCCTTCTCTCACTGATCCAGGGCTGGGAGGAAGCCAGACAGCATGGAGGCAGAAGTGAGAGGGAGTTTTGCTGGCAGAACTTCCTGTCTGCAAACACACTCCAGGTGAGACCAGGTCGAGGCTCACAGAGAGGGAGTGGTAACGTCAGAGAGTGTGACGTCAGAGGTGTTTTGCTGGTTCAATCCGTCAATCCGTTCAATCTGTCTGCAGCCTTTTTAGAACATTTTCTCTGTATTATTTGTTGAGGACTTTTCTCCACTCTTCTTTTCATTTACATCTAATTCCTTCATCTCTTCTTCTCTTCTCATCTCTTTTCCTCAGCTCTTCTCTCCTAAGCCCTCCTTCTCATCTTTCCTCCTCAGCTCGGTGCAGTCCACTCATTCCTCCTTTTCTGCCTCAGATGCTGTACAACATGAAAACTCAGTTTGCTGAACATCTGATGCACACAGGCTTCGTCAGCAGTAAAAACCCCAAAGACTCCAAATCTAACGTCAACTCAGGTAACTGTCCCCCAGCCCACATCTGAAGGTTCAGTGTTGAGGATAATACCTGTCACTTATCGCCATCCTTCTGTTGAACAAAAACATTTTGTGAATGAACACATGTTTAGACTTTCTCTTTAGTGATAGAATCATCTTTGACCCACATGACCTCACAGTAACATGAAGAACAACATCTGGGTCACTACAGTCCTAACCTCTGTCTCGTCTTCATCTCTGACTCATGATCTCCAGACAATGAGAAGTTGATCAAAGCAGTAATCGTGGCAGGGCTGTATCCAAAGGTGGCCACGATCAGACCGTCTCACAGCAGGAAGAGACCAGGGTCAGTCTGTCCTCTCTCTCACACACACATACACACAAACACACATCAAACAGGAACATACACACATACACACATACACACATCAAACAGGTTTTCAGTCAGATGTCAAAGATCACATTTGTGACTTTAAACTTGTTAAACTTCAAACACTTATCATAACATCAGACCAACAACAGCTGACTGAGCAGAGACGGTCCTGTAAAAGAACATTGGTTTAGCCTGTTGGGGCTAGAATTACATTTACAAAGTGACTTACGAGAGGATTAGCATCCGAGCTACAGGGAGATTGCTAGTTAAGATGGTGTTGGGACTGCCAGACCACGTTCCCCAGTTGAGCAGAGTAGTTGTGGGGTAACAGTGGTGGCTTAGTGGTTAAGGAAGCGATTGACAGACTTGGGTCTGGAAGGTTGCAGGTTTGAATCCACCAGCTGCCAAGTTAGCACTGGCAGTGTTAGTGATGGGTTAAAAGCAGAGGTCACAGTTCATTGTGTGCAGTGGTGTGCTGTGTAACAATGACAAGTTCAGTTTCCTTTCCCTTTGTCCCTAAGTCCCCTAAGCCTTTATCAGAGTACTTCAGTAGGAGCAGACCCATTAAGTACCTCGTAGCATTAGTGATTTGTATTTCAGCTAGTGTTTAACCTTTCATTATCTATTTCTCAGATTTCATTTCAAATTTTTGTTTTGACTCAGTTGCTCATTTGTGACCCCTGCTGGCAGACTAATACTATTTTCTTCAACATGACTCCTTTAACATTCTTTAATTCTTTTGAACAGGGTGAAGGTTTACACTCAGGCAGATGGAAAAGTCTGCATTCACCCAAAGTCTGTCAACGCTGAGGAGACACAGTTTAACTACACTTGGTTGATCTATCACCTGAAGATGAAGACTAGCAGCGTGAGTGTGTGTTTGTTTCTATGTGGCGTGGACGTGAGTAAAAACCCTGCTCACACTCAAATGTCAGCAGTGAGCTCTCGGCAGGTTCTAGATGAATATTTGATGAAAGAGTGACTTTTAACTTTGAACTCTGCTGAAATCAAACCTCTCTTCAAAGACTTCAGATGTTAAGTCCAACCTGGTAGAAACCTGTGAAGAGTAACCCGTTCACACACAGGTACAAACAAGAGTGAAAAGAGCTGATGCTCAGACACACAGCACTGAATCTGAAGAAAAAAACCAATGGCAGTTAATAATCAGCCGACAGTCTGCTGTCACTTCAACACAGACAGGAAGTGATGCCTGAAGATACAGAAACCAAAGATGTTTGTGTCAACATCACATCCCAACTGCAGCAAGTCCAAGTCATGTGATTGTGATGCAGCTTCACTTCACTGATCCCAGACCTGCTCTAAATTAAAACCCCACTCTTCCTCCCCCCTCAACTCCATGTGTCGCCTCAGATCTTCCTGTACGACTGCACCGAAGTGTCTCCATTCTCCCTGCTCTTCTTTGGAGGTGACATCACCATCCAGAAGGACGAAGACCAGGAGACCATCGCTGTGGACGAGTGGATCATCTTCAGGTCCCCGTCTCGCATCGCTCACCTGGTGAAGGTAAAAAATATATATATTTTATTTTTAATAAGAGGATACGTTGCTTTAAGTTATTAAAGGTGACTTGGTCAGTAAAGGTAAAGTTAGTCACAGAGTTTCTTTAAAAAATATCTGAAGTCTGTTTTTTGAGGAGAGCAAAATCTTTAAAGTTGAACATTTTTATTTCTCACCTTTTTTCTTTTCTGTCTGATTCTGTTTCCTGCAGAACCTGAAGAAGGAGCTGGACTCTCTGCTGCAGGACAAAATCCAGACGCCGTCTCCAGTGGATTGGGAAAACCTGAAGTCCAAAGACTGTGCTGTCATCACGGCCATCATTGACCTGATCACCACCCAGGAGAAACCTGCAGGAAGGTCGTCTGACCACAGAGGGCGACACACTCACTTCACTGCTCACGGCTGGGATGATGAGGATGAAGATGATGATGATGAGTAGAAAACCTCATCATCATCAGAGACAAAGAGATCTGAGCTCAGTTTGATTAAAGTCCTCGAACCTGGTGCCGGGACCAGAACAGGTCCAGTTCTGCTTCAAAAACAAATACAGAAAATTACAAAACTATCTGTAAAAATAAATAAATAATAAACTCCAAAAGTAGAATAACTTCTTCTGCTGCTAATCTGTCACATGACCTGGAATATTTTAGAGTGATGGCACAAGAAGTAAACAAAAGAGTACATGTAAAAAAAATTATCCATGATCAAATATTTACTTAATACTGACGATAAACAATACACATTTTTGAAAGTTATACAAACTAAATCAACAAATAATATACTGTTTAAAATACAAACAAAGAACAATAGAACAATAAATTACATACAAGAAACAATCAAGAAATTAAAAAAACAAAATTCAAGTCAAATAAAAATAATAAAACCACCAAGTAGTGACAGAAACAAATAAAAGAAAAAAAATGAGTGAGATTAAAAAAAGAACAGGTTTTTACTTTCTTCGCCAGAGTCAAGTCTAGAGACAAAGAGCCAAACTGGACTGGACTTTTCTGGGTCCTGTGTTTAAGTGTTTAAGGGATTCCTGTGATATTTAAAAATAAGATTTAGATAGACAGGACTTTGTTCATCCCCCTGGAGTTCACTTTGGAAAATTAGAGAAAAGACTGAAAAAATAAAAAAAACATTTTCAGAACCTAAATCAGGAAAAGTTTTGTAACTTTTCCTGATTTCTTTGTATTTTTTATTTTTTTATTCCTGGATTTTTCAGCTTTGTTTCATTTCAGCATTTTTGTTATTCATCGTGTTACAGCTGAGGTTTTTCTGGTCTAGATTTACCTGGTAATTATTCTATCATTCTTATCTCTAATCCAAGTCCTCATCACTGAGACAAGTTAATTGGAACCCATGGTGGCAGAAAAACATCAGCGTTCATTACTAGAAAGTTTTCATGTGAAAAATAAAAGTTTCTTACAAATGTACATCACTGTTTATTTACAATAATGATATTTTATAATTCTTACAAGAAGATAATGTGATTAAAGTTTAAAGGAAAAGTTCAGGTTTGTGCAAAGGAAGACTCAGTTCATCTCACTGACAAAGTTGAAATATTTTCTGTTCATCTCAGAAGACCGACGTCATGAACAGAAAACTGATGTTGGTGAACCACTCACTCTGCCACACCAAACCTGACTGAGAGAAAAATCTGTGTTTTTAGCTTCACAGCTGTTGGCTCACTGCTGCCTCCACTGTCATCAGTTGAAAAAGAAGCTAAGAATGTGTTTTGTTTCCGTGTCAATTTTGTTTCATGTTTTTAGGTGATTATGAAAAATCCATGTTCATTTCTTAACAAAAATCGTGGCTTAAAAAGATTTTTAAAAAAAATATATATATATACACACACACACACACATATATATATATATATATATATAGTATCCCTGAGTGAATGGAAGAAACTTCTGTTATTTTTTTGTTTTCCAGGATTCTACGCGAAATGTTTTTGTTCTTTAGCAGGACATAAACTATGGTCACAGCTGGGCCTCAGATCCAGCACAGTGAAAAATCTATCTTGATTTTCTGTACAGAGTTTGTTGCTCAATCTTAGCTTTTGGCTCATTGTGGGCTGATATTTAGCCACCTCCATAAATATGTTTATTTTCTGGGCTGTTTTTGTTTTATTTTCTGCCCCCATGAGGACCACTGTGACTTTAGAAATGTTTCAGTTTTTATTGGCTGAGTAGAAAAACCTGCTGGTCACATGTCGGTCCTGTTGTCCAGTCCTGGTCAGACATTGGTCTCCAGTCCCTGCAGACGGTCCATCCTCTGCATGTTTCTTTGGATGGTGATCTGACAGGTGATTGGCTCGGCACACTCAGCCAGGAACCATCCTCTCTCTCCATCACGCAGTCGTTCACCTTCACACCAACCTGTGGACAAACACAAACACACGATTAATGATCAAACACTGAGAAAAAGACACAGGTGGAGTAAAGTGTGACGTAGACACCGACCGTCCTCCACTGTCTGAGACACTAGAACCACGTCAGCCACCTGCAGAGAGAGTTCATCAGGTTGTTTGGCTGTGTAGGACCGGAGCACCTCCATCTGCAGAACACCTGAAAACATCACACACGAAGACATGAGCCGCAGACGAGGTGACTTTCCATGGATCAGCCACAAGGTGGAGCCACAGCCCGACTGTGAGTGTGTTCGTGTCTTACTCACTGTGTCTGTCCTGACTCTTGTTGCTGTTGTTGTTCTGACCCAGGGCACTGATCCATCGAGCTCGCTCATTTCTGTAACAAAGTGTGAACATTTTAGTCAATATTTTTGTTACTTGTGTCAAAGGAAAGAGAGACAACAGTGATGTCCCTGAGACATCAGTGATGTCCCTGAGAGCACACACACTGGGGACCTGGTCTCCATTCTGTATTACTGTAGGAATTGTTCAGACTCCCAGCTCAGCAGGTTTTACTGACTCGTCCCTCACCCCCTCTGCTCCGCCTCCCACCCTTGACAAAAGAGGTGTGTTTTCAGACCCAAACAAAGGACTGATTCTCAGGAGCTGCTTTTGATTTTTCTTTCTCATGCCTTTCTGAGAGAAGAAATAACAGGGTGGAGACAAACAGGTGGAGTTCCATGAAACCAGATCTTTAATCTCACCTGGTCCCAGCTCAGGCAACAGACCACGGGTTTGAGGGTCTGTGGGGGAGGAGGAGGTGGGAGATGCTCAGGAAATAAAACGTGGGGTTCTGCTGAGGCGCACAGTGAGTCATGATGAGATAGAAACCTTTTCACCTGGGCCTCACACAGACCTCAGAACCAGAACATCCCATGAGTCACAGCTCATTACCCCAGTTCCAGTGAAGCAGCTGATTATAAAGATGAAACAGTGAAGAGGAGTCGAGAAGAGGCGGAGCTACAGTCGTGGGAAACATACCACGATGACTTGTTGCTAGGCAACCACTGAAAAATGCATAGCAACTGGTGGAACAATGGGTGGTTACCAGGGTCCTCACCACTCAACACACACACACAGTTCACAATTCAATAAACTTACAACATTTACCAAAGGTCAAAGGTTACCTTAATTTTTCCACTGACTAGTGGATCAAAACAGAGTGTGTACTACTGCTGTCACTACAGTAGTAGGACAAATACTTTAACACAGCGTACTCTTTCCTAGGATTACCACACCTGGGACACCTGAGGACTAGATGGAATCAAACCCAGAACCTCCTGCACAACAGTCAGTAATGCTCTTTGACTAAGTTTGACATTTCTGGGTCGTGATCCTGAACAGATGTAAGAACAGAAGTGAAGACAGACTTCTTCAGTGGTGAATGTGAAGCTGAGACTAAACAACACAACATCCACTGCTCATTTCCTAGATCTCATGTGCAACAGTGAGAGAACGAACAGGAAACTGGATCTTCCTGAGAACTGAGGAACAGAATCCTACTTCAGACTAAAGAACATGGGAGAAAGAAGGAGGAGGAGTTTCAGACGCAGGAACCTGTTCTGGATGAACTGCTGAGAGAAAGCAACGAAGTGGAGTTCAGTTGGATTTCTTCATCAGGAACATAATCCAAAGTCTGGTTTGTCTACAGACCTCAAACCTCAGGTGGAGTTTCAAAGTTCTCAAATATTCTCTAAAATGATCTGATATTCTCTCAGATGATTCTTCATTTTTCAAAAATCGCAGATGATCTCATATTTTTACAGCTGTTCTCGGGCGATCTCAAATACTCTCAGATGTCTGTGTAACTACAGCTCCTTTCTTCTCTTACTTGGAGAAGTTCCACTTCACTTACTCAGGGAACACCTTTGTTCATACTAACTGGACTGGTTTTTATGACGATGTTTTAGATTAAAGCTTGGTTTCACAGGCTTCATCAATGAGGTCAAAGGTTAATTTTGAATTGTCAGCAGAAGGGCCCAAACCCAATTCAGAGACAGAAGAACCCTTAGGTGAGTGGCAAGCTGAGTCTGCAAAAATGAGTGACTGAACCCAAGAGAAAGGAACCAACACTTACAGTAAATCTGTGCCCAGGACCATCGGAACTTTTTCACCCGAATAGTTACTACGGAACGCCAGACGGAACAGGTGATTAGCTCCAGACTGGCGGGAGTGGCTGAGCATGGCTGCAGTGCTTCTGACAGGGGACAGGTTCAGATCCTCGGGCTGACAGGAACTGACCCAAATCTTGTCTCGGAGAGCGTAGTCAATCACAGAGTAACTGTCGTCACTGGAACACAGAGAGAACACAGAAGGTGAACCAGGTCCAACCAGGTCCATGAGAGTACCATAAGTATCATTAACCTAAAGGCTAAGAGACTGGTTCCCATGTTAGCATCTGAACGCAACAGAGAGTTGAGTAAGTCAGAAGTCAGGAGGAGCGTCATGAGACTCTTCGGTCACATGACTCCTCCTACAAGACAGACACAGGTTGATAACTTTTGACTCCGCCCATTTGTAAAACCTCTCTGCTCCACAACTGAGGAACAACAGAACAAACAGTTCTCCACCAGCAGAACAAAAACACAGGCGTATTCACACAGAATGTTGAATGTTCAGGTGATTGTTGAGACTGGGAGAAAGTCAAACAAACACACACACACACAGATTAGATCCGGATTGTATTCCCAGAAAAAAACATCAGGACAGTTTCTTTTCCTTCTCTGATGTTTTTATGATTCTGGAGGATTTTTCTGAGTCTGTGACTGAAGACACAATCAGTTCCAGATGCAGAGGCAAATGAAGGATAAAGAACAAACACACTCTGCATTCACACATCATTTCACACCAGACACCAGGGCGGCGACATTCCTTAAAAAACAGCTGAGGGTTGAAACTGCTAGACACAGTGAGACGTGAAATGTTGAAGGTCACACGACGATCTAATCAAGAACCCTTCAAAGCAGAATCGCTGTCATTTATTTGGACTTTTCAGACCGAGACGGCTGGTCTTTGGTTCAGTCAGTGGTTCTGTTTCAGTCTCCTCTAACATGATGAGCTCCTCTAGTCTCCTCTAGGTGGACCATAGTCTGGTTCATGGTGGGTCTCTGCAGTAGAACAACAGAACTCTACCTGAAGCTCATAGTCCAGTGGAACTCTGGTTCCTGTCTTTGTTCACTCTTGACTTTAGACTGGACTCTGTTCTGTTGGGTGGAATCAATATGTGCATACTATATGGTACATCCAAGTATACATGCATACACCAGCATGCATGTAGTACACCCAAGTACATATGCGTACATCAGTACACATAAATCCATGTACAAGTAATCAAATTAAACTTCATGGGTAAGTTAAACCACAAAAACATCAGTTCATCCAAAATGAGAAACCAAACGGCTCACTGTGACAATTTCAACAAGTCAGAACAAGTGTTGAAAGGTGTGTGTGTGTGTGTCTCACCTCTTCTTTCTGGTGATGATGAAAACGTCGTTAAACAGGAAGAAGTAAACCTGCTGTCGAGCTGTTCTTTTCAGGAAAATCCCATTGTCTTCCACAAATGCTGTCACTTCTCCTCTCTTCACCATCCACCTGGACGATGACACCAGAGGAAATGGCTGCAGGAGGTAGAGCAGGATGAGGAGCAGAATGAGCAGAAGATGTTACACATGAATATGACAAGCATTCTCAGAAAGATTCATGTGAAAAACGTATAACGTGTGCCTTTCTCTTCCAGTGATTCCAGAAACACTCCTGAGATCCTGTCTAACATGCAGTAGAATGGCCAGGCCTGTGTCAGTACTACAGTATCCAACAGTGATCTTCAGGGCTTACGTGGCAGATATTTGGACTGCTGTCATCACCAAATCTTGACATGACTGCTTCAAGCACTCCTAACCTCGGACTAACCTCGGGCTGGGAATTTGAAGGACAGATTCCAAGATATTTCAGGGACAATTTGAACCATGCTGTTTCTGGACTTCAGCTCTGCATTTAACACGACCGTCCCCCAGAACCTGGTATGCAAATTGGGCCCCCTGGGGCTTAACACCCCCTGTCCAACTGGCTGCTGGACTTCCTCACTGACAGAACCCAGTCTGTCTGAGGGGGCAACACCACTCTGAGCACTGGCTCCCCTCAGGGCTGCGTCCTGAGCCCTCGGCTGTTCACCCTGATGACCCATGACAGTCTCAGGCACAACACCTTCCACCCCATCCAGGACGTAGCACACAGACGCTGTTTAGCCAGAGCTCACCAGGTTCACTCTGGCCCCACCCACCCCCACAATGGTCTGTTCACCCTGCTGGCGTCTTGAACAACAAGATTCAAAAACAGTTTCTTTCTCCTGGCCATCAGGCTGTTAAATACCCATAACTACCCACAGTCAAACAGGTGCAGTACTATTGTATACTATTGTTTACATTCATCACTTCACACTGATTGTATTTATATTTATATGTACTTTATAGTTTACCTCAACACACGTCTGAACTATTTACACATACTATTTATGTATATTTACCATCAGTTTATATTTTAGCACAATTTCTGTTCTGCACTACCTATATACATATGTATGTAGACATACTACAAGCTGTGTATTTTGTACTGTGTACTGCGGTTGCCAAGCAACGACATTTCGTTACCAGACTCACTGTTTTCTTGTGTTTCTGTGTAATGACAATAAAGAAAGTCCAAGTCTAAGTCTAACCAATCTCTGTCTCATCCGATGATCAGTGAATGAAAACAAGGACATGGAAGTGTATGGAAGAGGATTCTTTCTTGTCTGTACCTTGATCTTAAACTCCAGCTGAGAGTTGATGGTGTACATCATCTCTGTTCTCTCCATCCTTCGAGCACCTTCGTTACACTTCCTGACCACCTGACATACACACATACACACACACACACAGACCTGTGTTTGTACTGACTCACTACATCAGCACCATCAGAATCCAGAAGTCCAGAAAAATGAATATGAACTTGTGAAGTGAAACTCCTCTGACCTTGAGGATGGCCTGTAGTGACCTTTTACAGAGGTCATACTGAGCAGAGTCTTTGGGAGTCTTCTGACAGATCGTCTATAACAGAGACAGACAGACAGACAAATAGAAAGGTGAGTTCATCTTGACAACGGTGATTAACCTCCTCCACAGCTGCTTCAGATTTACAGGTTTACAGCTCTGTTAGAATCCTGGTCATTTCTTTACTGTGAGACGAAACAAGGACAAAACCCAACTTTCTCAGGATCCAAAACCTCAGTGTTTAAAACTCCAGGATCCCAGGAGAGAAAGTCACACAAGTAGAGTGAGGAGGAGGGAGGGCAGAGGAGGATGAGAGAGTAAATGCAATGTATGTACCATGACCCATGTGAACTACAGAGTGACACTAACACTGTTTTTCAGTTAGTAGATGCACTAAGTGGGAGGAGCTAACAGCACAACCCTGATTGGTGGAGAACACTCTGCCTTTTATTTACTCTTCATGGCTGCTTGTGTTCGGCTGATCTGCTGATTCTAAGGAGTGTGTGCCAGGTCTCTGGACTCATGAGAGATCACATCAGTGTGTGTGAGTTGGAGACACACCCTGAGTGGAATCCTCATGAGTTGTGTAAAAATTCCAGAGCCCAAATTTGGAATGTTTGTGCAGTGAACTCACGTCCATGAGCAGAGGCAGACGAGTGATCCTCTGCATGGGCAGGATGAAGAAGGAGATCATGGGGAGGTTCCTACAATCAGGGTGGGCCTCGATCCTGCTCAGCACCTCCTTAAAGCCTGGATTCTTGGAGCTGAAGAGAAAAGACATGGAGTTTTAGGAAAGAGGAGGAAAATTCACAGTTCACGACAGGAAGGTTCAGGGTTGTTCCAGAGGATGAACATTTACTGTGACTATGACCTGCCACGGCTGAAGGTCCGGGTCAGAACCACACATTCTTACAGTCTTAATCTTTAAAACAGTCTAATTTAAAACTTTTATACTAAAAACTGAAAAAAAAAAACTGTTGAAATGTTTCCTTTGAAGTAACTAGACACCTTATTTAAAATAAAAAAAACAATTACAATCAATACATTAGAGTTCAACAAATGTTTTTCAAACATTTCTTTAAAAGTCTTCTGTTACAAAAATGACACTAATTGAAAAAAAAAATCTTCTCAAAATGAACAAACTTGGTTTCAAAGCAGTGATTTTTAGAAAAAAAAAATTTAAATCCAGCGAGATCACAGAGGAGATGAGGAGGAAAGACTCACAGCAGCCGCTGCAGCGTCCTCTGCTGATAGACCTCGTTGGAACAGTAGGTGATATAGGGGTCAAAGTTGGACTCGGCGTGTTGACTGACAATGTCACTGATGTCCTCGATCACAATGTTCTGTTGGTGTCTTTCCTCCAACTCCTGGAAGAACCTGAACACAGAAAACAAGTGTAATGAAGTACCATCAGGTCATGTGACACGCCACAACACCATAGAGGAAGTACCTCCACAGACAGTCACTGCAGCAGGTCACTGACCATCAGGACCGAGTCAAGGACTCTCACCATGAGTCAGAGACTCATCAGTCAACAGGGACAATTAGAGGGGGGGTAGATGAGTGGTGAGGGGGGCAGGAAGTACAGCTTCTGTAGGATCACAGAGCAGGAAATCTGAGCCTCTGAAAACACAGCAGACTGAAACACACACACTTTTTCTCTTCCTCAGCTTCAGCAGATGGTCGTCACTGTGGAGGGTCACATGGTCACTGCCTGGAGAAAAGTGTCTTTGTCTGAGGTGACAAACAGGAAACTGGACCTTGGTCTGTGTGAAGAGTGAAGAAGATGTTTCTTCTATTCGTCCACTGGATGATGTTTCATTCAATAAAACAACCAACACTGTCGGTGTTTACACACACACACACACAGATACACATCTTCTGATAACTGAGGTCTCTGTCTCCAGCAGCAGAACATTGTTCTCTGACATGTGGTTGAAGCAGAGCTACAGAGCTCTGCTCTGAAAGGGCAGCTTCACTGCAGCTGCTCTGACCCTGGTCACAGGGTCACAGGGAGGAACATGACAGGAAGACAGAGAAGGAGAGAAGAAGAACCTACTTCTTACTGGCCTCACAGACATCAGTGATGTTGGAGAAGAGGTGGTGGTGTTCAGTTTTGGTCATGGTTTCACTGAGTTCTGCAGAGTTCTTGAACATGCGGATCAGGACCTCCAGACTGTGGAGGTAGGAGTGCTCCGAGGAGATCACCTCAAATATGGCCTGAGGAGAAGAAAACGAGTGACCGTCAGTGTCAGCAGGACACAAACATCTTCCTCATCACACGTTCACATGGACTGATTCCCACCTCCTGTTGTTTTCGTTCTTCCGCGCTCATTCGCTCCGACAAACCACTCTTCTTCACCTGAAGAAAAACATAAACACAATCCCTCTGAGTACAAATACAAGGGTAACAGTGTGTATGTTATTAAAGCTGTGGTTTCAGGGTCTGTGACATGAGCAGGATTCTACCCTCTCTCTAGATATTCTTCTTTTTCTTTTCTGTTGACAGAGATCAGCCTGTCCTCAAGGTGGAATATTTACCAAAGGATAACACAGCCAATAGGTGGCAGTAATGACACTTAAGGCATGCTTGACCTAGCCTTGGTGAATAGTGACTATGTGTCAGCACAACACTAAAACCAAAACTAACACGCTCTAAATGCAAGTGCCCTGGCTGCACGCTAACTGTATATAAACAACGCACCAGTAAAGGTGAATCATGAAACGGGGTTTTAAATGTTTAAACTTAGCATCACCTACAGGTGGTAAGAGTGGAGTGACACGCAATTATTTAGTGAAGCAGAACTGCAGACTGCCCCTTTAATCATCTTCTTTTTGTAAAGTTAATTTCTTAAGTCCTCTCCACTCTGCCCTTTGACTGGGTGTGACTGCTGACTCTCCATTCTACACAGTCACTAATTCACCTGGAGCTACACTCTGGATCCACTGGGTTAAAGTTTGCAGGGAATCCTGGAAAAACTCCCCCTCCTGCTGCTGAAAACACAGTCGTAAACCTTTTAGACATCAGGGAGTAAGGAGACTGTGAACAGGAAAAGTTCTGATGTGACGAACGTCTTTAGATCTGGTTGTGTCCTCTGCTGACAGGCAGCCCGTTTCCTGTGGCCCAGAGGACAACCACTGGGTCACAGCGATGATTCCCACAGAATGTGAGACGTGAGAAGAATGTGTGTTGTTACGTAAGCTTCAGTCTGAACACAGTGTAAACACACCCACAGCTGTAGAGCAGCTGGGCTGGAACAACAGCACCATCACTTCTGCTCCACATTAGACCTGGACGCTGGCCAACACATGACTAAAGGTTAGACAGACAGTACCAAGAACTGTTGAAGGAGCTTCACCTGGACACACCCAGAGCAGTCGCACCTCTCAGTTCCACCTTGTTTTCATTCCTTCGTCATGCTGTAAACAAACTGATTGGAGTAGAACACAGAGCTCACTCCAGGTCTCTGGAGTCCTGTCTTCATTTGTGTTTGTCATACGGAGTAGCTACATGTCCCTATCTCTGTCTCTGTCCCAGTCTGACCTCTAACACCAACACATCTGGTCATTGTCTTCCGACCTGTCGTCCAAACGACTGTGGAGTCATGAGGACTAGAAGACAGAGGGTACTGTCTCACCATCACTGTCCTCTGACATGAGGGGAGGAGATCAAACTGTGGTCAAAATAGACATGAGGACATTCTTCACAGATGTGGGATTCTCCATCAAGATGTATAGAAGAGAAGGGAAGTGTGTGTGTGTGTGTGTGTGTGTGTGTGTGTGTGTGCGCGTGTGATGCAAGTCTGACCACACTCAGCTGACTCCAGGAGGTTCTGATGGGTCTGTACTGGACAACAATCCCACTGTCAGGACTGGCCTCTCTAGAATCTGCGTCCTCATCTGAGTCGTTGTGTAAGGCCTTCTCCTGGTAGTTCTGATAGAGCTCCTCCTCTGGAACAGAGCAGAACACCAATGTTAGAAAGACAAACAGAGAGGTGGGGCTGCTGGGGGGTACATGACCCAGGTGTCAGGTTCTCACCTTCACTGTCAAACGTCCGCTGACTGGTCAGAACTTTCTTCTTGTCTGGATTCTGAAAGAGTGTGTGTGTGTGTGTGCGCTTGAAAAAACTTCTGTTTAGAACAAGAAATGTTTCTGTTGTTGTTTCTTTGCCTGCATGTTCAAAACAACAGGGACTAGAACAACTCTGACTGGATACTGGATTTATTCTATGAGTGAAAATTCAATAATTAAAGGATAATCCAGTGATAATCATAGAACTTCTGTTTTCTGGGATTAAGTCAGAGGTTACCTTGTTTGTCCCTGTTCTGGATGGTGGTTCTGAACCAGGACTGCAAGGTTTTGAGATCCTGGGACTGGATAATTTTGGGGTTACAGGACTGGCAGGCTGGGGTGTTCCAGGGCTTGAAAGTTTAGGTGTTCCAGGACTGGCAGGTTGGGATGTTCCAGGGCTTAAAAGTTTAGGTGTTCCAGGACTGGCAGGTTGGGATGTTCCAGGGCTTGAAGGTTTGGATATACCAGGAAGGGTATGTTTTTTTGTCCTTGGACTTGATGATGTATTTCTTCCAGGACTTGTGGGTTTGGATAATCCTGGACCTATTGGTAAAATTTGTTTATCATCTCCAGCAGACAGAGACAAGTGTCCTGGGAATCGGGGATCTCCTGACGGATCCTCCAGTTCTTCCCCACTAACAACAGCCCTCCTATAAGACGTGCTCCTCAGCCCTCTCCTGAGTGTTCCTGGACTGTCGCCTCTTCCGTCCATTTCTTCTCCAGGACCTCTTGTGGAAAAGTACAGTCCAGATTCCACCATAGAGAGTGTTTTCAAGGCTCGTCTGGAATTATCAACACACAGGAGCCCGGTCAGACCAGGACCTGAGGGTCCAGAGACGGTCATCTTGGTCTGTCGGACATCCGAGGCTAAATTCCGTGGAATGAGCTGCTGCGTTCCCATCTTCAGAGCAGCAGGACTGTTGGTGCTGAGGACGATGGAGGGAGAAGAAGTGGAGGGAGAGGGAGTGGAGGAGGAACAGGAGCCCCTGGAGTCCTGGCGTTTGAGGAGGACCTGACTTCTGTCCGATGGTGATGAGGAGCGAGGAGTCGGCGGATCCGAGGATGACAGGGAGGGAATGCTGGAGGAGGAGCTGTGTGAGGGGGTGGGGACCAGAGGAGAGGAGCTCGAAAAGACGTTCTGATGGTTGTTGGTGAAAGTGTGATGAGACAGACGTGGAGGAGAGTCTGGAGGAGCTAGAGAGCCATGGTCCTGAAGGCTCCCTTCATTCCAGACAATATCTCTAGGACCTGTGTTCCCAGCACCACAGACTCTGTCACAACCCTTGTTGTCCAGTGGGGCAGATTTCCTGTCCTCAGACCTGAACCTGGACAGGGAGAAGCGTTGGTTTGAAAGGTTTCCGATGCTGATGCTCCGCACTACCCTGGACTTCCTGCAGGGTTTGCTGAGAACGTGCTTCAGCACCGCTGTGTTGGTGCCTGGACACGTGGGACGGAAGACCAGCGTCTCAGCAGGTTGACTGAGGGTGAGAGGACACTTGTCCTCCACAGGGAAGTCTGTCGTCATGACCCCGTTGATGTGATAACTGAGAGGCCGAGGTTTGGATTTTCTACATTCCTGAGGACCTGTCCGATTGTCGGTGCGTCGTTTCCACAGAGGAAGGATATTGTTGTTGGACAGATCCACATCGTTGGCCTCGTCCATGGTGGTGGTTTGCTTTGTCCGTGGACTCAGTCTGACCCTGCGGATAAACAAAGAGGGACATGGATCAGTATCTGAGACCTCAAAGGATCAGCGTCCACACTGAGAGAGTTGAACATTAACTAGAGGAGTTTCAGAGGTTGAACGGATGAACCGGGAACAGAAACCAGCAGAAAACGAAAGAGTGAAAGAAAACGCTAATTTCTGTAAAATTCTGGGTTTTCACGTTGATTTACAGGTTCACTGTAAACAGTCATCAACTTCCAAGAGAAGGGTTGAGAGATTGAATCCCTACAAAGGTTATAATCTCGAGGCTGGAAATTTTGATTCTTTTAGACACAGCAGTTACTTTTAACACATTCCAGAAGATTTGTTTTAGATTATGATATTGACACAACTTGAAATGTAAAAATCACACTGAGGTCCAGCTCCCAGATCTACTCTCTGGAGAAGAACTCAGTCCTGGAGCTGTCAGGATTATTTCCCCAGTCTCATCATGTCGCCCATCACAGGAATGTGTAAAAAATAGTACAGTTGATAAAGTGAAACCTGAGCTTGACGTTGATGTTCCCTGACGTGACATTAATTAATCAAATGAACTCACCATTAATCAGCTTCAGCCTGTTGTTCATTTCAACTTGAACTTTCAAAAAGTAAAAGCATAAATTAAAAACACAGTCCAGCAGCATGGTAGCAGAACTTGAAGAAAACAGGAAGTTAATCCAGAACTGAAGTGAGTCTAGTGAAACCAGGACAGGTGGAAAAACTGGATCAACAACAGCAGCAGCAGAGTCTGAGGTCAGTGACAAGTTCCTGCAGCAGAATGAAACTGTCTGATAGTACTGCTACTGACACACCAAAGGAGCAAGAGCAGGAGGAGTGGCAGGAGCAGGAGGAGGGGCAGGAGGAGGAGAAACAAATAAAAAATTAGTTTCACTTTGTTTTAGTAATAATCAATATAAAAAGTTAAAAATGATAATAATAGCAGGACCAGTTAGTGTTACCACTGACCACAGCAAGCCTCACAGTAAAAAGGTCAGTGGTTCAATCCCAAGCTCAAATCAATATGCTCTTCTGTATGGAGTTCTACTGTTCTCCCTCTCTGTGTGTGTGTGTGTTTTCTTCACACAGTCCAAAATCTATTATCATTGTTCATGCTAAACTGACCAGAGATGTGAATGTGAGTGTGTCTCTGTTTGTGACCCTGTTTGAGGACCCTTCTTGGGTGTAACTCTACCCTCAACTCATGACTGCTGTCCGGGATTGGCTCAAGCTTTAACCACCTGCATAGTGAGAAAAGGATGGAGTGATAGAAGTTGAAACTACAATGAAAATGTATAAGAACTGTTATTACTAAATTATTCAAAATTAATAACTTAAATCATATATTAAAACATAGAATAACAAAATACCAACGACAACAAATATAATTAAAAATGAAACGTGTAAGGCGGGACTGACCCTACACACCTCGAACACAGTTATTGCTGGTTTTGCGCCCTCTTGTGTCTTTATGGTGCACTTAACATTTTTAAAACGTATTTTTTAAGTTAATTTCAAGTTAATTTCGGCTCATTGATTCATAAATAAATCTACTCTTTGCCCGGTAAATCATTTGGCTAATACAGCTGGAATATTCTGAGACAGGATTAACAGATTAACAACTCACAGGATAGTAAAATGGTCTGTGTGCGGGTGTGAGTGATAGAGAGACGAACTTGATGAAGTTTTGGACACGACCCATAGACATGGAGGAACTTCACAGACCATGTGACAGTGATGAGCTTAGGTCTCCTGTTCAAACCAGTTCAGACAAACATAAACAACGACAGATCCCTCCCACACTTTATCTCATACTGTCTTGAAGTCCACTGTGGTCTGACATGTGAGTTGGACTACAAATGGCCAGTGCTGGGAATAACGGCGTTACTTTCCAGTAACGGGTAATCTAACTAATTACTTTAATCTATCGTTATAACGTCATTACCGTCACCAACACGTCACAGAGCTGTGCCTCATATCTGACTGTGCGCTTCCATACAAACTGGGTCACATGACGCGTCCCCGTTTCTGTTCCTCAGTACATCTCCAATATAAACTTTACAGAAATATTTGTTCTACATCATGACTCTCCAGCGTTTGTGTAATGTCTTTAATGTCTGTGGGAGAGAATTGTTCCTGTTGATCGTACAAGAAAGTGCAGAGAAAAGTCAGCAGGGAAGGCAGGCAGTACTCTGCATCACCTCAAGGAGGCGTTTGAAAGTCAAAATTAAATTTGTGCTGCACTCATCTCTATAGTTTAATTTGTAAATATACAGTAAATATGAATCTCGGAGTGTATGGATGGACAGATGAATGAATGTTTAGGAATTAAAGTTGGATTTGTTCAACAGATTCATATACATTTTCAGCACAATTTTAAAACTGTTTATTTTTCTTTTTAAGAACATAGTTGGAACACAGTATGTCCACCAGTTGTCTTAAGTTGTGAAAGTTTGATTCATTTAATTTACACCACAGCGAGTTAAAAGCACTTCATAATGTTGAAATGTTTACTTTTGTGAAGATGAAAACAGCTGTACCAGTTGCGGTCTGTTGAGGTGCAATAAATTAAAACCTCTGTTCAGGTACTTGTCTTTACTCTACATTTTTTAACTTAAAAAAAAGTAACGCAACAGTTACTTTAACTGGTAACTAGTTACTTTTATAGTGGAGTAACTCAATTACTAACTGTGTTACTTTTTGTGAGAAGTAACTAATAACTATAACTAATTACTTTTTCAAAGTAACGTGCCCAACACTACAAATTCTACACATTCTCTTTTCCAGGTATGACTTTCACACAATTTCAGACGATTAGTCTGCACGAGCGTGCTTACCTATAGTCATGTGCCTTGACAACATCCAGGAGGTCACAGGGATCAGCAGCTCCTCAGTCAGTCCTAAACTTCACAACAGCCAAGGAGGTTCTGGATCTACACACATCCATTCTGGGATGGAAGCGGAGCTGGTTCCTTGGTTTTGTAGCACAGTCCTGGTCCTAACAACAACTCTCCATAAATCAAGTGAGTTGGACTTTATTATATTTATTGGGCAGACACAGATTCTTTTTTGTAATCTTAAAACTCGTGTGAGATTATCATGTTCAAATTAAAAGTATATTTGTATTACATCAAAATAACAAGTCTTCAGTGAAATGTGAGACAACCATCATTAGAAGCAGCCATTTTACAAAAATATCAAAATTCTCTGTGTAAAAAGCACTGTACTGCCAACATGTTAATACCGTGATAAGGACTTTTCACCACACTGGACACACAGCTCTCATTCACGAGTGAAGGCCTTTCCTGTCACTGACATTCATTCAGCCTCACACACAGCTTCATTCAAGAACACACACCATCTTCTCTGAGGTCCATCAAAGGATCAGAACCTCAACCAGACCCACAGTACACAGGGTCTCCACCTCAGTGGTCTGAGATAACGTTTTAGAGTCAGAATTTCAATCTCAGGTTTCTGATATTTTGAGTCTGAGATTTCAGTGGTCTTTCTTAAAGAATCCTGACTTTGTTTTGAACAGAAGGAAACTCACAATAAATATTAAAGACTTCTGATTCTCTGCTGTAGATATTTTCTCCATGACTCTACCTCATACATATATTAGTTGAAGATGTTGAAAATACCTTCATCCATCTGATCTTGATTCTGTCAGACTGAGATGTTGTTCCTGAACCAGCAGGATAAAGTCTTCTGTCAGTTAGGAGTGAATTTGAGGGAGTGCTTGATCCTCAATCACACTGAAATTCTATAAACCTATTTGGAATGTTCAGCTCTCACTCTTTTTGTATTTTTCTAACTTTACCCTGACCTCAGATGTAGGTGATCCAGTTTCACCCAGTTTGAAAAGATCTCGTTCACTTGCGTCGGCTGAAGATGCTCTTCTTGCTGGAGCTCTTGTCAGCAGTGCTGAGGCCGATGAGAAGTCGAGCTTTCTCATCTTCCTCCTGCTGCTGCAGGACGTTGTCCGACTTTCCTTCACAGGACTTCCCTCCACGTAGGTCTGAACCTGAGGCAGGCTTCAGACGCAGCTTCTCCTTGATCATCTGAGCAACCATAGGGATGGAGAGAAGAGACACACACCATGAGCTTAGATACTGTACATCAAATCAACAAGCTGTATATTAGGTCAGTAAACATCCCTCCATCGTGATGGCAGAAGAAAAAGAGAAAGAAACTGCCAACAGAAGAAACAGGAAGAGAGAGAAGAGAGTAAAGTCAATAACAGGAGGTGAGGAGGAGAGTCAAGGAGTCTACCTGTGCCACCAGAGCTTTACGACTGTCCCTCTTCACAGCCATAGCAAAATCTAGCCAGGTCCAGGTATTGTTGTGATACTCCAGACAGGGCAGAACCAGGTTCAGGTCTTTCCAGTCCACGCTGCTCTTCTCTCCCTGAGGAAGATGATGACATTGTCACTACGAGCTACAGAGCACAGATGGCAGCAGTGACAAACAGGAACTCACTTTGTAGCTGACGCACAGAGGAACCTGAGGAATCTTGATGTAGATGAAGGAGTTGTTCATAGCTGCTCTCTCCTTCATCTTGTCAATGTCGTCCACAGGATGCTAGTGGAGGGAAGATGGAGAGACTTAAAACAGCAAAGGAGGCAGCCATTGTTTTTAACCCTTTCATACAAAATAGTTCCGTGTTGTCACAAAATACATCTGTATGTGTGTTTGACAAGCACCTCTGGAGGTTTCTTGAAGGACCGCCTGACTCCAGCTGTGCGGTTCAGTCCCTGGGCCACGCCCTTGCTTGGGCCCATGGCCCCAATGGTGTCCTCCGACTGTCGAGTTTTGACGGGGATTCCTGAAACACAGGATAGGGAGAAGGTATTGGGGTTTATTGTGATTTACCACAGCCAAGAAAAACTTTGACTTCACAAGGTTATTATTTGCATTAGTCGTTCTCTGTCACATTCCTTGACTGATGCAGGGTTGCTGTGTGTTTTTATTATAAGTTAGTTCTTGGAACCTTTGTTTATTTTTAGAGCAAGGTTGAGGAGAACACCATAAAGAGTATAAGCTGCATTGATCCAAACAGACGGACAGTAGAGTGAAGTGACAGTTGGTCAACATAGACTGCTGTGTGCTGCAGTCTCACCGGTGGTCACCAGTCTGAACTTGTCCTCTTCATCAGTGACCTCCTCCTCCTCCACGTTTCTGCCTGGGAAGAAAAATCCCATCATCCTTTTGAAGAACTGGTACATGAGCTGGATGGTCAATGGCACAACGTTCACCTGCACAAGAAAGAAAAAAAATTAACATCTGTTTTTATTTGAAAAAAATTGAGTGAAATTTTTCTTACTTCAAAATGTTCCTTCACAGAGATTCCGCCCACAGGGGGGCGCACTTTACTGAAGATCCGTAAAGCAAACTGGCGCCCAGACTGACAGGGGCTCTGAGGACGAAGCACCACCTGCAGGAGAGTTTACACACGTCCTCTATTTTGTTTTTACAGACGTTCTACAACAATGTCAGAGATGTCAACACAAGTTTGACCATGCATCTCAATGTCAACATGCAACACAGTGAGTGTAGGCTGAAAGTGATCCTGTGTGAACAGACAGATGGAGTGGACACACACACACACTGGTCACACCCATGTCACCTTACTAACAGTGTACCTACCCTCAGACGCTGCACACCGGATTCAAGCAAAAGAATCAGAAATGTGAGAAAAAGACTGAGTGTTGTAAAATGTATAACAACAGCACTGCTGCTGCCTCTCTGTTCTATTATCATTAACATTTTACTGTTATTTGTACTGTATGATTATTATAACAATGCTTTAATTTGCATCTTTGTCTTTCCACCTTGTAGGCTGCGTTAGGCAGCAGGTTGTTCATGGTGAACCATCCCAGCTCCAGGAGATGCTCAGCTGTGTCATCAGACTTGTTTAGCTGTGGAGATACAGAGGTCAATGCTAAGAAAATGTCACCAGAAAAATTTTTTTTTCCAGAAATGTCACCAAAAAAATGAACAAAAAAGAAAGCATGGAAAATAGGAGAAGAAATGTAAACATGTACGAACATTACCTTCTGAGTAAACAAGTTTAAAACTAAACAGAAACAGTCTGATGGACTCTGCTGGACCTCAGCCCTTACCTTACTGTACATAAACCTCTGCAGCTCCAGCTCAGCGATTCCCAGCTGACCGTCCTCCTCAGTCAGACACCAGCGTGCCTGAGCAAAGTAGATCTCTGTCCTCCTCGCTACACTCACGTCTTCTGGAGGTTTACGCAACTCCAACTTGTTTGCACGCTGCAGCTGGAAGTCCTTGAAACACCTGGAAAAATCAGAAGTGGCATCTTGTCAATTAGAGTAGAACGCAGTTCTGTTCTACAGTAGCTGGATGAGTTGAGGTCAGTAGTACCAGGAAACTAGTTTCAGAACTTGAAACAGGAACACAGCAGAAGGAGCAGCACTGAGCCTGAGAGCAGCAGAGATGTTTTAATCTATGAGACAACGTTATGATGACAGACTGAATTATTTTTAAAGGATTGCTCCAGGATTGCACTTGAAACAATGACTTCTGATTAAGAGAGACGCAAAGACTGGAGAACTTTGAACATCTTATTTTTTTAAATCAGAAGAATTATTTGTGGAGGTGAAAGTTCCTTCCTGATTCTTGTGGACAAAACAGGCATGAGGAAAGGAAAAAGACTCAGTGAGACAAGATCCAAATGTTCCAGGCATGAGGAAAGGAAAAAGACTCAGCGAGACAAGATCCAAACTGTAATCCATGCAGATCTTATTTTCCTTCTCAATGTTTAACACCCTAATTAACTTTTAAATAATTGTCAAATTGTCAATGCTTTGTACCATGCGGGGAGTAAGTTTTTGCTTGTATGAAAATTTAGAAGAATAAAACCTGGAACTCCCCGTCATGGTTTGGTAGTTAAGGTTTCTGGTATTGTATGATGGTGTGAGACCTGATGAGTATGTTGAGCTCTTCACTCTTGGTTTGCATGTCGTTCTTCTCCTGGTTCAGCTGGTTCTGCAGCCGGGTGTTGATCTCCGTCAGTTCATCACTGCTCAGTTCCTCAGGCTGAGCCTGAAGAAGAACAGACCCGTCATTTATTCTCTCTCTATTTTGAAGTATTTAAATTCAGAGAAACAACAAACATTCTTAACAACAGAAAAAGAAGGCAGATATTCTTTAAGGAAACAGCTTGGTTTTGGTTCTTGTCCCAAACACAGGGAGGCAGCCCCACCTGTGACAGCTTCCACAGATGGGGCTAGTTAAATTTAAAGTTAGAATTTGAGTCATTACACTGACAAGTTGTATTTCCTCTTTTTATTTGTTACTATAATCTAGGTCTGTTGCACATGACAGACTTAGCAGAATAAACATAGTGTTTTATAGAAATGTGAATTTCTTTAGATAGTCTCACCCTGATGTTGGAGTAAATCTGTTTCTCTAGACGTCTGATCTGAGCGAGGTGCTGCCTCACTGCCTCCTGCAGGTGCAAAATGCTACTGCGCTGCTCCTCAGGATTACTAGAAATCTCCAGTTGAAAACGCACTCGCTGCTTCTTCTCACTATGCTCCTGCACAAATATACAGTTTAAAAAACACTCGCAGAAGAGCAATGAAGAAACAGAGGGAAGGACATGAAGAATCAGCATCACTCACTTTACGCCTCGGCTCCACGTGTAACAACAGGTTGTTGACAATGTCTAGAATCATAGCGTACTGAACAGGGTTGGTGGAAATCTCCAGGTCATGGTGAATGAGAGTGAAGGTGTCCACAGCCCCTAGAACAGAAACACACACATGTGGAAACACACACACACACCTGTGCTAAATGAATGAAAGAAGAGCTTGAATTCAAGCCAGAGCTCTCCAGGCTTCTATTGTACTTTTTGCAAGTTTATCATTTTCCATTTTTAATACATTTATAACAATCACTAAAATCATAGCTAAGAAAAAGAAGAAACAGATGAAACAGAACTGGTCTGTGAGCTAAACCCATTGATTTTCTCTCTGGACTTGGTGGGAGAGAGAACGTGGTGCACACCCTTCTCTCTCCTGTTGTGAACGTTTGATGGGGACCAAAGGGAGCAGGAGCCGACCTACCAGCTTGTTTCTTCAGCAGATCTTCCTTCTCGTGGTTGTTCCTCAGCTCTGGTGGTTTGATCTGTGTGGCCAATTCTGGGTTGATGTCATGACTGTAACCGATGTAGTGCATCCTGCAGCTGCAGCGAGAGATGATTCGCTGAACCTGCTGAGACTCATTCACCTGAGCCGGCTGATTCCAGTCTGTGAGGGATTAAAAAAATACTGTTGGTCAGAGCAGTGGTAGAGTTACTGTGGCAATTGTGTGATGTGTAGAGCAGACACCAGATGGAGCCATTTTTTCACGTCTAGTTAGCAGTATTTAAAAATTAAGTCTTTTAACCTGTTCCATTTTTTTCTTTTGTTCACTTGCATAAAGCAAAACAACTGGTCTCATGTTCAAGTGTAAAATTTGGGTTTTTAGAGTAACTCTAGTCACTGAATCTCTTGAACTACTGTATTTCAGAGCTCATACTTTCTAGAAAGTAAAAACAACAAAATAAATGAAAAACAGTATTATATTTGTCAACATCGTGTGATCCTGTGGTCAGATGCAGTTAACCGGCTTTAAGTGTCAGTGGTTCCTCACCCGTGGTGGTGCTGACCATGCCTCCCACTGCCTGACCACTCTCCATCAACTCCAGCACTGAGTCCAGGTGACGCTGTCTGTGTTCCTCTATGTTTTTTACCTAATGGAAACATGAGAACAGACAATAATCAGAGGAGTGACATCACTGTAGCTCAAATACAGTAGAACAGCTGTAGAGACCAGACACAGCTGGAGAAGATTAGAACAGTAGAACTTGTTTGTTTTTTTCTTAAAATGATCTAACCCATCATAGGTTACTTTATTTTAAAGAACCAAGGTTTTCATCAGAACCTAAATAACTTGGAACCAAAAAGGTGTTTCACTGTGTGGTCGCATCTTCTTCTCACCTCCAGCCACAGCTGCCTGTCTTCCTGCTCTGACATGTTTGGCTCCATGGTAGCAAAGTACTGCATGCCATCCAGCAGACAGGTCCATGTGGTCTTCTGCTTCAGGGTGTCATTGTACCAGGCAGGGTGGTGCTCACACTGCAGCAACTCAGCCTTGGCTGCAGACACCAACACACAGCCTGCTGTTTCTGTGCCTCGTAACATCATCTGGTCCAAAGAGAGAAGTAAAAACACCAAAGTCATACAGAAAACCACTACAGATACTAAGTAAACTGTATCAGGTACACAAAAGACATGCCTAGGGAAAAAAGTGGAAAAAGAGGTTATCCAGGACTGACAGTAGCGGTTACTGCTGAGCCATAGTGTTGAGTTGGAACACAGACAAAAACACAGCCTACAATAGCAGCAGAAACACACCTGACAGTTGACCAACTCAATGAACCAATTGCGGTTGTAAACGTCGTCAGTCTGACAGGCTGCGATTCCACACAGCTGATCGCTGACACCTGCGTCTTCCTCTGAGAAAACCACAAACTTGTCCGTTTCCTCAATCAGTTTCTGCAGCATGGACGTTCCTGCAGAAGAAACAAGAACATGTTCATTGGAAGTGGAACTACAGTAATGGGGGTTCCTTGTACTTCAATGCAGTGATGTCCTCACCTTCGTTTTGACTCTTCTCTGGTCTGTGGACTGTGGGTGTGACCGGTGTGGTTGGGGCCGTGGTAGGAGAGTAGTTTGAAGGAGAGCGTTTGATTTTCTTGGTCTGAAGCTGGGTGTCGATCTTCAGACCCTTCAGAGCTTCAGTGGAAAGGTTCCTCTTCAGAACAGATGCCTTTTTGTAGCCGTCGTACAACCCAAAGGCAATGTTCCTGTTAGTGGTGGTCCATGAAGCTCTCAGGTCCACCAGCCGCAGTTTGTGAGTATAGAAGGCGATGGATTCATCCTTTAGGTTCACCTCCTGTTGCAGACATTACAAAACAAACCAAAGTCAAAGCAGTACTATTTATGCTGTACATCCTGAAGTATTTAGTGAGTCATTAACATTATCGTTTTAGATTTTTGCAAACAAAATTGTAATTTAATGAATATATTTATATATATTTATTTAACCAGGAATGATTATCTCTTATGCCTCGCCCAGACAGGCAGCAGTCATAAAACACAAAGTAACAAAAACATTTAAAACGGCAGGGCCACACAGTCTACATCTTCTTTTACCTCCTCCACGCGGTTGCTCTGACGCTGGTAGCTGAGAGACGACAGGCTGAGCAGGTGAGTCTTCTTCACCTGAGCGTTGATCTGATGGTCAGCTGTCTCGTCCCAGGTGGAGGCCATCAGGTGCACCGTCACCTGTGACAGCTCACTGACCATCTGAGTTACATTCCACTCAGAGATCAACCTCCTCATCACTGTGCCAGCTGGGACACACACACACACAATTAAAGGTGTGACTAGATCACCTCAAAGTTCAAAGAAGACCAGCCTGTGGAAGCACATCGTGTTTACCTTGAGGTATGAGTCTCTGTGTTCCTCTGGTGAAGACGTGACCTTTGTTACACTCCACCTGGATTCCTCTCTGCTGAGCAAAGGAGGCCCAGTAATGGACCTGAAAGAAACACAAGTTTCAGTCGTCAGGAGGAGGACCCCTGAAAGCAGAAGACAAATTCCTGCAGACACACACAGCATTAGTACTTTAAACTATAAATATATATCCTAAGTAAAACCTGATCAATTCTTAGTCTTGAAACAAGTTTATTGATAAAACCAGGACCAGTGTTTTTGAAATATAATCATTTACCCCTCCGGTGTAGTCTTAAAAGGTTTGACAACACGTATAGACTAACTCTTTCTGACAGTACCACCAGTCTGACCAAATTGCCTCCAACCTTGAAGAGAAGGAAGTAACATAACATAGAAAATGTTTAGAGGATGCTCTGGAGTACCTGGAGTTGTGGAAAGGCGGCAGTGTAGGACATCTGTTTGTAGTGCTGACTGAGCTTCTTGCGGACTGGTTTCAGACTGTGGAATAGTTTTCCTCTGCAGATGGGTCGGGATACACTGGTCCATGTGGCCCAGAAGTTCTGCATCCAGCGCAGGGTGCTGCTGTACAAAAGGATTCTGGGCTGACAGGGTTCTACTGCGGAAGAGAGTTTGTTTTACTTATATACTGTATATACATATACATATATATATATATATACATATATATATATATGTATATATACATATATATATATATGTATATATATATATATATATATCTCTATATATATATATATATATACATATATATATATACATATATGTATATATATATATGTATATATATATATATATATATTTATATATACACACACACACACAAGTTCTTATAGAAGTTCTTCTGTGACCCAGCACAGCAGGTACCTGTAGAACAATGTTGGTTCAAGTCCATACTGATAGACAGGTTCAGGTTCTCAGAGCGAAATGCTCTGTAGGAGTCGTGAGGTTGCCCCGAGGTCACGTCTGCCACGTTTTCTGCACAGCAGACCATCACAGAATGATGGTCGTGGGGGTTACCGTGGCAAAGCCACTGAAGGTCAAGGGTCATGCATAGATTAGGGAGACGAAGGAAACAGATATCATCATACCTGGAGAAAAAAAAAATTCTTCACTTTTTGTGTGCCATTTTGTAGAAAGTTAAAAACTGGAGCATCTGTAAAGAGAGCACTGACTTTGACGCTGTCCTAACATTAACATCCAGGTCTCCTTTAAACACAAACTGTCCAGGGTTCCAGTCAAAGTTCAGTTTAGTCCACTCCCAGTGCAGGTTCTCCGTAGTGTTATAAGGGTCCTGTAAAGATCAATACACACAAATGATCACACAAATCTGTTACACACAACAATTAAACTTCAGGTGTGAAAGATAACCACAGTGTATTAACAAACTGTTCTGTGTTGATCAACACACTGGACTGGTGTGATATCACAACTCTACAGTGTAAAGGCTATCAGGATCCTTGTCCAGCTCATTCCCTCTGATCTAAGACAATGCTGACTCTTGACCATCTACCAGCTGCAGTGTTTTACCTCCGTAGCCAACTGGTGCAGATTGGCCTGGTCGATGTCCATAACCCAGTGTCCGTGCAGCAAGAGACGACTTTTGTCCCACCAGGCCAAAGGCGCCGAAGGATCAACAGTAGATTTTGTCAGCAGGTCGACCGACTGTCCAATCAGAGTCCAAGCAGGATCCCAACATGGACCCCACACGATGGTGTAGAGGGAGATGGTGGCTAGAATGAGTCAACCACAGATCTTCTTAGTGAGCAGGTTTTTTCTCATCAGCTGACTAACATCCTGACCCGTGATCATAATAAAAAAATCCTCTTTATTTTTAAACAGAACTGAGAAAAACTGCAGTCAGACTTACATTTAAAATCATAGTAGAACTTGAGTGGCGGCATGTTTCTGTGGACTGTCACGTCTCCCCATGGTGGGCCCAATGGAACCACCTCTTTACGTCGAGCTCTCGTCTGTCCATCCTGCTCCGTCCCCATTAGACGTCCTGACAGTTCCCAGTCCCGAATCTCAAACAGATAGCGGGGGTAGTCTCGGATCCTCACTGGTACAAAGAAAGGTTCTTGTGGTTAAATGTTTACATCAGAACATAAAGGACATTTCCTCAGGTTCGATATGAAGATGTTTGGGCTTTATCTACTGGTTTGGTACCAGATGACCTCCATGACAGACCCATCCTCATTTTACAAGGGCTAAAGATGGATTTGCACCTGGGACCTGTTGCTGAGACTCCCAGGTCCTTACCAACTCAGTCAAAGCTTCTTTGAACCTCATCAGAAAAGCGATTACGATAAGACTGAACCTCAACTACTGACTGAACTATTTCAAGCGATAAGATGGAAAAGAGTAAGCGGGTGTCTTTGTTGAAGAGAGTTTGGTGGGGACAGCCCTGTTGCCCAGACTTTAAGTGGAGCACAATCTTTTTGTATAAATGTTTGGGTTCATCAAACAGTGGTTCTACTAAAATCTATACACAGTTTTTCCCCCGACTTACCCAGAAAAGCAGCCAGTTTAAACTTGACTGCCCGGCACCACTGGATCACCAGAGAGAGTCCTTCTCTGGGAAACGGACTGATCCCATCAATGTCCCTGAGCTGCTCTCGAACCCTGTCGGGACCATGGAGAGTCTCATCAGCCATTGCCACCAACTCCAGGTCTGAAACAGTCCAGGTCAGCAGAGACTTTCTCATGGGCGTGTTTGCATAGAGACGGCGTGAGCGTTGGATGTAGATTTCAATGTGTTTTTTCTCCAGTGAACTGTAGAGCTCCTCGATCTTCCTGGCAGGCAGCAGCTCTCCGTGCTGTTTGCGCAGATCTGCCACCTTCTTGTTCAGGAGCTGCAAGCGTTTGGCGCTCTCCTTACTCTCATCCTTCATGAGCTCGTAGTTGTCACGCAGCTTGATTTCAAAGACATCGTCCAAGAAAACAAAAGAGAACTGACTGACTTTACAGATCAGGTCAGGGGGCAAACGTGGGTGGGTGGAGCTCAGGCTCCGGGGGCGATGGAGGGTCTTCAGCCACTTCTGCACACTAATGGCTTTGTCAAAGGTGTTGGAGAAATTGTACTGGTAAGGGAACTCCACTAAGAGTAAAGGACAGTTGAGGAGCCAAACTCTGTTGTGAGGAGTGAGGAGGAAGGAGAAAGTGTCTCTGTGAAGCTTCATCTCAGCCAGCTCCTCAAGGGTCTCCACCTCCACATCTTTAAAGGTCACAATGTTGTAGCCATCAAAGTTGAAGACAAGTGATGGAGAGCGCATGTGCATGGAGCCAACGTGTTTGGAGATGGAGAGGCCTTCAGTGTGCAATACAATAAAGTTCTTCTCACTAACATGAGCAGTCAAACGAGTGGAACCCAGTTCAACACGGATACAGAGAGTTCTGCTGTGACCTGACGCAGGTATGGGCGCTGCAGCTGTGACCGGATCCTCCACACCGTTCCCTCCACACAGCATTTGCCAACATGCCTGTGCTTCACTCACGTGCTGATACAGGACCATGTGATTGGAAGGCGTCCACTCAACAGCAAGCTCATTATCACACTGGGTCTGAGTAAGAACGACATGCGAGTAGTGACTACTGGGAACAAGTGTTAACAAGTATTAAATAGATTACTCTGGTCAGGACTAAAAAACAATGAGTGCCTGAATTAGGACCAAAGGTTCATTACCTGGAAGGTGTGTGTAATGAGATGGTAGGTAAAGGCCAAGGATGTCAGTGTGAGGACAGGGTTAGGAGTCTGGGAGGCAGGACAGCATGTTTCCATATTGTCTGCAATCACTTTGACCACAGACAAGCTAACGCCCCCTAGAGACACGGCGGAGCTCTCTGCAGAACTCAAGACTCTGACAGTGTCCGTTCGCAAAGACATAGCTCCTTAAAAAAAAAAAAACAAGTTAAAGATAAAGTCAACCTGATTTCAACCTTGTTCTTCAACACACGTGGTATCAGCATCAGTGATTAACGTCTCACCTGCCACGTTAGAGAGAGTGAACACATTCACCTCCTCCAGGCTGCAGTCCAACTTTAACAACAGGTGAGGTTGTGAGGAGGCATAGCTGTGAACATGTTCACCAGCAGAGGGAGTCACTGCAGCTGCTGCTGGCAGTTGTGCATGAGGACCTGCAGGAACACAGATGAGAGACAGCAGACGAGAGAGACACAAAGCACAGGTCTCTGAGAGCTCCAGCTGAAGTCCTTTCAGTCCACACTCCACACTCAGACTGGGAGAGTGGCTGCTCAGGTCTGTGTGAGGATGGTTGAAGCTCCCCTGAGGTACAGACACAGAAATATATCTCAAAAGGTCACAGTCTGAAACTGAAGAATTTCTGAACACGTTCTATTTTTGGAGATTTCCTACCTGAAGACTAAGAGAGTCTAAGACGAGAGCTTCTCCCCACACGTGTTTACCAGGAGGGTGAGGAGCTTGTTGGATATGAGAACCTTGACCCACCCTCCACCAGAAGTTGTCCAGGGACAAAGATGCTCGCTGGTGAACATTCTGAGACTCTGGACTCTCAGCTTTGATGTCAGGAAGATGCTGGAGTTCTACACAAAGACAGAGACAGAGACAGACAGAGAGAAACAGACAGATTGTCACTGGAGCTCTAGAGAAGAGTGTGTAACACAGCAGCTTTCCTGGTCCTGTGTTATTCTAACCACAACCCTTTGCTGAGCTGCAGTGCTGTGTTGATGGTAAATCAACTACAACACTGATGTCGTTATATTTTAACAGATATACTCCTCAGTCACATGACATTTACCTACTGTTCTGTGAGGGAACATGTTTGCAGAAAGTGGAAAGAGCTGCAGTACCTGCACTGGCAGACAGGAGACCCAGGGCAAAAGGTGTGGTGTCTCCCAGCTGAACAGACACGTTAATGTTGGACACAGAAGATGTCATCATCACTGGAGCGTCTAGGTGTGGGAGACGCCTGAGGAAAATGATGATGGGAAAATAATCGAGTGGACTACATTACACAAAAAAAACACCATAACACAACAATAACACAACAACAAAACATGAGTCATGTAAAGAATAAAAGGAAAATCACACACACACACCAAAACATAGAAGAGAAGATGATGAAATATTATTTTTTGGAGGTTTTTGTTTAATAAATCAAATTTTATCCTAATATGAATTTTAAGTACTGTTTTAATGAAAAGAAGACTTTTAGACAAAGGTGTCTTTTTTAACCTACCTTTTCTTGTGCACTGCCTTTCTGTGGATCAACTGTTCCCATGGGAACAGGTTCAGCCAGGGAGAGAATTCCTGGTGACGGTAGTGAAGGATGCAGGTGCTGATGATGACAGCCCCTGAGATGTCCATGGATGTCACCTTCAAATGAAACCACTAAATGGTTAGAATAACGAGTGTCACAGTAAGAAGCTCTGACAGTAGAACCTCATCTTCACCTGTAGGGACGTCTTCAGGGTGTTCACACACAGGATCCTCTGTCTGCTCTGAGACAAAAGAAGTCCATCTGCCAAATGTTTGAGAAAAAATATATTATTCAGACATAGTTGGCCTCACAATGTCTTGTCATCAGAAATCCACTCACCCTCCAGGAGAACTTCCAGGCTGCTCTGAGGAAAACTCAGCTCTGGAGTGAAGCTTTTCAGAGGAGGTTGCTCGTCCTCACGTCCATATGAGACCTTTAAAGACTTCAGTGTCCAGTTCAGGTGTCTGTGAGACAGAGGAGAACCAGGGTGTTCTGGTAAGAGTGAATCAAGAAGTCTAGAGAAAGATGAGAAAGAGTGACATACCTTTTCTGGCTGTGTATGGACAGAGTCACATTTGTGTTTTCTAATGCCACACTGACATCATGTGGAATCAGATGATGAAACTGTTCCACAGTCTCAGTCTGGACAAACTCTGGACAGTCTTCTTTTCCTGCAATTAGAAATAAAAAAACATTAAAACCCTACGTACTTGTATGTTAGCCATGGTGGAGCTCTGTAAAGATGAACACACCGCAAACCAAGAGGTAAAAAAAGAGTAAATCTAACCAAACTTAGAACTGAATTGAATTTCACTCCTCCCTCCTGATGTGATCTAATGAAAAGTCAAATGTTCACCTCCTTCACCATTCACTTTTGTTTCCCTTTATGCTGTCACAGACCTGTCAAGTGTTTGTACATTCTACCACACAGTACATGTGTACAGTACAGCAGGACTGGGCGTCAGGCAACAGTAAGAAAATCTTTGTTTTAAAGACATGACATTGACACCATATCCTGTTTCTCTTACAAGAAGCTGAAGGACATACAACTCAAACTTTAAAAGGATTCTAAACCATAGATAGTTTCAGGATCTGGATTCACTGCCACAAAAGATTCTGTTCTACGACATTCTATGATGTGCTGCACTTCCTCACCTGTGTCACCGTCAACTGTCTGTGATGCAGACACAGGAAGCAGGAGTTTGCTGAGGAAAAGACCTTCATGCAGCTCTGCAGTGAGTGTCCTGACACTGAGACTCAAAGAACCAGGCTTCATGTCTGGAAGACTCACATCTCCAGACAGCAGCAGACTCAGAGCCACTTCAGCCAAACAGATGTCCTATGGTAGAAGACAGACATTTCCATCACACACAGGCACTAGTGTGGTATAAAATGAGGACTATCAGGTTTAAAGCCACTGTTTGGTCCAGGTCCAGGTCTCTGAGGACACATTGACACTCATTAAACCAGTGCCAGTGGACAACAACACCAATAAAAGACGCAGTAATATATAGGTATATATGAAATACGGTTCTGTGGTGTTATCTTTGTTATGGACTAAAGGAAGGCTAAAGCTAGTCTTCATATTTGTGGGTCATGACACCTGAATTCACCAAAGGTGTAGTTTGTATTTTCTTTCACATATTTTAATCCCGTGTTTTGAGCATGTAGCTCTCTTTCCTGGTCTTTAGGTGGTGCTAAATACACCATTAAAGCTGTATTCAATACACAGGTAAGAGTGCTTCATTCTATATAATTCATTCTAAGTCTCTCACTACCATTGTCAGAACTCACCAGTTGGCTGCTTTTCAACACTTTACTGCTCAGCTGTCCCACAGAGAAGTTCCAACACATCCTTAAAAAAAAAAAAAATTTGTAAACAACCAGTGTTTCAGACAGTCGGTGGACCACAGGTAGAAAAAATTAACTGTTACCTTTTACTCTGGTGGTCCAGTAACAGGGTGATCCCTGCCAGGGTCATGTGCCACAGAGACTCCGTCAGAGCCAGGTTCACAACCATCACACTGATGGAACTGAGATGGAACGAAAGCAGCTGAAATGGACAAGTACACAGACTAAGAGGTAAGCAGAAGAGTCTAGATGAGCAGATATCACCCGGAAATGACTTCTACCTGGGAGAGAAACCGTAACATCCTGGGGCTGAGTAAAATACCCCCGGCTTTTTTCTCATGACTAATGCGCCTTGATTGCAGAGGAGTCAGTGGTGCTTGGAGGTCAAATCGGACTCTGGTGTCACCGACACACAAGGCCAAGTATCTCCTGAAACACACAAACACAACACAAACACAAACTCTAACAACTGAGAAATGAACGCTTTGTGACCTCATCAGACACAGAGATACAACATTCTGCATATAAACCCGGGCAGCTATACTGATGTATCAGACCATCACTCTTGTTTGTAGTAGGGATGGTTTCGTAAAATTTTCATGTAAGATACATTCTGCTATCTTAAAACTGTTAATAAGTTGTTCTAGTGTACATGTACTTTACTTCGTAGATCTATCTGTATAACACCAACATCAAAACAAAAGATGAACAAGAATGAAAATAAGAATGAAACTGTGCAGCACGAGTTGCCTGTCATAAGTTCCCTAAAATGTTTACATGGTGTATTTATTGTATCCAAAATGTGACATTATTATTATTGTTGCTGTTAATATTATTATTGTTTTGTTTTATTATTTTATGGCAGAGTATAACATAATTTTTTTTTCAAAAGTATTTATTTATAAACATACTTTACATTATATGCAGAACATATATATATATATATATATATATATACACACAATTATTTATTACACAACACTTATTTATTAACTGCTGCAACTGAGTTAAAAAAACAAGTCAACTTACGGCAGCTCCTGGTTGAGAAGTTTACTTGAAATCCATATTCTATCAATTTCCTGTGGAAACAATTAATTGTTTATATCTGAGTGGCAGATGCACATCTGAGACACTGGAAGGAAAATCATTTTAGTGAAAATGTTTTCTCTTCATACAGTAAATCATCTTAATTTGCTTGTATAGTTTACCAATGAATTGCTAATCTTCTCCATACAAATTTTTGATTATGCTTTCAAAAATTAAATGTACCAGTGACACCTACCAGAGTCTGCTGTGGGTGAAACTGTAAACTGACTCCGCTGACAGAGAAAAAACCCACTGACTTGATCTTAAGATCAGTGTTGAGTACGGTCTGAAAAAAGCGCACGGCCAGGGTGCAGATGATCCACCTGACGTGTTAGACAGTACACGTGTTAGAGTGTGAACACACAGCTTCAACAAGATACACACAGTGAATGTTTTTACCTGAAAATAAAACCAAACAGGAGAATCCCCAGCAGCAGCAGGAGGAGGAAGGAAACTAGCAGCAGAGCCATTGTGTCCTGATCTGTCTACACCCAAATCCTGGACAGGGATCTGGCTGGTCCTCTATCAGCTGCTGCTGTTTACAGAAGAGGAAGAGAAGCATGCACTGGTAAAAAAAAAAAAAAAAGAAGTAGAAAATGGGCACAGACAATGACACACGTCAGTGTCACTGTCTGAAAGCTGAGATAAAGATGCTGAGATGTTCTTCAGTGGCCACCAGGCTGAGAACTGAGCAGCTCAGTTAAACCAGCAGTGCAGAGATAAAGTAATGGGAATGAAGCTGATCATGGTTTGGACCTGTAGTGAGTTGATGACATACTATGGTGAAGTTGAAGCTGCTTGACAAAGGGACAGGTTGAACGAAACAAGCTACAGTCAGACAACTACATATAGTTATATATTATCCTATAAAATCATCAAATGTTAACAACCGACCAAAAGCTGATAAAGCCAGTGCAATATGTACTAAAGTGAATCTACCCTGGGCTTAAAATACCTGTGGACACCAGTGGAAACCTGTCAGAGCTGCTCAGACATGGGGTTGTTTAATCAAACAGCCAAAGAAACGCCAAGGTGGCATTAGAGCTAACTAGCCAAGTTAACTAAAAGATTACTAACAGCTTTAGTTGTTCTTTAGCACTTTTAATAAGATAAAATGGGCAATAAAACGAACCGGTCTTTTGTATTTGAACGGTGAACATGACAGAGTGAAACGTAGCATGAAATGTTGTTCACAACGTAGCAAAGTGTCATCCATATATATTTTACAACACAGCTAAAATGTTAGCTAGGAATGAAGCAACCTGTCACTAACAGCTACTGTAGCTGTGCTAGCTGTCAGATGCTAACAGCTTTGCTTGTTGGATTCTTCGTTTTTTTCCAAAGCAGCACTTAGACCTAATGATACGTTTAACAAGAAGCTACCGTAACAGTCGGTGTTTTTAACTTTAACTCATTTAATTTTTAACCAACACAGCAAATCACTTGCATTGAGAGCCAACTGATTCCTTAGCTTTACCACAAACATCTTCAGTAGGCTGTGAGTTTGCGCTAACTTGGTCACTTTACTTCTATATAGAAAGCCTCTCAAAGATTATTAAAGTATTTCGTTCAGAAATCACTTACCCCGACATTTTACACATTTACAGCCGCGTGTCTTCACTAAACAACATAAATAAAAACAGGGCAGGGGCAGTTTTTTTTTAAAGCTGACACTTAGCTTTGTGCTAAATGCCCCTCCCCTGCAGCTCACACAGAGTCGAGGGGAAAACTGTATTGAAATAAAGGACAGTAGGTAAAAACAAATGACACCAACTTTAACTTAAATATTAAATAAATACTGGTCTCTCAGACATTTCTCTCATTAACATTTATACATTAAGATCAAAGGCTTCCGTGGAAATATAAACTGACTGGGTATGGTAATGAAAGAGAAAGAAAAAGTTGGATAACCTTTCATTTAGCAGAAACAGCTTAAATTTACCCCCAAAATAGCTGATAGAATACAGAAAAAGAAAAACAAGGAAAGGGTATTCATTTAAAATATTTTAGTGGTTTAGGTTAAATATACTAATGCAAAATACTGTCCAAACAAGCTAAAAGTATAGCTAAAACCTTCTTAGATGGATGTTAAAAACACAGTTTAAAATTAAACCTGTATGACACAAATACAATCAATCAAGGCAAAAACAGAATACATGAGTTTTTTATTAAGAGTAATGCCAACTCATTTTCAACCACCAGGAATGTGTTTGTGACACTGTAGGTTCTACAGTGTATGAAATGTTTGATTATCAGTGAAGTTCAGCATCTTCATCATTGTCATCTACAGGTGATCAGAGGGGCAGTGTTGATGGTCAACATCTTTGTCAGGCTGCAGCTTTTTGTCTGCTGTGTTTGGCAAACCACTCATCACTTTTATCCTCAGACATCGCCTGAAAAAGAGACAATTAGAAATCGACAATGAAAGAACACAGAGTTGATTACATTTGGACAAATTACTCATTAGTGTCAATAGTGTCAAAGAGTTAGTTTAAAGTGTATTATTATTATTATTATTATTATTATTATTAATGACACTGTCAACAGTAAAGAATAAAATCCACCAACTCTGATGGTAAATTTGATTGATTTTCTATATTAATAATTCCACAAAAAACATTGAAATACAGACATCTTACTGCTGTTATGAATCATTCTCTTTAAGAAATATATATATATATATATATATATAATAAAAGAGATTTTTGTCATGCTTAGGAATACTTATTTATCATGATTAATTATAATTAATTATTATTGTTGACTGAACACTTAATAATAATCCCATCAACTAAACGATGAAATACAAAAAATCTCAAATGACCTTTAAGGATTAGAAACTATTACAGCAGTGCTGGTGATTGTCAATAACAACACACACACCTTGTCCAGGAGTTGGTTTCCTTTAGGGTCTATGGTGGACAGCTGCCTAAAGGCCTCATCTCCCACAAAACAAATCTCGTGACCATCCTGAAAATAGGAAAAATACTCATAATACTATAGCACCTTTTTTATATTTTTGTAAAAACATTAAAAAACAAGTTCTTACAGGGTCAGCCAAAATGACCACCTCTACTGTGGCTTTTCCCGGAGTGTCCAGACTGACCAGAGGAGTCAGAACCGTCTGCTTCTCCTTATTCATCAAGGCCTGGATGTCTGGAAGCTGAGAAAAGAGAAGGACAGTCACAGTAAACAGTACGTCATCTGTAATGTTTATATCTTTCATGTTCCACATTTAAACTTAAACTGAATTAAAGCTCCATCTTAATTCTAAACTTAGTCTCAGACTTACTTGCCTGTGCAGCTTATATCTTTTAGCTGTTGTAATGTTATACTTTGCCTTTTTGTTTTGATATAATTATAACCAGCGTCGTGGAGACCGCCACCCGAATCCCCGAGCCCCCATGACCCGGTAACGGATAAGCGGATGAAAATGGATGGATGGATGGATATAACCGGCCATTGCCTATTTATACATTGATTATATTACTTTTGGTTTTCTAGTTAAAGTTTGGCTGAATTTATACATAGTTTTATTGTAGCTTGTTTAGTGTATGTTTTGCTTTTAGCAACATTTGCCTTATTATATTTTAAATATTTAGGGCTGGATTTAATCTATTTTCTCATGACTGCTTGTTGTTTTTCTTACAAAAATCCGAAAGACTTCTTTACTTTTAGGGAAACAAATCTGATCTGAAGGACATATTCAGATACGACACTTCCTTCTCTTCATTTACCTGCTCTCGTGGACATGAGAAGGCAATCCTTCCAAACGCTGTCCCATGATCTACAGTCCCACCAATATCCTGGAGCTCAAGCTTACACTGCACACAAACATAGTAAAACAGATGTGGAGTCAGTACAACACACACTCACACACACCATCCCTTTCTCTATTGGTGACTGACTTGTGTGTGTGTGAATCCCATTAGCACCGTCTTCTTCTCCTCGTCTCTCTCCATCACTTTCATCCCCAGAAGATTTGTCCAGTAGTGAATGGACCTCTGGAGGTCCGACACTCCGAGACTGATTTTCTGCACTGGATCTGGTTCACAGACATGACAAGTGTTCACTGCACAGCTATTCAACAGCCTTTCTTTTACCAAAGTACTGCAAAAACAGATACTAGTCAGCAAAGAAAAACTTAACTACATTACTTTTCTTAAAACACAAATCTGAATGACTGCTATAGCAGGTAATTATTTACCTATAAACTTCTCTGTTGGAATTGTTCAATATACAGTTAAACCTTCAACTGGCAGACAATTAAATGCATTTGTGATGTGACAGAGATGTAGATTAGATTAGATCAAATTAGATTATACAGTGTGTATACAGTGGGACACTTACCGTGAGTAGGCTGCTCTTCATCCAACAGGTAGAAGTGATAACCTCCTGGAGCCTGAACCAGGTACAGAGACTCTGAGATCTGAGTCAGAGGCCAGTTCAGATGTTTGGCATTACTGACAGCTGCACTGGACTGCAGAGTCATGCCCTGAAACACACACACACACATACATGTACACACAAGCACCATAGTGTCAGTAATGAAGAAAAAGAAAATCAGTGAATCATCACAAATTTCACTCACCAGAAAGTCATTACCCAGGTTATATTCTCCAACCCCATAATTGTAGGTCAGTTCTGCAACAAAATGATCCTCCTCTGGTCCAAATCCTACCATGGTCTTACTCCATTTTCCATCATAAGGTCTGTGCAGAACCAGGGCAAAGACAGTTTTTCAGATTGAGAACACCAGTGTTGTTGTACCTGTTGGCAGATACATTAACCCAGGACAAAGACAATATCCGACCTGCTTATTTATATTAACAGTATATGTATAACAGTCGAATAAAATAATGTAATAATGTGATTGCCAAAACAGCTGTGTGAGTGTATTATAGTGTGAGTGCATATAAAAGAAGTCCATCCCGCACCCATTACAGGTTGCCTTGCAGCCTTCTTCAAACTCTTCATGTCGTAACACCTAAAATATTCAGAGATGAATAGAAGTGAATGGAGATCAGTTGAAATAATTTCACATCAATAAAAGGCCACACGTTTAACATTTGACAACAGTAAAAACACAAACCGTCATGCCCAGTACATCTCTGTAAAAGACTGCTGTTTTCTTTCTGTCTCCAACTTTGAAAACAAAATGCAGAGCTCGTCTTAAAGCAGCCATTACTCCTGTCAGAGCTCACGATCGACTGTGCAGCCAGCGATTAAACGTCCTGTGTGAACGACTTATCTGTAGTCGACGTTAACACACGTTTATCTTAGTCTTTTTAACAGTTAACTATCAGTTGCATGCCGCTTTTATTTTTATAGATGCGATGTATATATATGTTCATTTGTATAGAATAAAGGAGCGAAGCAAATGTGTCACGTTTTTTTCTCAACAACCAATGTGTACCTGGCTACGGTGATTAGATCTGAAACATAACCAGTGCTTATTGTGCCGTTAGCAATAAACAATGTTTTTTTATTTGTAAATACTATGAAGACGTCCGTACATCACCTGCCACGTGCATTCAAAAAAACTCGTTTAAAATAGTCAGTAGTCAATATAGTGAGTTAAAACAGCACTCGGTAAACAAGGACACCTTTCAGTAGAAATCTAGCTCAAAGTAGCGTAGGATTACATTGAACTGATCCAAAAGGTTAGAGTTCACTTGAACTTTATATAACGAGTCCAAAGACCAGGAGCGTGTTGACGTTTGACTGTATATGAATTAAAACGCCATTAACGTGTAAATGTTTATATTATTATTAATAAAGATGTTGAATGTCAATGGTTCACTTAAAAAAGAATATAAAATAAAAATGACATGAAAATAAAAAAAACCAAGATGTTCAAAACTATGATGTTCACACATGAAAACATTTTACTAACTGACGACTAGATTTGTTTGTTCATGGAAAATCTCAATTCCACACTGAATTAAAGAAACATGTTTATTTGTTTTGATCTAACTAAAATGACTGTCATATACAAGACAAATTACACTAGGTGGCAGCACTATGTCCTTGAAAGCGTGAAGACCACCAAAAACTGTCAGAAAAGAAAAGAAAAGAAACATGGCGGTGCACATGAGTCCTGCGTTTCGTCTTCTTCTTACAACAAAAAACGTATTCCTAAGACGGAACTGTGTGGTTTACAGTGTGGAACAGATACGTTCCGTTCGGGCACTCAGGAGAAAACCGATTCGAGTTCTGTTTCCCGAAAAAGAAGCAGAAACGACCAGAAACCAGTCCAAGTCTGTGGTTGAGCGGAAGTCAAAGGAGAGGAGAGCGGAACCTAAGGTTTTATCTTCATCCGCTGAAAAAGAAACACGTTCTTGGAGAGAAGAGACCTCTGCCCCCAAGGAAAGAACCCAAGAAAACTCAGTGAAATATGCCCTAAGTTCTGGTTCTAACCATGGGCCTGAAGGACTCTGCTTTGAGAAAGCTTCCCCTGGAGATAAGAGACTGGCGTAAGTACTTATGACGCCATCTATTACGTCACGATGTGACGGCAAACATTACATTAAATAAACAGTTACATATATATGTCAGAATTTTAAAAGGCATTCCAATAGGTTTTATGTTTCTTGAACCGACAATGCAGACATTAAAAACATACGTTAGTAATATGCCATAAAAAACTTGTTACACTTTTTGTTACTTCACAAAACGTTAAAAATTGTTTGGTAATCATAACCATCAGATCCAACCATCTTGACTTAAGGATTTCATCTAATGCTGTTAAAGAATTATTAATACAACCAAATATGTTGGAAATGTTAATCGTTAGAAAGATCTGAAGTTCAATCAAATATATTTTTCAGACAAATAAAATATGTACAATATCAATGCTTCAGCTGTTAAAACTTAAAAGTTGCCTTTATTTTCTTGCATTTAGGCCTTTTGAATTTGCTACTAATATATTTTACCACTGGAACCAAAAAATATCTGTCGTTCAAGTGTTGCAGCCCATGTCGGTCCAGTCAGTCCAACCACAGCTACTCTTTCTTCTTTCGTATCTTCAGGAGGTTGGTGAGCGTCGCTCGTTCCAGGACATTCCGAGAACAGCAGGGTAAGATCCTGTTGGAGGGTCAACGCTTGATCTGCGACGCACTGGACGCCGGTGCAAACCCACAGATGGTTTTCTTCAGTATGGTAGATCGGCTGAGAGAACTGCCCCTGGACAAGCTGAAGAGAGCAACACTGGTCAAAGTGAAGTTTGAGGAAATCAAGATCTGGTCTGATGTTGTCGCTCCACAAGGAGTGATAGGTGAGTGGTAGGTTTCATTTTAGGACTGGGCTGTATTGAATATAAGTATAATTTCAATATTCTTTTGCTGAATGGCAATACTTGATATATATATATATATATATATTTTCAAACATGTTAACGTCTGCTGTGAGGGCTGTCCTCACTCACCATATAGGTGTGTGTGTATGTGTGATGTCCTAATTACAAAAACCTCATTTGAACACATTTGAAGACCGCCCCCTCAGCTGACATCCTCTGACCTGCTGCAGTGTTTCTGTACTTTTAGGCCCCCATCTCCTTCTATGGATCTCATGTGGACCCACTAATGACTATTCTTTTTCTCCACAGCCATATTTTCCCGTCCACAACCCTCCAGGTTAAAGTTCTCTGGTGCTCCTCACTCGGTGCCACTGACACTCATATGTGACAACATCAGGGACCCAGGGAACCTGGGTACCATGCTGAGATGTGCTGCTGCAGCTGGATGCCACCGTGTCCTGCTCACCAAAGGTAAGACAGGAAGTGTCTATCCCAAGAGAAAAAATCATCTACATATTTATGGTGTGCAGAGACATTACATCTGTGTCATTTTTACATACAGGTTGTGTCGATGCCTGGGAGCCTAAAGTTCTCCGTGCAGCCATGGGAGCTCATTTCCGACTTCCTGTCTACACAAATGTGGACTGGCAGAACATTAGAGAACATCTCCCTGAACATGTGACTGTGCACGTGGCCGACAACAGCTGCAGCAGAGACACACCCCCTGAAACTGACATTAACACGTCGCACAAATCAGCTAAAGCAGGAGACTACGGCTGGGTGAGCACCAGGCGGAGTTACAGAAACGATGACCAATCAGCGTCTGACTCAGAGTCAGAGTCAGAAGATGAAGTGCAGGGACTCTCCTTGCCCAGGGTGGCACCAAAACTCTACTACGAGAACTGGGCCCAGAAACCCACAGCACTGGTGGTGGGGGGTGAGACTCACGGCCTCAGTCTGGAGTCGGTGGAGTTGGCTGAGCAGACGGATGGGCGACGGCTCTATATCCCTGTGGCGCCTGACGTGGACAGCTTGAACTCAGCCATGGCTGCCAGCATCCTCCTGTTTGAAGGCAGGAAACAGCTGCTCAGTGACACTCAAACATCTGTGAAGAAACGGACGAGCAGAGCTGGGGTCCAGTCTTCATGAGGTTCTTCTCAGTGTGAGTGAAACTCCTGTTGTCCATTTCTCTGTAAAACATCTGTCTTCAGTAGATCATAAAAGTCCTGGTCAAACTTCATGCTGGTGTGTCTTTTGTTGCTGTAAGTAAAAAGCACCAAATGCATGGGCACATGGGCAGACCCACAGCTGATTGATCTGTCAACATAAATAATACTGTGGGTTCTCTGAAGACTCTCTTCTAGTTTCTTCTGACTAGAACGTCTGTGAACGACAGCAGACAAAGTAGAACAGTGGAATATGAAGAACTGAGGCTGTGTCACCAAACATTTCTGCTGTGGTATCAAATTAAATGTCTGTTTTTTATGTTTATGTTTACAAAATAAATACTTATACATAGAACTCACCTAAACCTATAGCCCTGTGTTGTACTCTACTGTACGTACACTCTTCATAGGTCATTCTTTTTGTCGTTGTTGTAATTTTGCTAACCACATTGTTTCATGATGGGACAAACAACTTTTTGTCTTATTTCCAGCTCATTCTTGGATTTGGTTCTAATCTTATTTTTCTTGACATTTTCCTTGAAGCCATGCTTACTGCTGACGCCCACTGTGTAAATGTGTGAGTGTACAGAAGTCAACACTGCCAGACATCTCCACTCTTCTAAACATCCAAGCACAAACTTTATTGACAGAGTGACAGGAGTAGAACTTTAGTGATTTTCCTTTTTTCAGTAAATGTGTCAGACAGAAGTGAATAAAAGGAATTTTTTTACATTCAACATATTTTCCCGTTGTCACACAATATGAGCGTGTCCTCAGGTAAAACATGACCTTTTGATCAAAGGACGGTGCCTGGAAATCCTCACGGTGACGCTCGACGAGGAACAAACCCAATCCAGAAACAGCTGACTGGAGAAGAGGTCAAACAACGCCACTATCATGTGACAGGAAACCATGTGTTTTCGAATCCTCTTACTTAAACGTGAATGATGTGGTGAATGACAAGGTGAACGACGGGGTGAAGCACATGGTGAACAACAGGGTGAATGAAATGGTGAATGACGTGTTGACTAGCAGGTCCGTTTGGTAAATTCTCTAAATTCTGTTTTTCTACTTATCTTTAGAAATACTACTGTGTGAAAAAAATACAAATACATTTCTCGAGGCCAGAAAGAAACTCTTCATTTATATATTACTGTAGGGACTAAAGTCAATGCAAGGCACCAGAGAGAGAGGGGTGGGGTGTAAAAAAAGAAGTCAGTAAAGGTAAGGGACCCCTCTGATTGGCTGCTCACAGAGGGCGGAGCTACAGGGTGCAATGACAGCGAATCCCAGAATATTGGCAAGTCTTTTTTTTCTTTCATTTTCTTTTGGAGAGCTGGGGGTGGGGAGGTGTCCAGGTCAGATGGGCTCTGGTTTGAGCTTCTCACCTAGGAAGTCACCAACAAACTGCTCCACCACGGCCGGCGTGATCTCCTCCACATCGCGCACGTACTTGGCACGAGCCGACATGTCCAGAATGGTGAGCAGTGGCGCTGCCTCTGGCAGGTTGGTGTAATCTCTCAGAGAGTCGCTCATGTCATCCTGCAGAAAGGAAAAATATAAACAATTAGCTAACAGTTTAGGCTTACATTGAACTACTTTGGCTATATGAGGGCTAACTGCCTGGGCTAATATTTGGACTAAACTCTACTGGTTATTTCCCTTCTTTGATCTCTTTAGTACATTATAGGCTAATTATAATTTACCATTGTATTTTGTATAGCTATTCTTCCAGTTAAGGCTAATCAGTCAGATGATTTGTATTTAAAATTCAGTCCTATTTTCTTTATTTTGTGGATTTTCATACACACTCAGGAGAACAATTTGGAAAATAGACTGCAGGGGGCGCCGTGGCTAGTGATAATAAAGCCAGAAAGTGAGAGTTGCTGCTGGTGACTCCAGATGAAATCCAGAATCTTTGGGTCTTCTCAGCTGCATTATATTTAGTGTTGTGAAACTGATCTCTGATCCCGCAGAGACAGTTTCTTCAAATCAAATCCAACTTTGAATCTAATTTAGTTAAAAAAAACACTCCAATACAAATAGTACCACCAACAGACTGTTCTCTCAGTTCCAGCCGTCTGAGCAACATTAAATACAACATCAAACTCTTACACTGGTCAGATAAGATCAGTGAATAAAGAGGAGAATTTATTACTATTTATCAGACAAAAACACTGTATCGAACGACGATTCTTCCATGTACCAATTGATGGAGCCCAATTGCAACCAAGTGCACACTTACCTTAGTTTGGGAACCACTGCTTTAATGGATATAATGAAAACATAGTTTAAATTTTGAGACCTGGAAAATGTTGCAAAACACATTTTCTCCTCAGGCTCAGGTCAGTTGTCATCAGCCCAGACAAGGTCACCTGGGTCACGGTGATCCAAAAGACATCATCACTAAAACAATATCTCACCTCTCCAGCCACAAAGAAGAGCAGCGGCGTCTCCTCCTCTTTGGCTTTGTATTTTGCCAAGAGCTTTTCTGCAATTGGTCGAATCAGCTCCTTGGCTGGTTCCAGTTCTCCCTCCTCCTCAGCATCTGAACCAATCAGTGTGGAGACAATGATAAGATGTGAGCTAAAATCTCTTTTTTGTTTATAGACTTTGGTCTCAGCTAAAATCAATAATTTTCTCTAATTTATTTTTGAAAATAATAAACCAAACTGTAGATGAAGCCTCTGTTATGCCATAGAGCTTTGAGCTCGATGTGTATTCATAACTGATGGACGTCAGGATGAAGGTGAACAGAAATCTAAACTATGAGACAGGGTTCTCCTTCATCCAGGTTCTGCATCACAGGCTGACCTGGATGAAGGATAACCTTCAGACACAGAGATAACACTGGAGACTTGGACGTCAAATCCCAGTGCCTCACCCCTCCACTCACCCACAAACAGGACGAGACAGGGCCCCTCGTGCAGCTGCACAGCGTTGGACTCGCTGAGCTCCATAACTGGTCGGGGATGCCAGGGAAAGTGGTGACACTCCGGGTCGTTCAGAACCTCAACCCGGCCCTGCCGCGTGATCACATGACCCTCCGTGTCCAAGAGGATCAGTGTGGGGATGCCTGGAAAAAAGCAGGAGGGGGTGAGGAGCAGTAGGAAAAGGTGGAGCAGAAAGTAGAGCAGGAAGAGAGGAGCTGCTGCAGACACTTAGCAGCATTTAGCCTGTTAGCATGTTTCAGCCATGTGCTACTAGAGAGAAGGTAGAACCGTGCTGATGAGGTTGAACATTAGAAGACCGGTTTAACAAAACACCCAAGGGCAACAATTTGATTCACTGTTAATGAAAACAGGAAGAGGCGGAGCCAGCGACACACCTTGTATTCCGTAGAGTCTGTTGAGTCGTGATCTGCGGGCTTCATCTGAATATGGAACAGCCAACCACGGCATCTCACTGAAGTACTGTTTAAAAGAGTCCTCCGACCTGCAGGGCAGGAAAACAGTAAGACCATCGGGATTACAAGTGTGAGGTGGAGCCCTCTGATGGGCTATTACAGTACTGCAAAAAAGGTAGACTAAGAATCAAATTGATAAAAAGAGGAGTGCAACAACGTTGTGAGTTATTGTTGTCGGTGATGTGTGTGTATATTTGTGTATGTGTGTGTGAGTGAGTCATTAAAGAAGTGCAGTTCTGAATCAGTGCCTGTCATCACCTGTCAGCGCTGACAAATACAATCTCAAATTTCTGTCCCGACTCTTTCACAGTTCGATATGATTCCACCAAGACCCTGGTCAAACTGCGACACGGAGGACACTGACAGAGACAATGACAGACAGTCAATATATATATTATGATATAATATGCAGCGCCCCCTTCTGCTCACTCTGCTTCTTTGCACAAACAGAAAGTACAGAAGCATGAACTAGGGTCCATCTCCGTTCTTCACTCACCCAGTGAGCTGAGAAGTACACCCCCACGTAGTGTCCCTCCAGGGAGCTGCTGTCTGTGGTCTGTCTGTTGTTCCTGAGCAGGGGCCCAGTCACCACCTCTGCAAACGGCTTCGGCCCCCATGGAAACTCCAGACCTGGAGGAGAGAGGGAGAGTGGATAATAAAGACAACAGTCGATCACCTGGACCTGTACAGGTACTGATGGTGTACTGTGGTACTGTGCTATGCTGCAACAGTAGGTCTTTTTATATACTGCTACACACAACAGCATTTCTCCTGTGCCTGTAATCGTCTATGACACATGGCAGCAGCAGAGCAGGTGTTTGATCAACAACCCTGTCGTTCATGGGCTTCAAACGTCTACACCACTTATGAAACTAAGAACACACACCTACAGGTGTGATGTTCTCCTCTAGTGACTGGGCTCAGTGTGGTGCTGTGGCTCAAGTGGTGTTTACACAGTGACAGTACGACTACGGTACACATCCTAGACCTATAGTGCCGTTTCAGACTTGTGTTTAGACGAATCCGGAGTTTTGAGGTTGTGAAAACTCTGGCACTGCAGGTTAGCTACGTAACCTTTCAAGCCAGTCAGCCCCGCCTCTCTGTAACCTCTCACCTCTGCTCAACACCACACAATAAAAGAATGGTGTGAAAGCAGCTCCGTTTAAACGCTGAATTTTCTTGAATCAGGTCTGTGTGAACGCTCTGCTGTGGCTCAGTGCAGGACTGTAAACACAGGCTCAGCAGAAAAGATAAAACAGCCATACTTGTCCTCCACCCATAAACACTTGGAGGGTGGAGGACAGCCTCCGCTGCCTCTGCCTTTCAGCGTTTATGAAAGGACTTGGACTTGAGTGATAGTGGAACAGCCTGGAGCCTTAGCCATGGAGTGCACTTTAACAGTCAGTTCAACAAAAGAGCACTGCACCAGTGTCACCGCTGACTCACAGAAGGAACCGACCTCACACTGTGTTATTCACGAGAATAAAGCCACCTCCACTCTGCCCCACTGCACCTCCACTCATTCTTCAGACAGAAAGTGAAAAATGGAAATACAGCAAATGAAAAAGACTGTTGTGTTTCTCAGTCTGAATCCTCTGTCTCTACTTGAGGTTTTCATGATGGTTTTCTCCAGTCCTGCCTGGACTCTGTCTCCTCTGGCTGCTGCCACTACTGTGGTCTGAGGGCAGATGTGGACAGAATGGAAGCACAGAGTTTCCCCCACTCATTATTAACCAGCTTAGTGGATAATAGTTACTGCACAACTGTGTGTTTTTTGTGTACACTTTATATGTTTTATTATTTTATGTTATATTTACTATACACACACACACACATATGTACAGTACATATATACACATATATGTATATAATCTATATATATTTCTGTGTATATATACTGTATATGTATAAACACACACAGATATATGTATACATATACTGTACACATGTATATACAGTATATCAGCAAATGGTGTGTCACTACCTCAAAGCAACAACTTGACTGATGATTTTCCACAGGCAAAAAACTATTAGCAGGATGTGTGTATGTATGAAGACTAACCTGTTATTACAGTCTATCACTGGGTTATTATTACAGGTTGTTATTCATTTATGTTGATGTTGCTTCAGGGGAAATTCCTTCTCCTTAGGCTGCTGTTTGTCTTAAGGTGGAGCTGCAGGTGTTGGAGGCTGAAGTCAAATCAGAACTATTGAATGAGGCTGTGTTTGAATCCTGCTGCTGAGTATTCAGATGACTCCAAAACCACTGCTCTCTACAGCCTCTAACATGAACCTGTTACTTGTTTATTCAGTTATCTGATCCAATATCTGAGGAAATGATGATTGTAACAGGACATGGAGCATGTCCCTGAAACTGACTGGGGGTTTCAAGATGTAAAAAGGAGGGACAAGTGCAATGAAGTGTAGCCCTGGGGGTGTAGAAAGTAAACAAGGGCGTGGTCTTACCTTTGGGGTCATCTCTGACTACCAGCAGACCGTTCCGACAGACCACCTTTCCAGACGCTGCGTCCACAAACACCAGGGATGGAATACTGGTGATCTTATACTTGTTCCACAGTTTCATCTGCACATGTTGGGGAGGGGCATGGGGGGGAGGGGGGGAGGGTGAAAGGGAGGGTTGAGAGTTGATGATTAAAACAAATGAAGGACAGATGCATGGACTGTTCCGCTGTCGTCACAGAGATCCTGTTGTTTTTTTATTCTGTCATGTTTCTGACCACTCTGCTGATACAAACCCAGACGGATCAATAAAATCTTCTTTAACCTGTAAAGAAAGAAGAGTCCAGAATCTTGTAGCTGTCTGGACAGAAGCTCACTGAGCAGATCAGACAAATCCAACTGAATCAGCCCCACTCTGGGGTCTCTGGTTAGACTTGGATCTGGATTAGGGTCCAGAAGGAGAACAGATCAGGTCTCAGTGGGGTTTTTTAGATCAGTCTGCAAGAACAGGAAAATGTAACCAGACATCACTGGTTGGAGGAGGAGCCTGGTCTTCCCAGCTGACAGGCTGACTGTCAGGATCCATTCACAACAGCAGCTCTGGTGGTTGTCTGTGTGAGCTGCACTTATTTTAGGTATTTAAATTAGGCATTTCAGGAAACACTCAAGGTCCTGAACCTGATGGCTGCGCAGCACATTTGAGTCTCAGTCAGTGGGTGTCAGGTCCAGATGGTGCCGTCTGTACTGCAGTGGAGACGTCACCCTGCTGAGAGAAGCAGAGCAGAACAAACGACCTCACTCAACAGCCCACTCCAGTCTGGACTCAGAGCCCAGCTCTGCTCTCAGATCTGTTTTCACTGAGCCCTTCAGCCCTGGTGTGTCGGCAGTCCGGTGGTGTCCGGTGCTGTGGGTGAGGGTGGGGGTCACCCAGCAGCTCAGGATCATGATCACAAGAGAGAGAGAGAGACCGCAGCCTTGAAGTGGACTCTTGACAACAGAACACAGGGTCAAGAACCATTTTTATGGTACTCCTGTGAACTGACTTATGTTTGAACAGTGTTGACGTCTCAGCGATAACTGTCTCTGAAATGTCAACACTGAGACTGAGATGTCCACACCGAGACGTCCACACTGAGACATCAACACTGAGACGCCCACACTGAGACATCAACACGGAGACGTCCACACTGAGTCGTCCACACTGAGACATCAACACTGAGACGACCACACTGAGACGTCCAAACTGAGATGTCCACACTGAGCCGTCCACACTGAGACGTCCAAACTGAGATGTCCACACCGAGACGTCCACACTGAGTCGTCCACACTGAGACATCAACACTGAGACGCCCACACTGAGATGTCCACACTGAGCCGTCCACACTGAGACATCAACACTGAGACGCCCACACTGAGACATCAACACGGAGACGTCCACACTGAGACATCAACACTGAGACGCCCACACTGAGACATCAACACTGAGACGCCCACACTGAGACATCAACACTGAGATGTCCACACCGAGACGTCCACACTGAGACATCAACACTGTTTAAACTGTCCTCAAATCAGTGGTCGTAGGTCCTGTCTCTGTAGAACCAAAAGTTCCAACAGTAACTTGACCATTTGTGTCTGTAACAGCTGATGTACCTGCTCTGACCTTGTGACTCGTGGAAGTCTAACAGCTACGGATGGTCTGAGGGTCAAAAACACCCTTGTGTTGATCCTACTCAGTGTGTGTGGATCCTGCTGACAGACTGGAGAAATGTTTTCTTTGTCAGGGGTGTGGGGGTAGGAGGAGGGTAAATAGTAACACCAGTAACCAGGCTTCTTTATACTCCCATCCTTCCCTGACCATGTCAACGTGGAAGGAGGTTTTTATCCATCTGTCCATCTGACTGAGTACCAAACAAAACAAAACCAGGCCAGACCACGTAACACTCCTAAACCAGAGGAACGGTACTACAGACTGTTTGGTACAAAAACAGTGACAGAAACATTTGGTCAATACAGGAGAGAGAAAAATTGTATTATTTATTTATATATATATATATATATATATATA